>NC_073247.2:94756428-95069404 GCF_029281585.2 Gorilla gorilla gorilla
CTGAAAAAATCGCAGACATCATTGACACTAATTACAGCTGAACAAATTATATGCAGAATACACTACTGCAGTCAACCAGAATCAAACCCAAAGTATCTCATCCAGCCAACATTATAGATACATCAATAGAAAAAGTCTTACCAGCTGAGTTGGGTGGCTCATGCCTGTAATTCCAGCACTTTGGGAGGACCAAGGAAGGTGTATTGCCTGAGCTCAGGAGTTCAAGACCAGCCTGGAAAACCACGTCTCTACTAAAATTACAAAACATTAGCCAGATGTGGTAGCCTGCACCTGCGGTCCCAGCTACTTGGGAGGCTGAGGTGAAAGAATCACTTGAGCCTGGGAGACGGAGGCTGCAGTGAGCCGAGATCACGCCACTGCACTCCAGCCTACGTGACAGAGTGAGACTCCATCTCATTAAAAATAAAAAAATGAAAGAAAGAAATATGCCTTATCATAAAAGACCCAACCAATAAAATTTAGAGAAGCAACTGTTACACCAGATATGCGAATATAAACGTAAGGTCACCAGAAAAACTGAAAAGCAAGGAAACATGACATCTCTAAAGAAACATAAAAATTCTCCAGCAACAGATTCCATTAAAAAATTACAAAAACCCACAGAAATAGTTCAAAATATTAAAGAATTTCAGCAAGACATAAAGCAACACAGATAAGCCATGCAAATGAATAAAGAAATAATCAAAATGAGACTTTTAACAAAGATATTACAAATAAGAACCACACAGAAATTGTAGAACTAAACAAGTCAATGAATAAAATTAAAAATACAATTAAGAGCTTCAAGAATAAAATAGATTGAGCTGAGCAAAAAAATTTAAACTTGAAACAGGATTTTTGAATTAACTCAGGAAGGCAAAAAGAAAAAAAGAGTAAAAAATAAATAAAGCCTATGAGACATCATAAAGTGATCAAATACTTGAATTGTATAAAAGCTACCAAAGCATATGATATCCATTAAACTTCTCTTCAAAAATAAAGAAGAAATAAAGTATTTCCCAGACAAATAAAAACTCAGGAAATTTATCACCACTAGACTGGCTCTACAAGAAATGTTTAAGAGAGTTGTACTTCTGGAAGCAAAAAAAGTCTATCATCAGGAAAAAGCACAAAACTAAGAAACTTTCAGGAAGAGAAGAGGTGCAAATTAGAAAGAGAAAGAACTCAAATATCACTACAGAAAGCCACAAAATTGCAACAATAATCAAAAAGAAAGGATCTGACAAGAATATAGAAAACAACCAGAAATTTAAAAAAATGACAGGAATATGTTCTCACCTATTAATAATAACCTTGGATGTAAATGGATTAAACTGTCCACTTAAATGTCATAGACTGGCTGAATGGATAAAGAAAAGGGACTCAACTATAAACTATCATCTACAGGAAGCTTACCTCACCTATAGAAACACACATAGACAGGCTAGGCACACTGGCTTATACTGTAATTCCAGTAGTTTTGTAGGCATAGATGGAAGGATCACTTGAGTCCAGGATTTCAAGACCAGCCTGGGCAAAATAGGGAGAGCCTCTCTTTACAAAAAAAAACAAAAAAAAAACAAAAAAAATGCCAAGCATGGTGTCACATGACTGTAATCCCAGCTATTCAGGAGGCTGAGGTGGGAGTATTGCTTGAGCCTGGGAGTTCAAGGCTGCCTTCAGCCATGATTGTGCTACTGCAATCCAGGCCAGGTGACAGAGCAAAATCTTGTCTCAAAAGAATATATATATACACACACATATATATATACATATATATATATGTATGTATATAGACAGAAATGAATGTAATAAAAAAGATCTCCACACAAATGGAAAGCAAAATTGAGCAGGATTCGCTATACTTATACAAGATAAAATAACTTTAACTCAAAAACAATAAAAAGGACAAAGAGTGTCATTATATAATAACAAATTCAGCATGAAGGTATAACTTAACAAATCTAAATATGCACCCAACAATGAAGCATCCAGATATGTCAAGCAAATATTATTAGATCTAAAGGGAGAGATTGAGTCCCACACAATGATAACTGGGGACTCCAGCACAGCACTTTCAGCATTACACAAATTATATAGGCAGTAAATCAACAAATAAACATTGGATTTAAACTGTACTTTAGATTAAATGGATCTAACAGACCTTTATAGAACATTTTATCCAACAGTTGCAGAATGAACATTCTTCTTATCAGCAAAGGACAAATTCTCCAGGAAAGACCATATGTTAAAACACAAATTAAGACTTAAAAAACATTTTAAAAATCAAAATTATATCAAGCATCTAATCTGACTGCAATGGAATAAGACTAGAAATCAATAACATGAAGAGCTTTGGAAACTGTACAAAAACAAGGAAATGAAACATGCTCCTGACCAGCCATTGATCGAAAAACTATTTAAATAGGAAATAATATATTTTTGAAACTAATGAAAATGGAAACACAATAATACCAAAACCTATAAAATTCAGCAAAATCAGTGCTAAGAGGGCCATTTATAGAAAAAAATAACCTTACATCAAAACAGGACAAAGATTTCAAATAAACAATCTATCATTTTACTTTAAGGAACTAGAAAATCAAGAACAATACATATAAAAAGTAGTAGAAGAAAAGAAGCAATAAAAATTAGAAAAGAACTAAACAAGATATAAACAGAAATGACAAATACTCAGCAAAAGGAAAAGTCATTTTTAAAAAACTGAGCAATATTGGTAAACTGTTTGCTAGACAACTCAAGAGAAAAATAGAGAAAACCCAGATAAATGAAACCATAATCAAAAAGGACACATTGCAACTAATACTACAGAAATATGAAGGATCATCAGAGACTATAATGAACAACTATGTGCTAACCATTTAGAAAACCTAGAAAAATGTATAAATTTCTGAATACATACTACCTAAGAAGATTGAATCAGAAAAAAATAGAAAACTATAACAGATCAATAGTAAGTAATCAGACTGAATCTGTAAAACATCTCCCAATAAAGAAAGGTATAGGACTAGATGGCTTTACAGCTAAATTTTACCAAACTTACAATGAAGAATGACACTAATTATTCTCAAATTATTCCCAAAAATGTTAAGAGAAAGGGATTATTTCTAGGTCATTCTATGCAGAGAACATTACCCTGATACCAAAAGCAGACGAGGACAAAATGACCAAACAAACAATAAAACACTGCAGGCAAATATTCCTGATGAACATATACACTAACATTCTTACCAAAATACAATGGATTATAGTATAGAGAGGACGTACACATGGAATTTCAGAATGAGTCAACATATACAAATCAAAAAATGTGATATATCACATCAACAGAATAAAGGACAAAAACAATATGAACATCTCAATAACTTCAGAAAAAGCATTTGATAAAATTCTATATCCCTTCATGATAAAAACTATCAACAAAATAAGCATAGAAAGAACATACATAAACATAATAAAGGCCATATATGAATAACCCATAGCTAACATCATTCTGAATGCGGAAAAGCTGAAAATCTTTCCTCTAAAAACTAGAACAAGGCAAGTATTTCCACACTCACCACTCTTGTTCAAAATAATACTGGGATTCCTAGTGAGAGTAATCAGGCAAGATAAGAAAATAAAAGCATTCAAATTGTAAAATAGAAAATAGAAAGTCAAACTGTCCCTTTTTGCAGATGGTGGGGTCTATAGATAGAAAAACCTAAAGCCTCTACCAAAATACACTTACAATCGATAAATTCCTTCAGTAAAGTTGCAAGATACAAAATCAATACACAAAATTTAGTAGCATTTCTATAAATCAATAATAAACTAGCTAAAAAAGAAATAAAAATCAATCCCATATAGTTAAAAAATATACTTAGAAATAAATTTAACTAAGGAGGTAAAAGATCCTTACAAAGAAGTGACAAAAGAAATTGAAAAGGACAAAAAGAAACGGAAAGAACCCAAATAGCCAAAGCAATACTGAGCAAAAAGAAAAGAGCTGGAGGCATGACACTACCTAATTCCAAAATACACTACAAACCTATAATTCTCAAAACAACATGGTATTGGTATAAAAACAGACACATAGACAGATGCAACAGAGCAGAAAATTTAGAAAATATCCACATACTTACAGCAAACTGATTTTTAACAAAGGCACCAAGAACATACACTGAGGAAACAACTTCCTTCTTAATTTGTGATGCTTGGAAAACTTGATATCTATATGCAGAAAAATGAAACTAAACCATTATTTCACCAAATACAAAAGTCAACTCAAAATAGAATTAAAGGATTAAATATAAGACCCTAAACTATAAAATTTCTAGAAAAAAGTATAAGTGAAGATGATGGCCAAATAGGAATAGTTCTGGTTTGCAGCTCCCAGTGAGACCAATGCTGAAGGCAGGTGATTTCTGCATTTCCAACTGAGGTACCCAGCTCATTTCATTGGGACTGGTTAGACAGTGGGTGCAGCCCACAGAGGGTGAGCAGTAGCAGGGTGGGCTGTTGCCTCACCTGGGAAGTGCAAGGGGTCAGGGAACTCCCTCCCCTAGCCAAGGGATGCCATAAGGGACTGTGCTGTGAGGGACGGTGCTATCCGGCTCAGATACTATGCTTTTCCCACAGTTTTCACCACCTGCATACCAGGAGAGTCACTTGGGTACCTACACCATCAGGGCCCTGTGTTTCAAGCACAAAACTGGGAGGCTATTTGGGCAGACATCGAGCTAGCTGCAGGAGTTATTTTTTGTACCCCTGTGGCATCTGGAACGCCAGTGAGACAGAACCGTTCACTCCCCTGGAAAGGGGGCTGCAGCCGGTGAGCCAAGTGGTCTTGCTCAGCGGATCCCACCCCCACGGAGCCCAGCAAGCTAAGATCCAATGGCTTGAAATTCTCGCTGCCAGTACAGCAGTCTGAAGTCCACTTAGGACACTCCAGCTTGGTGGTGGGAGGGGCTTCACCATTACTGAGGCATAAGTAGGCAGTTTTTCCCACACAGAATAAACAAAGCCGCTGAGAAGTTCGAATTGGGTGGAACTTGATGCACATGTTTCCTAGAAGCATATTATTTTGCCTCCAGGATGAAATTGCTAAGAAATTACCTTTTTTTAGGAAAAAAAAACACTGGAAAATCAGTGGCATAAGCAAGTTGTAGGGATGTATTTTTTTCAGTACACACACACAAAATGTATTCTACAGGTAGGCACTCAAGAGCGTGTTTACTTGTTCCATATTATCAGCTCTAGCTTCAAATATGTATTATGGTCACTAGACTATTGCTGTAGTTCTAGTGAACACAGTTACATTCCAAGTATCAGGAAGGAATAGGGCAAGTAAAAAAGCATCTTTGGAAGAGTCAGATATTCTTCCCCTTTCAAGGAACTTTTCCAAAATGCTCGCTTATATCTCTCATTAGCCAATCCTATCTGCAAGAAGGCAGAAAAGTGTAGGTTTTCATTAGCGCAATACTATCCTCTTAAAAATCAGGTTTCTGTTATTAATTGAGAAGATAAGAGTGGCTATTTATAGGCAATTATAATTTTTTCAATAATGGTAGTATTATATACTAGAGGCTTGTGTTTACTTCAAGAAAGATCAAAAGCTTGTCTTTTCTCCTTCACCAGAAAGTAATGCTATTTGTCATTATTTCAGTCTGGCCTATATTCTCTAAGTTCTTTTCATTTTCAAAACTTTTTTCAACTACTTTTATTGTTAACTAAGCTTCATTGTCTGAACACAAACCTTAGCTATAGAGGCAATTTTGTTAAAACATCATTAAATATTTAGATATATCTTGAATTTTATACCATTTTGCAAAACTAGCATTCTGTTTATGTTAATAGATGAGGAAAGTGAGGCACAGAGTGGTCAACTAACTTGAGAAAAATCTCGTAGCTCGTCTTTAGCAACCATGGATTCCAAAATTGGTTATTTGTAGTCCAGTAAATTCTATGCAATCTCTCCATCCTCTATTTTCCATCTTAAATCTAACATAGATCACTCTCAACATTTTATCCTGCCTAAAGAGGTAAAAATATACACATTAGTGTGGAAATGTCTTATATCTCATATTACTTTGTAAAATGAAAGTGGACTGAAACGACATTCAGAAGACGTGGATATGAGACCCAGCTGCACTATTTAAGACCTATCGATAAGACATTGGGCAAGTAACTGAATGTCTCTTAAGCTTCATTTTCTAATCTATGCAATAAGAATACTACTACATTCCCTGTCCACTTCACAAAATGATGGTGAAGAATATCTTCACACCTCACAAATTTGCACTCTCTCTCTATTTCCATGACTATTACCTTAATTTATACAACAAATATCTCTAACTTGAACTACTGTGGTAACATTCTAACTAGTCTTCCATTTTTCATGATATCTCTTATCCAAGTTTATTCTTTGTGTTCAATCTAGAGTGATATTTTCAAATTGCAAATACATGTGCTGCTTCCCTGCCTAAACCTTTTCAATGGGTGCCCATTGCTTTCACTATAAAGGGAAAAGCACCCTAGCATGGTTTATTGCGTTATCATCTTACATCGTGCCCCAACTGACTACAGAACTTTGGTACATACTAGTCCCTCATTTCTTTCCTTCATTGTCCTCCTAACTTCAGACAATCACATAGCTCAACTCTTAGACATAAGGTCACAAGTCAGTATTTCAGAGAGGCATTCAATGGTCCTACATGAACAAAGACTAATTTGAACTCTCATTACATACTATTATAATACTATGTAATTTTAATAGCATCTATCACAGATTATAATTATATGTTTACATCTATTCTCATTTGTTTAGATCTGGCTCACTAGCCTGTATGCTTTAAGAAAAGTCCTTTTTGCCTGCCATTGTATCTTCAACATCTTGCACAGTGCCTGTAATATATCAGGGGATCAGTAAAAAAAATGTGTTGAATAAATAAGTGAAGTAATTAAATAAGTAAAGTAATACCATGAATAGGAGAAAGTCTTTTACATTATGAAATGTATATAATTCAAGTGTGACTATTATTATTGTAATTTTTATCATCAGTATTATTACATGATTCTTTGGAGCATCTTTCATGATGCCCAGCATAGTTCTAAGTCATGTAGTGTATCTTCAATAAGTATTTGTTAAAGAAGTGAATTACCAGAGAAAATTATCTAATCAGTGACAGAATGAATTAATACTAAATTATAAGTAGACAGAAATGGCACACTGGTTTGTAGAGAGAGAAAGACATTATGGATACCATTTCAGGCAGCTGCCAGAGACATTTTAATTATCGAAAGGCTGGGATTTCCTGGTCTAGAGAAATTTGGGAAGACAGTAAGGGTAAAAAGACATGAAGGTCTAGGCACACGAAAAATAGAATACTAAGGCCAGGTAACTATGGGTCTCATTCGCGACATCAAGGATGGTGTTATTTTCTACTTATACCTAAGATTGAACTTCTGTATACCTAAAATTGAATTTGTTGAGTAACTTTTTTAGAATGCTAACCAGCCACATAATGAGGATCAATGAACTAAAACCCAGGCAACGTAAGTTTTTATGGTGGAAAGAACAGAAAGATCTGATACAGTAATATATGCCCATAGAGATTTGACCTGTTTATGAGTCTACACTGTGGGGCCCAGTAGTCAAAAAAGAGTATGAGAAAATTTCATCACTTATAAGAGTAAGGGAGATGTAAAAGTAGAAAAGGATGTAGGAAGAAGAACAGGGATAGGAAGAGAATAAAAAAGGCCAAGACAAACTTGTTTTACAGTTTTGTCAAAGGCTAAACTGCTCACATTATCCTACTTGTTACAACCACTACACCTGTATGTAAAATTTCAAGGAAATCAGTGCACATTAGAACTTTATGCCTGGTCAAGTCCCTCTTCTTACATTGAAGAGCTAATTTTGCTATCCCTGAGGGATAAATATGTAGTTAGAAATGAGCCTCTGTGAATCACCGCTCTCCAAATAAAACCCAAAGTTGTGCCACTAAACCAGTACAAAATATGTGAAACACAAAGGCTGTAGAAATGACGGGAATGGTGCCAAATTACATATCAATTAAAAGGGGTCATAATTTTTTAACCCATCACTGACTTCAATTCCCTTATTTTATGCAATTATTCTTATCATCGTCATCATTGTTATTGTTATAATAACTCAGAATCATCAAAACTGGCTAGTAGTAATAAAAACTCTATGGCAGGCATACGATTCAACGTAAGTATTCCTAATAAGTAAATAAATGAAAAAAACAGCTAAAGTCTTTTCAGAATTTTACTTCAAAATTACCATCTTCTTTTTTTACATATGTAAGTGGTTCAACATCCCCCTAAAATAAATAAACTCCACCTGAAAGTCCAAACTACTCTTAAGTCTCTTAAACTCCTGACTTGGCTGGTGATTCCATTGTCTATCTGAGAATAAAATGGAAAATATTCCAAAGGTTATATCATGTGGGTGTCATGCTATAAATCGTGACCATATGATTCAATTTTACATTTGAAATTTAGAAGTAAATAAGCTATAGAATTACCAAAACTTTTTGGAAAAATGTCTAAATCTGTAATTGTAGCTTCTTATTAATTTCACCATATATAACCTAAACAATAATCTCTTAAGGTAGTTTGAAACTGAAGAATAGGGGAAAGTTAAACTTACATTCTTCTATGGCCAGGTGGAAAGAAGAAAATGCAGCAAATGAAATGGATAATCTAACTAAGAAGATTTCCAGACAAAATGAAGAAAGTAACTTCTGGCAACTTCTTGCTGTTTGTAATAAAATGTAAGAGAAAAGTGTTAAGCTAAGAAAATATTTGTTAAATATAAAGAACTCAGAGTGTGATGGGTTTAAAAACAAAATTGTTATTTTCAGAAATAAAATTCATACAGATCAAAGAAGTAAAACTATTTATATTTGCAGATTACATGATATTATATATAGAAATGTCTACACGACATTTCTAACAACAACTAAATACTTATCAGAACCAATAAATGAATTCAGTAAGATTGCAGGGTAACATATTAAAATTAAATATATTTGTATATTTATACCCTAGCAATGAATAATAAATATATAAAATCCCATTTGCAATAGCGTCAAAAAGAATAAAAAAAAAAAAAAAAGAGTTTCCAGGCACGGTGGCTCACACCTGTAATCCCAGCACTTTGGGAGGCTGAGACGGGCAGATCACAAGGTCAGGAGTTCAAGACCAGCCTGGCCAAAATAGTGAAACCCGTCTCTATTAAAAATACAAAAAATTAGCCAAGCGTGATGGCGGGTGCCTGTAATCCCAGCTATTCGGGAGGTTGAGGCAGGGGAATCGCTTGAACCCGGGAGGAGGAGGTTGCAGTGGGCGGAGATCGCACCACTGCACTCCAGCCTTGGCAACACTGTGAGACTCCGTCACTTAAAAAGTGAAAGACCAAGATGTGCAAAATATTATTAAATATATATATATATATATATATATATATATATATATATATACAGAATACCTAAGGAAATGGAAATATACCCCCATGTTTATGGATTGGAAGAATTCATATTGTTTAGTTGGCAATATTCCCCAAACTGATCTACAGATTTAGTGCAATCACTATCCAAATCTCAGATGGATTTTATTTTTTGCAGAAATTTACAAGCTGATTCTAAAATTCATATGAAAATGCCAAAGAGGCCAAGCACGGTGGCTCACACCTGTAATTCCAGCACTTAGGGCGGCCAAGGCAGTTGGATCACGAGATCAAGAGATCAAGACCATCCTGACCAACATGGTGAAACCCCATCTCTACTAAAAATACAAAAATTAGCTGGGCATGGTGGCACATCGCTGTAGTCCTAGCTACTCAGGAGGCTAAGGCAGGAGAATCGCTTGAACCCAGGAGGCGGAGGTTGCAGTGAGCCGAGATCATGCCGCTGCATTCCAGCCTGGGCGACAGAGCGAGACTCTGTCTCAAAATAAAATAAAAAAAAAGAAAGAAAGAAAAAAGAAAGTGCCAAAGAATGAGAATAGTGTAAACAATCTTGAAAAAGAACAAAGGTGGAGGACTCACACTTACCAGTTGCAAAACTTACTAAGACGTACAAGATTCAAAATGGTGTGGTGCTGGAACAGGAATAGACATCTAAATAGAATATAATCGACTACAGAAATAAACTTTCATATTTATGGTCAATTGATTTTTGACAAGGGTGTCATGAAAATTTAATAGAGAATGAGTAGTCTGTTCAACAAATGGTATGGGTGTTGGAACAACTGTGTATCCACATGAAAAAGAATAAAGTTGTACCCTTACCATATACCCTACATAAAACCTAACTAAGGTGACATCAGTAAGATGCCAGAATAGGAGACACCAGCCTGCTGGTATCATCTCTTTCATTTCCTTCAAAAATGTACAATTAAATTATGATTTACGATAATCTTCCTGCTCTACTATCAAATACTAGGTCTTATTCTTTCTGACTATATTTAGAAAGAATATACCCCCACACCAACTGCTACCTTTCCCAGCTTCTAGTAACCATCTTTCTACTCTCCATCTCCATGAATTCAACTGTTTTAATATTTAGCTCCCACAAATGAGTGGAAACATGCAGAGTTTGGCTTTTTGTTCCTGGCTTATTTCACTTAACATGATGACCTCCAATTCCATCCATGTTGTTGCAAATGATAGGATCTCATTCTTTTGTATGGCTGAATAGTACTCTATTGTATGTATGTACCACATTTTGTTTATCTATTCACCTGTTGACAGACACTTAGATGCTTCCAAATCTTGGCTATTGTGAATACTGCTGCAATAAACATAGGAGTGCAGAGTATGTTTTTTATATGCGGATTTTTCTATTTTTTGTTACATAGCTATCAGTGGGATTGCTGGGTCATATAGTAGCTCTATTTTTAGTTTCTTGAGGAACCTCCAAACTGTTATCCATAGTGGCTTTACTACTTCACATTACCACCAACAGTGTATGAGGGTTCCTTTTTCTCCACATCCACCTGAACCTTTGTTATTACCTCTCTGTTGAATAAAAGATACTTCAACTCGTGTGAGATGATAATCTTATTGCAGCTTTGATTTGCATTTCTATGTTGATCAGGGACGTTGAGCACTTTTTAATATGCCTGTATTCCATTTGTGTGTCTTCTTTTGAGAAATGTCTATTCAGGTCTTTTTTCCATTGTTTAATCAGATTATTAGATTTTTTTTCTAATATAGAGTTCATTGTGCTCTTTATATTTTCTGGTTACTTATCCTTTGTCCGGTGGGTAGTTTGCAAATATTTTCTCCCAATCTGTGGGATGTCTCTTCACTTTGTTGATTGTGTCCATTTCTGTGCATAAGCTTTTAACTTGATGTGATTCCATTTGTTCATTTTTGCTTTGGTTTCCTGTTCTTGCAGGGTATTAATGAAGAAATCTTTGCCCAGACCAGTGTCTTGGAGCATTTCCAAATGTTTATTTGTAGTAGTTTCATAGTTTGAAATCTTAGATATAAGTATTTAATTCATTTTGTTTGATTTTTGTATATGGTGAGAGATAGGAGTCTAGTTTTATTCTTCTGCCTATGGACATCCAGTTTCCCCAGAACAATTTCTTGAAGAGACTGTCTTTTCCCCAATGTATGTTTTTGGCACCTCTGTCAATAATGATTTCACTGAAAATGTATGGATTTGTTTCTGAGTTCTCTATTCTTTACCATTGGCCCATGTGTCTGATTTTATGCCAGTATCATGGTGTTTTGGTTACTAAAGCTTTGTAGTATAATTTGAAGTCAGATAATGTGATTCTGCAAGTTTAGCTATTTTTTTCTCAGAATAGATTTGGTTATTCTGTGTCTTTTGTTACTCCATATATTTTTCCATTACTGTGAAGAATGCCATTGGTATTTTGATGGGTTTTGCATTAAATCTATAGCTTGTTTTCAGTAGTATAAACATTTCAACCATATTTATTTTTTCAATCTGTGAACATGAAATAATTTTTTTCCATTTTTTGTGTCCTCTTCAATTTCTTCTATTAATGTTTTATAATTTTCATTGTAGAAATTTTCACTTATTTAGTGAAGTTAACTTATTAGGTTTTTAATGTTATTTAGGTTAGCTTTTCATGCAATTGTAAATGTGATTACATTTTTTATTTCCTTTTCAGATTATTCAGTGTTGGCATATAAAAATGCAACCAAATTTTTATGTTGATTTGTATCCAGAAACGCTACTGAATTTGTTGATCAATTCTAGTAGTTTTTTGTTAAAGTCTTTAGTTTTTCTAAATATAAGATTATGTCACCTGTAAACAATAATAATTTTATTTCTTCCCTTCCAATTTGAATGTCCTTGATTTTTTCCCTCTTGTTTGATTGCTCTAGCTAGACCTTCCAGTACTGTGTTAAATAACAGTTGTGAAAGTGGACATCCTCATCTTTTACCAGGTCTTTCAGTTTCTCCCCATTTAGTATACCAGCTGTGGGCATGGTTTTTATTATTTTTAGATATTTCCCTCTTAAACTTAATTTATTAGGATTTTTAGCATGAAGGGACTGTTTTCAAATGCTTTATTTCCCCACTTTTTAACTTTTTGTCGTTTCTCTTTATGTCTTTTTGTACTGACTATATCTTAGAAAGTTGTTGTAATTATTATTTTCGATTTGTATATCACTTTGTCTTTCTACTTGAGATAAGAATGTTTGGTACCCCACAACTACGGTGTTATAATATTTTGTGATTTTCTGTGTGCTTATGATTACTAGTGAGTTGTGTACCTTCAGATAATTTCTTATTGTTCATTATGCCTGTTTATCAATATTGACGAACTTTGTTTAGCATTTCTTTTAGAACAGGTCTAGTGTTGATGAAATTCTTCAGCTTTTCTTTTTCTGGCAATGTCTTTATCTCTCCTTCATGTTTGATTAATATTTTCACTGGATATACTATTCTATGGTAAACAATTTTTTCTTCAGCCCTTAACTGTGTCGTACCACCGTCTTCTGGTCTTTAATGTTTCCACCAAAAAGTCTGCTGCTAGATGTATTGGAGCTCCACTATATGTTATTTGTTTCATTTGTTTTGCTGCTTTTAGGATTCTTTTTTATCCTTGACCTTTGAGAGTTTGGTTATTTAATGCATTGAGGTAGCCTGCTTTGGGTTAAATCTGCTTGGTATTCCATAACCTTCTTGTACTTGAATGTTGATATTTTTGGCTAGGTTTGGGAAGTTGTCTGTTATTATCCCTGTGAATAAACTGTCTACCCATATCTCTCTCTCTACCTCCTCTTTAAGTCCAGTACTTTTAGATTTGCCCTTTTGAGGATATCTTTTAGATCCCTTGGCATGCTTTATTATTTTATATACTTTCTTCTTTTGTTTCTTCTGACAAATTATTTCTTCTGTGTGAACAATTCTTCCATTAAGAGACTGATGTATTCTTTTGTATGCCAGTTGCATTTTTCAATTCCAGATTTTCTGCTTTATTCTTTTAATTATTTCAATCTCTTTGCTACATTTTTCTCATGGAATTTTGAATTCCTTCACTGTGTTATTTTTAATTTCTTTGGGTTTCCTCAAAATAGATATTTTTGAATTCTCTGTCTAAAAGGTCATATGTCTGTTTCTCCAGGATTGGTTTACGGTGACTTATTTAGTTCATTTTGTGAGTTTATATTTTCATGGCTAGTCTTGGTGCTTGTAGACATTCATTGGTTTCTGCGCATTGATGAGTGAACTATTTTTTGTTGTCTTTGAAATCTGGCATTCACAATCTGTGCTTATCTCTTGGGGGAAGGCTTTCCAGGTATTCAAACTGACTTGGTCTCCCAGTCCAGTGATGCTGTGGTTCTTGCAGGCTTTTAGAGGTATCACCTTGGTTGTCTTGGATACAAACAAACGGCATGTCTCTCCCTGTGCTGAGCTGCCTGGAGATGGGGGTGAAGTGACACAAGTACCCCTGTGTCCACCACTACTGAATCTGCCCTGGGTCAGACCTGAAGCCAGCACATCACAGGGATTCAACCACAGCCAACTCTAACCACTACCTGCTACCATCTGTGTTCACTCAAGGACCAAGGTCTCTACAATTAGCAGAGTGCAAAGCCAGTCAGTTTTGTGTCCTTCTTTTCAGTGTGACAAGTTCCTCCAGCCCCTAGGTGGGTCCAGAGATGCTGTCTGGAAGCCAGAGATTGAAGTATAAAACCTTAAAAATCTACCTGGTGTTCTATTCTACTATGGTGAACCTGGCATTCAAACCACAAGATGTCATTCCAGCTCTTTCCTCCCCCTTCTAAAAGCAAAGAAGCTTCTCTCCATGGCCATCACCACCATTGGCCCATGAGCAGTTCTTTCATTTTCCTGCCAGTGTTTACTTAAGACCCAAGTACTCTTCAGTCAGCTTATGGTGAATGTTGCCAGGCCTCAGAGTCACCCTTCAAGGCCCCTGTTGCCCAGGACAGGTCCAGAAATGATGTCTAAGACCCTGGGACTTGTCTCAGAAACACCAAGAGCCTAATTTGCGCTCTACTCCACTATGGCTGAGCTGGTTCCTGAAACCAGCACATCTCAGTCTCACCCAAGGCCCATGGTGTAGTACCTAGGTATTACTGTTGATTATTTAGGGCCCCGGGGCTTTTTAGTCAGCTAGTGATGTACCTTTCCAGAACTGGGTTCTTTCCTTCAATGCAGCAGGTTGCCTTCTGGCTCAGAGTTTGTTTAAAAATTCATCTGGAAGCTTGACCCTGGGATGGGAACCTCATGACTCTGTCTGGTGCCCTGTCATACTGTGGCTGAGCTGATATCCAAGATGCAAGACAAAATCTTCTTTACTCTTCTTTCTCCTTTCCTCAAGAAGAAGAAATGAATCACTTTAATTGCTGTGAGCTTCACTTCATTTGGTTGGAGGAGGGGTGGTGCAGGCGCTACCCCATTCACTCCATCTGGTGTCTCACTAGGTAACACACTGTCCCAGTCCACTTTCTCTAAGCCCAGCACAGCATCAAGCCTTGCCTAAGAATTGCAGTCCTTGTGTACTAGACTGCCTTTCATCTTCACTGAGGACCCCAGGGCACTTTAACTCATGGTGGCAAGGTTTGCCAAAACTCGAGTTCTGACTGTCCCCCTACCTATGCTGGTTCAAATGCTCCCTCTGTGGGTGGCTACTGTCTGATTTCAGCATGGTTTTGTTTTTTTCTGTAACAGTGCAGCAGAGACTTCAATGCAACCTTTCCCAGTCACTTAGTTCTCCCTTTACCAATTCTTCTCCACAGATTCTCCTTGCCATGTAGCCACTGCTGGGGGAGAGGATAGTGGAGGCATTGGCAATTGAAGACAGTCGTTTCTCCCTCTTCAGTGCCTCTTTCAATGATATAAATTTAAAGCCAGATATTGTTATTGTTCAAATAAACTTTGGTTTGATGAAGGTGCTTTTTGTGTGGATAGTTGTTAAAAGTTGGTGTTCATGCAAGTGGTTGATTGGTAAAGCCTTCTATTTGATCATCTTGCAGCACCCTAGCATACTCTTCTCAAGTACATTAAAACATTCCTCATGATACTTCATATGTTGGGCCACAACCAAGATTTCATAAATTGAAGAACATTTAAATCATGTGACGTATCTTTTACAATGACAATAATATAAAACAAAAAATTAACAGCTAAAGAAGTCCTGAAAATTTAAAGAAAATTAATTTAAACAAATTACCTTTGAACAGCTAATTGATTCAAAAATAAATCAAAGAGGAAACAAAATAAATCTTGAGACAAACAAAAATAAATACACAATATACCAATCTTATGAGATGTAGCAAAGGCAGTTCTAAGAGGAAGATTTACAGCAATAAATGCCTACATTAAAAAAATAAAAAATCTCAAATACACAGCATAACTTTACACCTCAAAGAAACAGAAAAAAAATCTAAGTCCAAAGTAAAGAGAAGGAAGAAAATCACAAAGATCAGAACAGAAATAAAATAGTAGACTAGAAAAAACAATAGAAACAATCAAACTGTTTATTTTTTGAAAAGATAAACACAGTTGACAGACTCTTATACTAACTAATAACAACAAATATTCAAATAAATAAAACTAGAAATAAAAGAATATACATTATAACTGATACCACAGAAATATAAATTGTAAATTATAGAAGAGTAAAATAAACAGTTTTATACTAACAAATTGGATTACGTAGATAAAACATATAAATTCCTAGAAATATACAGCAAACAAATATTGACTCACAGAAAAATAGAAAATCTGAACAGGCCAATAAAAAGTAATAGATTAAATCGGTAATAAAATGTCTTCCAGCAAAGGAAAGAAAAAATAAACCTATTGGCTTCACAGTTACATTTTACCAAACATTTTAAAAACTAATACTGAACTTTCCCAATATCTTCCTAAAAATAAACAGAAAAAAATACTTTTGTATTTATTTTTCCAGGCTAGAATTACCTTCACATTTAAGCTATATAAAGATACCACAAGAAAAGAAAATTACAGGACGGTATCTCTCATGAACATTTGTATTAGTAAGTGTTCTCCAGAGGAACAGAACTAATAGGATATATGTATATATGCAAGGGAGTTTATTAAGGTGACTCACACAATTACAAGGTGAAGTCTGACGACAGGACGTCTGCAAGCTGAGGAGCAAGGAAGCCAGTAGTGGCTCAGTCCAAGCCCCAAAGCCTAAAAAGTAGGGAAGCCAACAGTGCAGCCCTCAGTAAGTGGCTTAAGGCCCAAGAGCCACTGGTAAACCACTGGTGGGAGTCCAAGAGTTGAAATGCCAAAGAACCTGGAGTCTGATGTTCAAAGGCAGAAAGTATCCAGCAGGAGAAAGCTGAAAACCAGAAGACTCAGCAAAACAGTTTATTTCACCTTCTTCCACCTGCCTTTTCTAGCCTTGCTGGCAGCTGAGTGGATGATGCCCACCCACACTGAGGATGGATCTCCCTCTTCCAATCCACTGGCTCAAATGTTAACCTCCTTTGGCAACACCTCACACACACACTCAGAAACAATACTTTACATACTTCAGTTCAATCAAGTTGACATTTAATATTATCCATTACAACATAAATGCAAATACCCTCAACAAATTATTAGCAAACCAAATTCAGCAGCACATTAAAATAATCATACACCATGATCAAGTGAAATTTATCCCTGGGGTTCAAGGATGGCTCAAGAAGCATATGCAAATCAATAAATGTGATACATCATACTAACAGAATGAAGTCTAAAAATTATATCATCTGAATACATGCAGAAAAAACATTTGACAAAACACAACATTCTTTTATGATAAAAACTCTCAACAAATTAGGTGTAAAAGTAAATTACATCAAAACAATGAAAGCCACGTATTACAAGCCCACAGCTAACATCAGACGCTTTTTCTCTAGGGTCAGGATGAAGAAAAGAATACCCACGTTCAACGCTTCTACTCAGCAAAGCACTGGAAATTCTAGCCATAAAAGTTAGGCAAGAAAAAAATCTGCATCAAAATGAAAAAGGAAGTCAAATTTTCAGATTGCATAAATTTATATATATATATATAACCCTGAATGCTACAGCACAAACTTGTTAGCAATAATAAGAAAATTTAGTAAAATTTTATAAAAAATCGAGTGTTGTTTCTATAGACTAACAAAAAACTATTACAAAAAAATAAAAAATCTCATTTACAATAACATTCAAAAAATATTTAGAAATAAATTTAACAAAGGAGGTGAAATATTGTACACTGAAAACTATAAGACATTGATCAAAGAAATTCAAGATGATACAAATAAATGTAAAGATACCCCATGTTCATGGATTGGAATAACGTATACTGTTAAAATGTCCATATTTCTCAAAATGATCTACCAATGTAATGCATTTCTTATCAAATTTCAATAATATTTTCCCAGAAATGGAAAAAATTCTAAAACATGTATGAGTCAACAATAAGCCCAGAACAACAAAGCAATGTTGAACAAAAAGAACAACGCTTCAAGCATAGCACTATCTAATCTTAAAATATACTACAAATACATATTAATTAAAACAGTATTATACTAGCATAAAAACAAACACATAGACTAATAAGACAGAATGGAGAACACAGAAATAAATCCACAAAGGTACTGTCAATTATTTTACAAGTTGCCAAACACAACCAATGGAGAAAGGATAGTCTTTTCAATAAATCGTATTAGGAAAACTTGTTATCAACTTACTGAAAAATAAATTTGACATTTATATCACACCATATACAACAATCAACTAATAATGCAATAAAGACTTATATGTAACACAAGATACTGTGTAATTGCTAGAAGACTGCATATGAGAAAAGTTCGTTGGATATTGGTCTTGACAAATATGTTTTAGATATGACCCCAAACACAGGCAAGCAAAGCAAACATAGAAAAATGAGATTGTATCAAAATAAAGGGCATCTACACAGTAATGGTAAGAAGTGGGGCCTAGTGGGAGGTGTTTGGGTCATGGAGGCAGATACTTCGTGAATGGCTTGGTGCTGTTCTGAAAGTAGGGAGTGAGTTCTTGCTCTGATGACACTGGATTAGTTACTGTGGGAATACATTAGATTCCGCTACAGGTGGTTTTTATAAATCCAAGATGTCCCTCAGATTTCATCTCTTTGCATGTGTTTGCTTCATCTCTGACCATCTCTGCCATGTTATGACACACCACGAAAGAACTTACCAGGCAATGACCTTGAACTTCCTAGCCTGCAAAACTGTAAGATAAATAAAACTTTTTAAAAGTAATGTATTACCGAGTCTCAGGCATTCTGTTACAGCAATACAAAATGAACTAAGTCAGTGGGAATGTAAATTAGTATAGTCACTATTGTAAAAAAGTATGATAGTTCCTTAAAAAAAAGGTAAAAATAGAACTAACACATGATCAAGCAATCCCACTTCTGTGTATATATCCAATGGAAATGAAAACAGTATGTCAAAGAGACATAAGCACTTCTATGTTCATTTTAGCATTATTCACAATAACCAAGATATGGAATCAACATATGTGTCCACCAATGAATGAGTGGATAATAAAAATATTAACATATATATGTACATCTGTATATAATGTATACACACAATAGAATATTATTCAAACTTTAATTTGACGAAATTTATGTCTTTTATGAAAAGAAAATGATGAACCTGAAAGACCTTAAGTTAAGTGAATTGAGCCAGGCAGAGAGAAACAAATATTGAACTTATGTGTGGAACACAAAAAAGTCATACTTATAGATTCAGAGACTACAGGGGTGGTTTCTAGTTGCTGGGGAGTGGGGGAAAATTGAGAGATATTGATCAAAAAGCACAAAGTTTCATTTTGAAAGGAGAAATAGGCCCTAAAGAATTAGTGTAGGGCATGTTGATTTAAAAAATTTTTTTTTTCTTTTTTCAACCTTTAGGTCCAGGGGTACATGTGCAGGTTTTTCACATTAGTAAATTTATGTCATAGGGGTTTGGTGTACAGAATATTTTATCGCATAGGTACTAAGCATAGTACTTGATTGTTATTTTTTTATTATCATCTCTATCCAAACATCCATTCATCTTGATTTGATTTTTTCTATATGGTGTAAGGAAGGAATTCAGATTCTTTCTTCTTCATATTGCTAGGCAGTTATCACAGCACCATTTATTGAACAGAAAATTCTTTCTCCATTGCTTGTTTTCACCTGTTTAGGAAAAGATCAGATAATTGTAGGTGTGCAGCATGATTTCTGGGCTCTCTATTGTATCCCATTTGTTTGTATGTCTGTTTCTGTACCAGCAGCATGCTCTTTTGGTTACTGTAGTCCTGTAGTATTGTTTGAATATGGGTAACATGATACTTCCAGCTTTGTTCTTTTTGCTTAGAATTGTCTGGCGATTTGGGGTCCTTTTTGCTTCCATATGAATTTTCAAATAGTTTTTTTTCTAGTTATGTAAAGGATGTCATTGGTAATCTGATACAGAAAGCATTAAATTTGTAGTTGCTTTCAGCAGTATGGCCATTTCAACAATATTAATTTTTGCTACCCTTTAGCATGGAAGGATTTTTAATTTGTCTGTGTCATCTCTGATTTCTTTGAGCAATATTTTGTAAATTTTGTTGTAGAATTCTTTCACCTCCCTGGTTAGCTCTATTCCTAGCTATGTTATTATTTTTGTGGCAGTTGTAAGTAGATCACTTTCTTGATTTGGCTCTCAACTTGGATCTTGTGGTGTAGAGGAATACTACTAATTGTTGCATGTTTATTTTGTATTATTAAATTTTGCTGAAGTTTTTTATCAGCTCAAGGAGTTTTGTGTAAGAGATTATAGTGTTTTCTAGACATAGAATCATGTCATCTGCAAATAGGGATAGTTGGCCTTACCCTCTTCCTGTTTGTAAGCCTTTTATTTCTTTCTCCTGCCTGATTTCTCTTCCCAGAACCTCAAATATTATGTTAATTAGTTGAGGACATCCTTACTTTGTGTTAGTTTTCAAGGGGAATGCTTTCATATTTTGACCATTCAGTATGAGGTTGGCTGTGGGTTTGTCATAGATGGATGGCTCTTATTATTCCGAAGTATGTTATTTCAATATTCACTTTATTAAGGATTTTCAATATGAAGAGATGTTGAATTTTATCAAAAGCCCTCTCTGTTTCTATTGAGATAATCATGTGGTCCTGGTCTTTATTTTTACATGATGAATCAAATTTAATGATAATTTACAGTCATATGGTGGACCAAATTTGTATCCCAGGTATAAATCCTGCTTAATTGCGGCAGATTAGTCTTTTGATGTGCTGCTGAATTGGTTTGCTTGCATTTCATTGAGCATTTTTGCATTCGTGTTTATAAAGGATATTACCCTTAAGTGTGTGTGTGTATGTGTGTGTGTGTGTGCTAAGTTTTGGTATCAGGATGACACTGGCTCCACAGAATGACTTGAAAAGGAGGCCTTCCTTCTCAGTTTTTTGGAATACTTTCAGTAGAAATCATACCAGCCCTTCTTTGTACATCTAGTAGAATTTGGCTGTGAATTCATTTGGTCTTGTGCTTTTTTTTTTTTTTTTTGGTTGTTGTTGTTGGTACACTATTACTGATTCAATTTTGAAGCCCATTATTGGCCTGTTCAGAGATTCAGCTTCTTTCTTGTTCAGTCTTGGGAGGGTGAATGTTTCTAGGAATGTATCCATTTTTTCAGATATTCTAGTTTGTGTGTATAGAGGTGTCCATAGTAGTGTCTGATAGTTACTTGCATTTCTTTAGGCTCAGTGTTAACATCCCCTTTGTCATTTCTAAATATGTTTATTTGGATCTTCTCTCCTTTTTCTATATTCGTCTAGTTAGTGGTCTATCTTATTATTTTTTTTCAAATAGTGACTTATGAATTTGGTGATATTATATATGTTTTGTTTTGTTTTTGAGATGGAGTCTCACTCTGTCACCCAGGCTGGAGTGCAGTGGTGTGATCTCGGCTCACTGCAACCTCCCCCTTCCGGGGTCAAGCAATTTTCCTGCCTCAGCCTCCTGAGTAGCTGGGATTACAGTTGTACACCCCACGCCTGGCCGATTTTTTTTCTATTTTTAGTAGAGATGGGATTTCACCATGTTGGCCAGCCTGGTCTCAAACTCCTGACCTCAGGTGATCCACCCGTCCCAGCCTTTCAAGGTGCTGGGTGGGATTACAGGTGTGAGCCACTGCACTTCTATGTTTTTATGTTTGTTTCTCAGTTTCCTTCAGTTCAGCTCTGATTTTGTTTCTTTTCTTGTCTGCTGCTACTTTTAAGGTTGGTTTGCTCTTGCTTCTCTTGTTCTAGTTATGATGTTAAGTTGTTAATTTGAGATTCTACTAGCTTTTTGATGTGGGAATTTAGGGCTATAAATTTCCCTCTTCTTGTAATCTCAGCACTTTGGGATGCCAAGGTGGGTGGATCACGAGGTCAGGAGTGTGAGACCAGCTTGGCCAATATGGTGAAACCCCATCTCTACTAAAAATACAAAAATTAGATGGGCATGGTGGTGTGCACCTGTAGTCCCAGCTGCTTGGGAGGTTGAGGAAGGAGAATCACTTGAACTAGGGAGGCAGAGGTTGCAGTGAGCTGAGATCGCACCACTGCACTCCAGCCTGGGTGACAGAGTGAGACTCCATCTCAAAAAATAAATAAGTAAATAAATTACCTCTTAATACTGCCTTGCCTTAGCTGAGTTCCAGAAATTCTGGAATGTCATATTTTTGTTCTTTTAACTTTCTAATAACTTCTTGATTTCTTCCTTATTTAAATTATTTGCCCAAAAGTCATTCAGGAGCAGGTTGTTAAATTGTTATGTAACTGTATGGTTTTCAGAAGTTTTCTTCATTTTGAATTTTTTTTATTGTGCTGTAGTCTGAGGGTGGTATTGGTATGATTTTATTTTATTATTTTTTAATTTGCTGAATATTGTTTTATGCCCAACTGTGTGTTTGACTTTAGATTATGTGCCATGTACTGATGGGAAAAATGTGTATGCTGTTGTTTGGGGGTGGAGAGCTCTGTAGATATCTATTATTTCCATCCGGTCAAGTGTTTAGTTCAAGTCCTGGATAACTTTGTTAATTTTTGTCTTAGTTCAAGTCCTGGATATCTTCGTTAATTTTTGTCCTTCATGATCTGTCTAGTACTATCAGTTGGGTGTTGAAGCCTCCCACTATTATTGTGTAAAAATCTAAGTCTCTCTTCATTGGTCTCTAAGAACTTCTTTTATGAATCTGGGTACTTCTGTGTTTGGTGCACGTTTATTTGGGATCATTAGGTCTTCTTGTTGAATTGATCCCTTTATTATAATTGAATTCCTTCTTCTGTTTGTTTTGATCTTTGTTGATTTAAAGGCTGTTTTATTTGAAATTAAAATTGAGACCCCTGCTTTTTTTGTTGTTTGTTTTCCATTTGCTTGGTAGACTTTCCTCCATCCTTTTACTTTGAGTCTGTGGGTGTGATTGCATGTGAGATGGATCCATTGGAGACAGCATACCATTGGGTCTTAGTTCTTTATCCACCTTGCCACTCTATGTTTTTTAATTGGGGCATTTAGCTGATTTATATTCAAGCTTAATATTGATATTTGTGGATGTGATTCTGTCATCATGTTGTTAGGTGGTTTTTATGCAAACTTGTTTGTGCTATTGCTTTATAGTGTCACTTGTCTGTTGTATTAGGCTGTTCTTGCATTGTTATAAATAAATACCTGAGACTGGGTAATTTATTTTAAAAAGAGTTTTATTTTGCTCATGGTTCTGCAGGCTGCACAGGAAGCATAATGCTGGCATCTGCTCAACTTCTGGGGAGGCCTGAGAAAACTTACAGTCATGGCTGAAAGTCAAGGCAGAGCAGACATGTCTTACATGGCAGCAGGGGGCGCAAGAGTGAAAGGCGAGATGTGCTACACACTTTTAAATAACCAGCTCACACAATAACTCACTCATTATCATAAGGTCAGTACCAAAAGGGAAGGTGCTATACCACTCATGAGAAATCCACCCCCATAATCCAATCACCTCCCACCAGGCCCCACCTTCAACATTGGGGGATTACAATTCAACATGAGATTTTGTGGGGACACAAATTCAAACCATATTATTTTACCCCTGATCCCTCTTAAATCCCATGTCCTTCTCACATTGCAAAATACAAGTATACCTTCTCAACCATCCTCCAAAAATCTTAACTCATTCTAGCATTAACTCACAGGCCCAAAGTCCAAAACTCATCTGAGATAAGGCAAGTCCCTTTTACCTATAAACTTGTAAAACCAAAAAAAAAAAAAAAGTTATTTACTTCCAAAATACAATGGGAATATAGGCATTGGGTAAATACTCCCATTTCAAAAGGGAGAAATTGAACAAAAAAAAGGAGGCTCAGTCCCCACACATGTCTGAATCCCAGCAGAGAACTCAGTAGATCTTAAAGCTCCAACATAATCTCCTTTGACTTTATGTCCCACATCCACAGCACGCTGCTGCAAGGGGTAGACACTTGAGGTCTTGCATAGCTTCAATCCTGTGCCTTTGCAGGGTTTAGCCCCTCAAGTGTTCTCATGGTGTGGCTTTGAGAGGCTGCAGTTTTTCCAGGCACAGAGTGCAAGCTGTCAGTAGATCTACCATTCTTTGATCTGAAGGATTGTGTCCCTCTTCTCACAGCTCCACTAGTTAGTGCTCCAGTATGCACTCTGTGTGAGGTCTCCAATCCCACATTTTCCCTTCACATTGCCCTAGTAGAGGTTCTCTGTGATTACCTCTCCCCTGCAGGTACTTCCTGGACATGCAGGCTTTATCCTACATCCTATAAGGTTTAGGCACAGGCTTCCAGCCATCGACTCTTAACACTCTGTGCACCCACAGGCTCAACAGCATATGGGATCCACCAAGGCTTATGGATTAGCAGTGCACATTAAATAAAAAAATAATAACCCAGTTAATAATAGGTAAAATATCTGTATAGTCATTCCTCTCAAATAAGATATAAAAATAGTGCATAAGTATATGAAAAAATGTTTAAAATTATTATTCATAATAGAAATGCAAATCAGAACCATAGTGAGGTATCACCTAACACTACTGTGATGGACGTCATAAAAAACGTGGAAAATAGCAATTATTGGTAAACATGGAAAAATTAGAACCCTCATGTATTTCTGGTATAAATAAAAAATGATGTAGCCACTTTGGGAAACTGTATGACAATTCCTCAAAAAGTTAAACACAGCCTTATCATATGAACCAGCGATTCTACTCCTATACACCCAAATAAATAAAAACAAATGTCGTCATGTAAACTTATGCACGAGTGTTCATAAAAGTAGCATTATAAACAAAAGCCAGTTGGTGGGAATATCTCAGACATCCATCAAAATTGGTGAGTAACTAAATAAATGTGGTATCCATAAGATAGAATACTATTCTTCCAAAAAAATTAATGAAATACTGATTCCTGCTACATTTTAAAAACATGAAACCATTATACTAAATGAAAGAAGCCACACAAAAGGGTTACATATTATATCATTTTTAAAAATATTCATATCTATAGAGACAAAAAGATCATTAATAACTTTCAGGCACTAGAGGGAGAGGGACCAATGAGCAGTGATTGCTTATTGGGTTGGGTACATGGTTCACTTATGTTTTTTTTTTCCCAACGTCCACCTCCCGGGTTCATGCGATTCTCCTGCCTTAGCCTCCCGAGTAGCTGGGATTACAAGAGTGCGCCACCACGCCTGGCTAATTTTTGTATTTTTAGTAGAGACGGGGTTTCACCATGTTGGCCAGGCTGGTCTCGAACTCCTGACCTCAAGTGATCCACCCACCTTGGCCTCCCAAAGTGCTGGGATTACAGGTGTGAGCCACCGCACCCAGCCTCAATTATACTTTGATTAAAATATTCTAGGATTAGACAGTCATGTTTGTATGCTGTGAATATACTAAAAGTTAGTGAATTGTATACTTTAAAGTGGTTAAAATGGCAAATATTAAGTGATACAAATTTTATGCCTGTTAAAGAGAATTATATATTTATTTCTATACCAACATTCAGAAGACATTTAAATGCAGCAAACCTAAATAAAAAAGAAAACAAGGTAACAATGAAAATGAGATTCATAGTAAGTGACCCAGGGAAATAGATTGAAGTGGAGAAGGGTATAATTAAATGTAAGTTAAGTTATTATCAAGGCCTAAGTTTAGTTTTGGATGTTGAAACTGTGAGTGCTTATTACATTACGAGAGGTAACTTACTCAATTTAAAACACACTTTGGACTGCATTCTTCTCCCCCAATTTTTTTTTTTTTTTTTTTAGTTTGCAGAGTGATTTTATTGTGGTTTATTCCTATTCAGAAATCCTGCATTTCCTTTCTTCTTTGAAAAATGTGTAAACTCTCTTTTGTTATTGTAGTATAGTTACCTAGTTCTAGAGAAAATTCTTAGGATTTATGCAGTCTTTTCTTTAGCTGAATGTGGGAGATTCCAGGAGACACCAAAGTTTGTTGCTCAGAGGTTTGGGAGCATCTCAATTCAGATGGAGAATTTTAAGTGGCTAGTGCATATTAATGGCATATGACATAAAAAGTAGGGCACTTTATAACAAACACTTTCTCAAAAAGGCAAAAGTGACACACTCATAATCAACTGCATCTTTTCCTCTGAAAAAAAAAAACACTGTATTTTTCTTATGGGGAAGTGAGGTTTTATGATAGTGGAAGAAGGCTGTCTAGGAAAGGACTAAAAATAAAGTTGGTATGTGGGGAGTCTTAAACTTAAGGAAGAAACATTCACAAACATTCCTCTATGCAAAGCTACTTCTTTCACCTGGACCTGAGACATCATATTACTTTCTCCCAAGAAGCCATTGTGCATTACAAAATAATAAAATCAAATTATCCATATTAGTCACTCTCTTCACTTCATTCATATGACTTTATTAAGTTCATCTTCTCAGAGAACATTTCCCTCACCATCTGATCTAAAACGTATGCCCTATTCCATTACTGTTTCTTCTTACTTTTCTTTATATTTACTTTACAACATCTATGATAGTACATTATATTGTCTTACATTTATTAATTATCATTTTTTCCCCTGGGATGTAAGCTCCGTGAGAGTAAACGTGTTTTCTTTATTACCTTTTTAAAATTTATTTTAGTGATGGAGTTTTGCTCTGTCACCCAGGCTGGAATGCAGTGGCATGATCATACCTCACTGCAGTTCAAGTTTCTGGGCTCGAGCAGTTCTCCCGTCTCAGCCTTTTTAGTAGCTGGGACTACAGGTGTGCACCACTATATCTGGCTCATTGCTGTATCTTGAAAACTTTGAATAGTGTCATTCACTGTTGAATGAGTGAGCAAATGAATGAACTTCTGGGGCTCTTCAGGAAGGCCATGGCTATCAAAACAAGGATGAAAGTATCTCAGTACCAGCAGCAAATATACCTTTTATAGTGGTAGTATTAGTGCTGCTCTAGTTTTCAGAAAAAAATAAAATAAGACTTAAAGTTCATTATTCTTTGGTTCATGTGCATAGACATTACTAAAATGTGAAAATCAATATTTGGAAATGGACATTTTGTTTCTATGTGTATTAGATTTCTACTGATGTTGTAACAAATTACCACAAACTTAATGGCTTAAAACAACACACATTTATTTTCTTACAGTCCTGGGGATCAGATACCCTAATTGGGTCTCACAGGTGTGTTAGCCAGGGTTGTCCAGAAGGACAAAACCAGTAGGATATAGGTATATATAAAAGGGAGTTAATTAGGGAGAATTGGCTCACATGATTACAAGGGGAAATCTCACAACAGGCTGTCTGCCTGCTGGGGAAAGAAAAAAGCCAGTAGCATGGAATCGGTCTAAGTCCAAAAGCCTCAAAATCAGCAAGCTGACAGTGCAGCCCTCACTCTTAAGCTGAAGGCCCAAGACCCCCTGGGAAGCTGCTGATGTAAGTCCCAAAGTCCAAAGGCCTAAGAACCTGGAGTCTGATGTCCAAGGGCAGGAGGAGAGGAATCAAGTATCCAGCATGGGAAGAGAGAGAGAAAGCCACAAGACTCAGCAAGCAAAATTATCATGCCTTCTTCCACCTGCTTTGTTCTTGCCGTTCTGGCAGCCGATTGAATGGTGTCCACCCACACTGGGGTTGAATCTTGATCCTCCAGTCCACTGACTCAAATGTCAATCTCCTCTGGCAACACCCTCACAGACACACCCAGGAACAGTGCTTCACCAGCCATCTGGGCATCCTCAAGCCAGTCAAGTCGACTTGTAATATTAACCATTGTTGGGATGATCAGACCCAACACCAGGTCGTGGGGGCGACAAAGTCCAGTGGAGTCAAAGGAATGAGAAAAAGACAGTTTGAGAGAAGAAGTGGGACCAGGGGGGCCATCGTGAGTGTGGAGGCTGTGAAGGCCAGGAGCTCTGGGAGCCCACGCTATTTATTGGTGCTCAAACAAACAAACAAACAGGTGGTGAGGATGTGGGGGTTGAAAGGAAACAGTGTATCGAGTGAATGAGAAACATACGGCTGCTTGAGATAACGGAAGTGCTAGAAGCAAAGAGCCAGCAAGTCTAGCAGACATGCAAGCCCTGCCTCAGCTTCTCTCCCAACACTCAGCTTTTCTCCCAACAACCATCACACTGGGCTAATATCAAAATATCAGCAGGGCTGATTTTTTTTTCTGGGGGTTCTAGAGGAAATTTCAGTTTCTTTATTTTTCCAATTTCTAGAGGCTGCTCACATTCTTTGGTTTTTGTCCCTTTCTTGTCCCTTCAAAGCCAGTCATCACCAGTCAAGTCTTTCTCACACTACCTTACTCTGACATTGACTAATTAACCTTCCTCTTCCATTTTTAAGAGTCCTTGTGATTACATTAGATTCACTTGAATAGTCCAGGATAATAGGTCAAATTATTAATATGGTCAAATGACTAATAACCTTAATTTTACCTATACCTTGAATTCCATTTGCTATGTGACATTACATATTCACAGGTGCTGTGGATTATAACATGTACATTTGAGGGACCATTATTCTGCCTATTGCACTATGTCACCACCAGTCATCCTTTTATGCATGTTTATTTTCTTATAGGCCAATTCAAATGCCTTTCTGGAAGTAGATAGAGTACAATTGTAAATGCATTTATTAAATGTAGCCATTGTTCATCAAATTTCCATTGATTTATTCAATATCTACTGAGCATATGCTATATGTTAGATATAACAAACATGGCATGCTCCCTGCTCTTAAGAAAATCGTATTTATCCACAGTGGATGAATTTTAAGAGGCAGATGCCCCTAAGTCTTTGTTTTTTTGTTTCTTTGCTTCTTAACTCAGTTGCTCTGTGTAGTTAATAATATGTAAGCAGATATGTAAATGTATTTAGGGAAAACCATAATTAAAAGAGCCCTGCAGTGAATGTTTATGCATAGCAAATCATTCTTTCGTAATGAAAACAACCACTTTCTGATGTATCCATCTTGTAACGTTATATTTCACATACCTAAAACTCCCCACTTTAAAAATGCCTGTCCAATCTTACCCTTCATCCCAGTCAAATCAGCCACAAATTGCCAGGGCCAGTAGCATAACTTACCTATTTTCATAGAAAGCAGCCAAAATTTTGTTTTTGTGTTTTTTTTCTTTCTTCCTGCTCTAATTTTCCTTTTTTTACTCTGTCTCTTCATTGATATTTATGTTAGTTTTACCTTAGGCAATTTCTTTCATGGCATCTTCTTTAATCTAATTTTTCATTTTTTGCCAATTTTTACTCCCCTTTATTACATAAAAAATCTCTTGCTTGCAACCCACATTTCGTTCTATTTTGAAATCAAATATAATAACCACATACCCTAGTAATAATTTATAGGCTTATACACAAATGTTTATTATAGGAGCTTATCACATATTCTTATGGATTGTGTGAGAGTGAAACCTATCAAAAAGTAACCAATATGATCAACCACCAAAGTGCCTGAAAGTGTCCAGAACTTCTCAGTGGAATCACTGCAAAAGAGTTTTACTTCCTTCTCATCTTTGTTAAACCTAGAGGTTAATGCCTTTACACTTAAGGTCATAGGTCACAGCACACTAAGACCATAATGATGAAGGGTATATAGCAACCCTGATGTAAACAGATTCTCCATAATAAAAAATAACCACACAAAATTGTGGCAAGACTTATCTCCATGGCACCTCAGCTGAGGTTTCCTTTTAGCCAGAGAAAAAGGGGCTCGTACACTTTGAGACTTATTGTCTGTTTAAGCTTGGACAACCTATAACTTCTCTAAGCCCCAATTTCAACCTTTTCCAAGTG
Organism: Gorilla gorilla gorilla; assembly: GCF_029281585.2. NCBI lineage: Eukaryota > Metazoa > Chordata > Mammalia > Primates > Hominidae > Gorilla > Gorilla gorilla. Next base: position 94,786,293 of record NC_073247.2, read on the forward strand.
AAGATAACCTTATCCTTTGCTCACAATATTAGCTCCTTTTACTTTTCTCTTTACAAATCATAATTGTTAGATAAACTAGAATCTGCTATGAATAAAGAGTAGCACACTCAGACCATCAAATTGCACTTATTTGAGCCGAAAGACTGAGATGCAGTAGATCTTCATACTCACAATTTACCAACTTGAAGCAGAATCAGCAAAGAAATTCTCAACTTATTATCATCATCATCACTATCACACACCACAACCCCCACACTTTTAACCATAATATTAGACTATTTGTTTGAGATTCCATGAGAGGAAGGCAGGTGGTCTTAAAGAGCTGACAGATGTCCTTTACTAATAGCCAGCAAGAAAACAGGGACCTCAGACCTACAACCACAAGGAACAAATTCAGCCAACAATCTGAATGAGATTGGAAACAGATTCTTCCCAGCCTCCAGATGAGACCTCACTCCCAACCAGCATCTTGATTTCAGTCTTGTGAGACCCTGAGCAGAGAATCCAGATAAGCCTGCCAGGACTTCTGAACTACAGAACTCTGAGCTAATAGGTGGGTCTTAATCTGATAATTTGTGATAATTTGTTATGCAACAATAGAAAACGAATGGAGCTGATGACTTCAATTCTTACCATCTTTGCTGTTAACTACTCACCAGGAGAAAGGAAGGCAGAAGTTAGTAAAACAGAAGGGAGATAGTTATGAGAGACAAATGCAATCTCACAGTTTTACTGAGGTCCAGTCTTAAGTACTGCTGTATCAATTACCTTATATTATAACAGTTTGCAGCCCTTCATTTGGTCTAGTCAATTTTATTCAGTGGTTTTAAAGTCTCAGACTCAAGTCAGCAGGCATTTCTAATAACCACATGAAATAACTTCAACAAAATTCTTCACTCAAATTAATTCTCCTGAAACCCACAATAAAGGCTTGTTACCATTTTGAGTAACTATAGTCACCCTTCATTCTCCTTTCTGAAGGTTAAACATCATCTGTACACTAATCAATCATCACTACAGAGATTAGTAGAAACATCTGCATGTCAAAATTCAGTTGGTACAATGTTAATAATTATTTCTTGCAAACAATTATTTCAGCTCGAATGTCCCAAGATTAAGCACGTGAAGTGACTCAAAGTTTGCCAAAAGTATCTGATTTTGAGATTTTGTTGTCATTCTTTGCTAGAGTGCTGTCACGATACAATGCTTGCAACATGTTATGTAAAGAATTCGTTTAACTTATATAGCACTGTATGGCTGTGGCTAAATATATTTGTGAGATCTTTTGTCACTACATATTTCTATTTGTTCATCAAGGTCGTATTCACAGGCAATTTAGCCTGCCTAGAGTATAACTTCAAATCCCTTGGAGCAGGGGCTTTCAACAACTGCATTTCCCAGTTATGGAATTGACTTCAAACTTCTGCTTGTAGAGTATCATCTGTATTGGAATTTTAAACTAAATGTATGACATATCTGCTTACTGATGCAGTCAAATACTCTTTTTTAAATGGCTTTAAAAAAATCTTCCAAAACCATGCGGCTTTTTTTTTCCTTAATGGTAATTCAAGATGCATATAGTGTTGCTGGCTGTTTTCATCTTTGTTTTTAATAACTTGGAAAAAAGCTACACCTACCCCCAACAACAATTTCTGCCAGTTAGAGACTGGTAATTTTTAAATCTATCATCGAATTGTTTCACTTCATAAGATTACAACGATGTACATGAGATGCACATAAGGCAGCTGTCTTCTACCTTCAACCTCCAGCTCCCATCCTGAAGGCCTGTGGTAGTGAGACGTTCTGCACCTAAGGCCATCTTGTCAAGAAACATTTTGCTGGGTAAATAAGTAAACTACAGTATGTGCTTTCATTGTGCGTTGTTGACTTCTGCAGGCATGATTTAGAAGACATTATTATTAATATCATTGGTGGCTAATGTAAATGATGGAAAAACCATAGGTCAATAATATAATATACACAGCACATATTTATCAAAGCTAGAAAGAGTAGAAAATAGAAAATAGAGTGCAATTTTACTATTAAATTATAGGGCTTAGAAAATATTATGATGCCTGACTACTCTCAAGAAGCTTTGTCAACAATTTCTAGGGAACACATCACATCTTGTCAAAATCACAGGCCTTTTAATAAAGAATACGACTAAAAACATAGTCTATGTTATTCAAAAACCCTTATATAAAATGTACACAATAGTTATCTTTTTAAAATTCAGTTCCAGAGAAAATTTCCACCTCCTGGTGACCTGACCCATTTCCTTCTGTCAGCCAATTCATTTTGTCTTCGACTGTGGCTGGCATGACTTTCAGAGCTAAAATATAGCTCAAATACTTTATATTAACTTAGTTATTTGGTATACTTATTGTAGGGAGACCCGCTGAAACTATTGCTACAGAATAAAAGATGAAATGCTCCTGATTATTGTAAATATAAAGTTGCATGCAGGATTGTGTAAAGACAATGCCAGGTTGGACTGCCAGAACAAGCCAACAGCACGTGATGTGCTTCCCCCTGCAGAGAGCCTATGAATGGATGTGCAGTCAGGGAGGTTTCACATCACCAAGATTCCTATCCCAGAAAAGCAGATGTTCATAGCTCTGGGAATGGAATGCAACCCTTGTGGAGAGCCTATAAATGGATGCATGGTGGGGGGGCGCCTGTCCATATGGATAAGATAGGGCTATAAACACCCTCATCTTGCCATGGCTCTTCTAGCGTTAAGGCATACTCCCTTCTGAGAATTTCTGGTCTAACCGGTTGTCTAACTTCACGTCCTGTTTCTATGGATTATTTGTAACCAGCTTTTGCTGCAACTGTTACTGCTGATTAATATCTTGCTAATCATAGGTTATGGAAAGACTGTGTTTCTGTTTTAAGGCTCTGTTAGAAATTACTGATGCACACACTATATTGTAAATTCTTATCTCTGTATACTGTACTTCTGCATACAGATGTTATGTTAAAGAATTACTTCATTCCCATGTGACCATCTCACCTCGTAATCAAATGACCCTAAATCCCTCACTAACCTACCCCTGCCCTCACTAAACTTAATAATAAATGCTGGTATATCCAGTGCATTGTTGGCACCATGGGACCAGAAGGCCGTGACCCCCCGGACCCAGCTTTCACTATCTTGTGTGTGTCTATTATTTCTCAACCTGCCGATCCGCCTGGGAACAAAGAGAGAGCCCCGTGGCATTGCAGGCTGCTGGCCAGATCCCGCAATAACTCATGTTCTCTCAGTTTAGCTTTTTGTAAATATTTCAGCATTTACAAACATTTATTAGCCTCTCACACTTTATAAGACTGCTTTTATCCTTTATAAATCCAAAAATGTAAATAGATGATAATCTCATTATTTTGAAATGGTAAGTTGAGAATTAATTGAGGGAGTAGACATGGGCAGAAGGGAGACTTATACTCTTCCCAAAAGTACCAGAAACTACCCTACTGCATTTTAGCGAATATACCTTAGAGATCTAGACATTTAGAGACATCATTTGATTACTTCATTTATTTTTGTAACAATTGTTCACATGAACTTACTTTCTATGGTCTATCATCTTTTTGATTTCTGTAGTTATTCTTGGGCTGAGACAAGGGAGATTCTAAAATCACATGCCTGATTGGACTTTTCAATGTCACTGCCAACAGTTATCTAGTATTTTTTCTTAGTTTTTTTCATATACAGCTTTTTGCCATTATTTCCATTTATGAAGTTTTAGGGAATAGGGATCTCAATGTTTGCAAAGAAAACAAACATTGTTTTAGAATTTTTATTTCTAAAGAAGGCTTTATTTTGGTTCAGACATCTGAAAATAAGTAGAAATCTAGTGAAATATGTTGCATCAACTCATTGATTTGACAATTTTGAGAATCTATATGAGTAAAGCATTGCTCTAGGTGTTGGTGATACAGTAGTAAATTAGAAAAATCAAAGTCTTTACCATCAAAGATCTTGCAGTCTCATAGTGGAAAGAAAATAAATATCTAGATAAATAGATAAATACTTTCTAATAAGAATAAATGCTAAAGAGAAAAATAGCCGGGTAATGAGGTGGAGAGCAATGTAGAAAGCTAGTGGAAACGTTAGAATCTTTTGCTAAGGGAATTTGGAAAAGCATCTCAGATAATGTAATATATGAACTCAGAGTTGAAATACGAGGGAGCTTCAAGACATTTGTTAAAAATTTGAATAAAGTATAAAAAATAAAAATAAAAACTTTATTTTTGAACATAAGCTCCATCAAGTTCATGACAGTTGTGTAGGTGATGATATCTGCCATTAAATAACTGGGGGTCCTGGGAGTTTAACCATGTCAATGTAGTCTTTTTTTCCATCAATAACTGAAGGAAACAGGTGCCATTTAAAGATTTTTAAAGATGAGATAACAAAACGAAGTCAGAAAATGCCAAATCAAGACTGTAAGGTGGATGCCTAATGATTTCCCATTGAAACTCTCATAAAGTTGTCCTTGTTTGGTAAGAGGAATGAGCAGGAACATAGTTGTGGTCAAGAAGGACTCTATGGTGAAGCTTTCCTGGGCATTTTTCTGCTAAAGTTCTGGCTAACTTTCTCAAAAACACTTGTAATATGCAGATGTTATAGTCCTTTGGCCCTCCAGAAGGAAAAGAAGCAAAATGCCTTGAGCATCCAAAAAAACTGCTGCCATAATCTTTGCTCTTCAACAGCCTACTTTTGCTATGGGTGGGACACTCCCACCTTTCGGTAACCATTGCTTTGATTGTGCTTTGTCTTCAGGAGTGTATTGGTAAAGTCATGTTTCATCTCTGGTAACAGTTCTTCAAAGAAATATGTCAGGACCTTGATCCCACTTGTTTAAAATTTCCATTGAAAGCTCCATTCTTGTCTGCAGCTAATCTTGTCTGCAATGGTTTTGGCGTTCATTGACTGGAAAGTGTGTTCAACCTTAATTTTTCAGTCAGAATTGTATATGCTGAAGCACTTGAACTGTCTATGGTGTTAGCTATTGTTTCTGCTCTTAAGCATCAGTCTTCTTAATTTAGGGCCTGAATAAGATTTTTTTTTCTCACAAATTTATATGCATGGTCTGCTGCAACAGATTTCACCTTTACCATCATCTCATTCCTTCTAGAAGATGAATTATCCATTTGTAAACTGATAATTTCTTTGGGAGTATTATCCCTATAAACTTTTATTAAAGCATCATTGACTTTACCATTCTTCCCCATAAGCTTCACCACAAATTTGATATTTGTTCTTGCTTCCGTTTTAGCAGAATTCATGTTGCTCTGATAGAGGACCTTGTCCAACTAATGCCATATCTTTGTTAGTGCTTCAAGCTAGATTCTGTTCAGACTTGATATAACAAGTTAGTATGAATTTATTTTGGAGCAAAAATAGTTTGAAATACATGCAGAATTTTTTACATTTAATTTAATTTAATTTAAAGTTCTGGGATACATATGCAGGACATGTAGGTTTGTTATAGGTAAACATATGCCAAGGTAGTTTGCTGAACTTATCAACCCATCACCTAGGTATTAGGTCCCGCATGCATTAGCTATTTTTCCTGATGCTCTCCCTACACCAATACCCCCCAACAGGCCCCACTGTATATTGTTCTTCTGACTGTGTCCATGTGTTCTTATTGTTCAGCTTCCACTTATAAGTGAGGATTCACTGTATTTGGTTTTCTGTTCCAGTGTTCCTTTGTTGAGGATAATGGTTTCCAGCTTCACCTATGTTCTTGCAAAGGACATGATCTTGTTTCTTTTTATGACTGCATAGTATTCCACGATGTATATGTATGATGTTTTCTTTATCCAGTCTATCATTGATGGGCATTTGGGTTGATTCCATGTCTTTGCTATTGTGAACAGTGCTGTAATGAACATACTTGTGCATGTATCTTTACAATAGAATGATATATATTCCTTTGGGTATATACCCAGCAATGGGATTGCTGGGTCAAATGATGTTTCTGGTTCTAGGTCTTTGAGGAATATCCACACTGTCTTCCACGATGGTTGAACTAAAAGATGGACTAAAGACTTAAATGTAAAACCCAAAACTGTAAAAACTCTAGAAGAAAATGTAGGCAATACTATTCAAGACATAGTCATGGGCAAAGATTTTATGACAAAAATATAAAAAGCAATTGCTTTTGATATTTTATATCAAATAACAAAACCAAAAATTGACATATGTGATCTAATTAAACTAAAGAGCTCCTGCACAGCAAAAGAAACTACCATCAGAGTGAACAGACAACCTACAGAATGGGAGAAAATTTTTGCAATCTATCCATCTGACAAAGGTCTAATATCCATAATCTACAAGGAACTGAAACAAATTTACAGGAAAAAAAAACCCATTTAAAAGTGGGTAAAGGACATGTACAGATACTTCTGAAAAGAAAACTTCTTTGTGGCCAATAAACATACGAAAAAATCTCAACATCACTGATTATTAGAGAAATGGAAATCAAAACCACAATGAGATACCATCTCATGCCAGTTAGAATGGAGAGTACTAAAGAGTAAAGAAACAACAGATGCTGGCAAGGCTGTGGAGAAATAGGAACACTTTTATGCTGTTGGTGGGAATGTAAATTAGTTAAACCATGTGGAAGACAGTGTGGTGATTCCTCATAATTATTTATAATACACATTTTTCATGAACTTTTTGAAGACCCTTAGTATATAACATTAAATACTTGTATATAATTATATGTTCATTCATTGAACAAATAGTTATTAAACTCTTTCTATTGTCAGACACTGTAGAAAAACAAAAGTGAACAAAACAGACATGTTCTGTGGGAGTTTATAATTAGTGTGAGATATCGACAAATAATAGATGATAATGAAAAACAGTCTAAATAATGTATTTTATCAACTAAAGTGTGATCATGCCAGAAAAGTATATAATAATGGTAACTTGCCAAGTCATAGAAATGATAATGGAGCTGAAATATGAAGGACAGGTAGGAATTATTTAGAACCAGAATGGGTAGAAGAAAATTCCAGGCAGAGGAAACAGCATGTGCAAAGGCCTTACATTGGATGAAAGAATGACATACTTGAGAAATCAAAATAAAAGTTATGGTTAATAAGAGAGGGAAATAAATTTCTTGATATAATGTGGGGCTGGAGAGGTAGATTGGGTTCATACCATGCAGGGCCTTATAGCAGTGTTAAGAATTTTATTCTGTATTCCAAAAACAACTGAGTTCTATCAAAGATTTTAAGGCAAAAGAGTGACAGTTTTACAGGTATTTCTGGAAAGAAAAGTCTAGCTTCTGTAAGAAGAATTGGGTATGGAAAAGTAGATGCGGAGATGCTATTCCAGAAAGTTATTACTATAGTTTTGATCAAGATAATGGTGTCTTGATAGGAAGTGAGAGAAAGGGATTTCTAGGATAATTTCTACATTTCTAGCTTCTCAGTTTAATTGTTGGCCGTGTCATTTGCTAAGATAAAAAATGCTTTTGGATGTGTTTAATTTTATATATGAGTATATTATGTTCATGTATTTGTAGAATGCTGTTTGTGATACAGGTATCAACCCAGCATTGCTAACTGCGACCAGTGAAAATACTGCCCCAATGCAGTTGTTCCAAGAAAGTGCTTATGCCATGTGAAACTCCTGCTGTCAAGTCCCTCCTAATCTCATATCTCACAGTGCTTTTATACAAGCTTATATAAGATCTTATACAGAGCTTAGACCAAGATAGTCCCAAATTTGGCTATTTATTTAGCACTTACTCCATGCCACAAAATATTTTAATAATTTTATATGAATTACCCCATGCAGTACTCTTATCAATCCAGTGAGAATATTTGTTATACTGTCATAGTTATAGCAAAAATGTATTTTTTCTTATATATAACATTATTGTCAGTTTTCTGTTATCACATTGCTATAAAGAACTACATGAGACTGGTTAATTTATACAGAAAAGAGGTTTAATTGACTCACAGTTCTGCAGGCTGTACAGGAACCATGGCTGGGGAGGCCTCAGGAAAGGAAGCAAGCACATCTTACCATGACAGGAGAAGGAGGAAGAGAGAGAAGGGGGAGGTGCTACACACTTATAAACAACTAGATCTCATGGGGACACACTCACTATTACAACAACAGCAAGGGGGAAGTCCACCTCCATGAGCCAACCACCTCCCACCAGACCCCTCCTCTGACACTGGGGATTACAATTCAACATAAGATTTGGGTGGAAACACAAATCCAAACCATATCACCAATTGATACCTGAGAGCAATTTGATAATAACTTATATGAATGTAAAGTCTGATAACACAAAGTGTTGGTTAAATATAGGGAAACAAGGCATTCTATATATTGCCTGTGGGTGTAAATCTGTATAAACCCTTTGAACAATGTATTTATATAAAAGAATATTAACTTCTTTCTTCAAATTATCAATCTTTTAAGACGACCATAGTCATTAGTGAACAGGATTTCTTTAATCTTATTAGGAATAATGTATTTTGTTTTAATTTTTTTTATTATACTTTAAGTTCTAGGGTAAATGTGCACAACGTGCAGGTTTGTTACATATGTATACATGTGTCATGTTGGTGTGCTGCACCCATTAACTCGTCATTTAGCATTAGGTATATCTCCTAATGCTATTGCTCCCCCCTCCCCCCACCCTATGACAGGCCCCAGTGTGTGATATTCCCCTTCCTGTGTCCAAGTGTTCCCATTGTTCAATTCCCACCTATGAGTGAGAACATGTGGTGTTTGGTTTTTTGTCCTTGCGATAGTTTGCTGAGAATGATGGTTTCCAACTTCATCCATGTCCCTACAAAGAACAGGAACTCATCATTTTTTACAGCCACATAGTATTTCATGGTGTATATGTGCCACATTTTCTTAAGCCAGTCTGTCATTGTTGGACGAAACTTCTTTAAAACAATTATTTTGAATTCTTTGTCAGGCAATACACACATCTCCATACCTTTAGAATTGATTACTGGAGATTTATTTTGTTCCTTTGGTAGTTTCTTATTTCCTTGATTCTTCTTCACATTCCTGATAGATACGCATTAGTATCTGTACAGTTGAAGAACCAGCCACATCTTCCAGTCCTTATGAAGTTGCTTCAACAGGAAAACATGTCATCAGCTACAGATTCCGGGTGTCTCTCAAATATTTTCAATGGATATGTATTCTTCACATCTCTCCATCCTTGGGAAGGAGGCAGTCTCAGGATTGTGCACCTTCTCCCAATCTTTCAGAACCATGCTTAGTGCTGAAAGCCACCCAACCCATTTTCCTAGGTCAGTTTACTGAGACGCTAGGTCTTTAGTTGAAAGTTCCCATTCCTTTTTTCCCTTCTGAAGCAGACATCTCAGGATTTTGTGCCTTCTTCCAGTTCTGCTGAGCTGATCTGACTGCTGAGATATCAGTTGAGAGGTATGGCATCTACTTATAGCAACACTTCAGCTGTGATAGCTGTTGAGATGCATGCCATCTGCTGAAATCTGTGTCAGCTTCTGGGATCTATGTCAGCTGCTGAAAGGTACATGGTAAGTTGATAACTGTGCCATCTGCTGAAATCCATGCTGTCTGGCAAAATCTGCACTGGCTGCTGAGAACCACACAGTCCACTGGGATCCATGGCAAATGCTGAGAGCTGTGCTATCTACCAGGATGTTCACTGTCAGCTGAGAACTGCAACAGATGTTCGGATCCATGTCATCTGCTGAGTCTGCATCAACTGCTGAGATCTGTGTTAGCTCCTCATAACTGGGACATCATCTGAGAGTATTACCATATTCTGAGAACTGCACCAGCTGCTGAAAGCCACACTGGCTGTTGATATCTATACCATCAGCTGATAGCTATGTTGGTTGCTGATAATTGTACTGTTTGCTGAGGCTCATGCTGTCTGCTAATATCCATGTCCTCTACTGAGATCTACACTAGCTGTCGAAATATGTGCCATAGGCTGAGCTGCGCCAGTTTCTGAGAAATACTCCCTCTTTGCTCTTAGCTTCCCTGACTCATTCCAATTATGCTGGGTTCCCTCAGTGTTCTAGGTAAGGTGAGATAGAAGCAGTCCTTTTGAGTATTAATCCATATATCTAGGGATGCTGGATGCATATTTTTCTCTCTAGTTCCCTCAATTCCATAGGAGAAATCACAGGCCAAGGTGATCTCTCTCTACATGGAGCTGTGCCATATTGGGGTAGGGCATGGTATGGGCAAAGTGGAACTGTTCCTCTTGTCTGTTTCAATGTGGCTGTTCTTAGTCGTTGGCTTCTCTGGGATGCTACAACTTCTTAACTGGATTCTCATGAATGTATTTTTGTCTATACATGCTTATTAAATTGGTGTTTCTCTGAGGGGATCATTGCTGGGACATTCTATTTTTTTACCTTGTTGATATCACTCAATATTTGATTACAGTACACAAATTTCCTTAGTCGATAGTCCAAGGATTATTTTATGACTTTCTTATGAATACAAGTTCACGAGCCTGGAGAATGCTTTTTCCTGCTCGGTTCTCATTTTCCTTATTTTCACATTCTAAAGGAATGGTAGAATTTATACTACTAGACATCTCATGACTAATTAAATGAGTTAACAATATATAGGAAAAGTTAGCTGAGATCTTCCAGCTTCAACAACTCAGATTTGTACAGTATTATTTTCTGTTGGATTGTACACATTATTCCAAGCTTTAGTACATTAAATTCTCATATTAAAAACTACCAAATTTACATAGACAACTCTTTCATTATGCCCCTTAATATCTGAGGGATGTTCAGTCACAGCCTCTATTTGTGTGTTTTCACACTGCTATAAGAAACTGGTCAAGACTGGGTAATTTATAAAGGAAAGAGGTTGAATTGACTCACAGATCAGCATAGCTGGGGAAGCTTCAGGAAACTTTTGATCATTCCAGAAGGCAAAAGGAAAGCAAGGCACCTTTCTCACAAGGCATCAGGAAGGAGAAGGAATGCAAGAGGGACTACTAAACATTTATAAAACCATCAGATCTCATGATAACTCACTCATTATCATGAGAATGGCATGGGGGAAAACCGCCTCCATGATTCAATTACCTCCACCTAGTCTCTCCCTTGACACGTGGGGATTATGGGGATTACAATTCAAGATGTGATTTTGGGTGGCGATACGGCCAATCCATATCACCACCCAAAATAGAAATAAAACAATGCTATTACACAATCGGAAATGCAAAGGATACCAGAAACTGGTATAAAGTATTTCTTTACCTTTACCTTTGTATCAGTTTTGCATATCTGCAAAAAAAATTATCACATGCTTAGTGACTTAAAACTACACCTATTTATTATCTCACAATTCTATAAGCCACCAACCCAGGCATTTTTGACTGAATTATCTTTCTAAGGACAGCACAAGACTGAAATTAAGATGTCCACTAGGCTGTAGTCTTATATGGAGGGTCTGCGAAAATATTTGCTTATAAGCTCATCCATATTGTTGGCAAAAATCCAGAATAAGTTTCTTGGTTTATTGCTGGCTATCAGCCAGCAATTTTTCTCAGCTTCCAGTGGCCATACTCAGGTCCTGTGCTGTGGCCTACTTAAGATCAGAGTTTACAAAGTCATGGTAAATTTTTCTCACACTTGGAATTGCTTTGACTCCCTTTTTTGCTAACAGCTAGAAACAACTTTTTAGAAGGGCTTGTGTGATTACATTAGGCCTATTAAATAAGCTTTCTGATTAATAAGCGATCTGGAAAATCCTTTTTGCTGTGTGTATTAGCCCATTTTTATACTGCCATGAAGAAATACCCAAGACTGTAATTTATAAAGAAAAAGAGGTTTAACGAACTCATAGTTTCACATAGCTGGGGAGGCTTCAAAATCATGGTAGAAGGCAAAGAAGAAGCAAAGTCACCCCTTACATGGCAGCAGGCAAGAGAGTGTGTGCAGGGGAACTGCCCTTTATAAAACCATCAGATCTCTTGAGACTTATCCTCTATCATGAGAACAGCACAGGAAAAACCTGCCCCCATGATTCAATTACCTCACACTGGGTCCCTCTCATGACACATGGAGTTTATGAGAGCTTCAATTCAAGATGAGATTTGGGTTGGAACACAGCCAAATCATATCACCATGTAATGCAACAGAATCACTAGAGTAATTCCAGAGGTCAAATGTCACAGGGATCAGCTTAGAATTATGTGTACCACATACATATAAATGTTGAGCCTTAGATCCATGCCTAAGGGTCCCTTTTATCTGATACCCTCTTGGTATATTTTGTCTTGTATACCCCTATCCATAACAGGCATTGTTCATTTATGCAGTAAGGCTCATCCTTGCAACAATGAATGATGTTAAGAACATGAAAGCCATGAATTCTACCTCTATTCTGTAGTAGACTATGAAGCCGGTAGTAGACTATGAAGACCATGGTATTCTTTCTTAGAAGCAGGAGTAGGTCTTTCAAGATTCTTCAGAGTAGAGCATGCTTAAAACAAACTACCCTTGCTATTGGCAATACAGTCTCCAAGTTATGATGGTGCACCTCAAGATTTTTTAACTTTACCATGGTGCAAAATCAATATACATTCAATAAGCACACTCGTTGTCTTGCAGTAGGGTATATACAGATAAACTTATTGTAAGTTGAAAATACGGTAAGTCAAATATTGCAAATATTGCATATTTTGTAGTCCCACTTCTTCCCCTGCTGATAATCTTGTGCATGTCATCATGATGCATACAAATAAGAAAATTATTTCCACACACATTTTCTCATATTGTGCCTTTCCATTTTTTAATTAAGGTATCCAGAGTACCCTATTATTCCATCTTTACAGAATCAATCCTTGTTTCATTAAATGCTGCCTTTTGTGTCTATTCATATCCTTCACCCACTTTTTGATGGAGTTATTTCTTTTCTTCTTTTTATTTTAATTTATTTATTTATTTATTATTATTATACTTTAAGTTTTAGGGTACATGTGCACAATTTGCAGGTTAGTTACATATATGTATACCTGTGCCACGCTGGTGCACTGCACCCACTAACTCGTCATCTAGCATTAGGTATACCTCCCAATGCTATCCCTCCCCCCTCCCCCCACCCCACGACAGTCCCCAGAGTGTGATGTTCCCCTTCCTGTGTCCATGTGTTCTCATTGTTCAATTCCCACCTATGAGTGAGAATATGCGGTGTTTGGTTTTTTGTTCTTGTGATAGTTTACTGAGAATGATGATTTCCAATTTCATCCATGTCCCTACAAAGGACATGAACTCATCCTTTTTTATGGCTGCATAGTATTCCATGGTGTATATGTGCCACATTTTCTTAATCCAGTCTATCATTGTGGGACATTTGGGTTGGTTCCAAGTCTTTGCTATTGTGAATAATGCCACAATAAACATATGTGTACATGTGTCTTTATAGCAGCATGATTTATAGTCCTTTGGGTATATACCCAGTAATGGGATGGCTGGGTCAAATGGTATTTCTAGTTCTAGATCCCTGAGGAATCGCCACACTGACTTCCACAATGGTTGAACTAGTTTACAGTCCCACCAACAGTGTAAAAGTGTTCCTATTTCTCCACATCCTCTCCAGCACCTGTTGTTTCTTGACTTTTTAATGATTGCCATTCTAACTGGTGTGAAATGGTATCTCACTGTGGTTTTGATTTGGAGTTATTTCTTTTTATCTGGTACATTTGTTTAAGTTCTTTATAGATTCTGGATATTAACCCTTTGTCAGATGGATAGATTGCAAAAATTTACTCCCATTCTGTAGGTTGCCTGTTCAGTCTGATGATAGTTTCTTTTGCTGTGCAGAAGCTCTTTAGTTTAATTAGATCCACCAATACCATTACTGGGTATATATCCAAAGGATTATAAATCATTCTACTATAAAGACACATGCACACGTATGTTTATTGCAGCACTGTTCACAATAGCAAGGACTTGGAACCAAACAAAATGCCCATCAATGATAGACTGGATAAAGAAAATTTGGCACATATACACCATGGAATACCATGCAGCCATAAAAAAGGATGCGTTCAGGTCCTTTGCAGGGACATGGATGAAGCTGGAAACCATCATTCTCAGCAAACTAACATAGGAACAGAAAACCAAACACCACATGTTCTCACTCATAAGTGGGAGTTGAACAATGAGAACACATGAAGACAGGGAGGGAAACATCACACACTGGGGCCTGTGAGGAGTGGGGGGCTAGGGGAGGGATAGCATTAGAAGAAATACCTAATGTAGATGACGAGTTGATGGGTGCAACAAACCACCATGACACGTGTATGCCTATGTAACAAATCTGCACGTTCTGCACATGTATCCCAGAACTTAAAGTCTAATAATAAAAAAGCTACTGATTTTTGTACATTGATTTTTTATTATGAAACTTTACTAAAATTGTTTATAAGTTCTAGATGGCTTTTGGATAAGATGATGGAGTTTCCTAGGTACACAATTATATAATCGGTCAAGAGACAAACTTTGGCTTCCTCTCTTTCTTTGAATGCCTTTTATTTCTTTCTCTTCCCTGATTGCTTTGGCTAGGTCTTTTTGTACTATGTGGAATAGGAATGGTAAGAGCAGGCATCTTTTTCTTGTTCTTTTTCACAAGGGGAATGCTTCAATTTTACCCATGCAGTAAGCTATTGGATGTGCGTTTGCCATAAATGGCTATTATTATTTTCAAGAATGTTCTTTTGATGCCTGGTTTGTTTAGGGTTTATAACATAAAAGGCTGTTGGATTAGGTTGCAAGCCTTTTCTGTGTACATTGAGATGATCATGTGGTTTTTGTTTTTAGTTCTGTTTATGTGATGAATCGCATTTATAGGTTTGCATATGTTGAACCAACCTTGCATCCCAGAGATAAAATCTACCTGACGGTGGTGGATTAGCTTTTTGATATGCTACTGGATTTGGTTTGCTACTACTTTGTTATGGATTTTTTGCATCTATATTCATCAAGGATATTGACTCATAGACTATTTTTGTTTTGTCTCTGACATGTTTTGGTATCAGAATAATGCTGGCCTGATAGAATGAGCTAGTGAGGAGTTTATCCTATTCAAATTTTAAGAATAATTGCAGTATGAATGGCACCAGATCTTCTTTGTACATATGCTGACACTTGGATGGGAATCCATCTGGTAGAGGGCCTTTTCTTGTTATTAGGTTTTCTGTTATTAATTCAATTTCTGAACTCATTATTTTTGTTTTTAGTGTTTCAAGTTTTCTTGGTTCAATATTGGTAGGTTGTACGTTTCCAGGAATTTATCCATTTCTTCTAGATTTTCTAATTTGTGTGCATAAAAGGGTTTGTGATAGTCTCTGAGAATTTTTTTCGTGTTTCTATGTGGTCTGTGGTAATGTCACCTTTATCACTTTGGATTATGTTTATTTAGATCTCTCTCTTTACGGATGTAGTTAGCAGTTTTATCAGTCTTTTTTGTTCTTTCAAAAAGCAAATTTTGGTTATATTCTTTTTTTATATATACTTTAAATTTTAGGGTACATGTGCACAACGTGCAGGTTAGTTTCATATGTATACATGTGCCATGTTGGTGTGCTGCAACCATTAATTCGTCATTTAACATTAGGTATATCTCCTAATGCTATCTCTCCCCCCTCCCCCCACTCCACAACATTCCCTGGTGTGTGATGTTCCGCTTCCTGTGTCCATGTGTTCTCATTGTTCAATCCCAACTATGAGTGAGAACATGCAGTGTTTGTTTTATTGTCCTTGCGATAGTTTGCTGAGAATGATGGTTTCCAGCTTCATCCATGTCCCTACAAAGGACATGAACTTATCATTTTTTATGGCTGCATAGTATTCCATGGTGTATATGTGCCACATTTTCTTAATCCAGTCTATCATTGTTGGACATTTGGGTTGGTTCCAAGTCTTTGCTATTGTGAATAGTGCCACAATAAACATACGTGTACATGTGTCTTTATAGCAACATGGTTTATAATCCTTTGTGTATATAACCAGTAATGGGATGAGTGGGTCAAATGGTATTTCTAGTTCTAGATCCCTGAAGAATCACCACACTCTCTTCCACAATGGTTGAACTAGTTTACAGTCCCACCAACAGTGTAAAAGTGTTCCTATTTGTCCACATCCTCTCCAGCACCTGTTGTTTCCTGACTTTTTAATGATCACCATTCTAACTGGTGTGAGATGGCATCTCATTATGGTTTTGATTTGCATTTCTCTGATGGCCAGTGATGATGAACATTTTTTCATGTGTCGGTTGGCTGAATAAATGTCTTCTTTTAAGAAGTGTCTGTTCACATCCTTCACCCACTTTTTGATGGGGTTGTTTTTTTCTTGTAAATTTGTTTGAGTTCATTGTAGATTCTGGATATTAGCCCTTTGTCAGATGAGTAGATTGCAACAATTTTCTCCCATTCTGTAGGGTGCCTGTTCACTCTGATGGTAGTTTCTTTTGCTGTGCAGAAGCTCTTTAGTTTAACTAGATCCCATTTGTCAATTTTGGCTTTTGTTGCCATTGCTTTTGGTGTTTTAGATATGAAGTCCTTGCCCATGGCTG
This sequence comes from Gorilla gorilla gorilla, assembly GCF_029281585.2. Classification (NCBI taxonomy): domain Eukaryota; kingdom Metazoa; phylum Chordata; class Mammalia; order Primates; family Hominidae; genus Gorilla; species Gorilla gorilla. Next base: position 94,802,890 of record NC_073247.2, read on the forward strand.
TGTCCTGAATGGTATTGCCTAGGTTTTCTTCTAGGGTTTTTATGGTTTCAGGTCTAACACTTAAGTCTTTAATCCATCCTGAATTAATTTTTGTATAAGGTGTAAGGAAGGGATCCAGTTTCAGTTTTCTACATATGGCTAGCCAGTTTTCCCAGCACCATTTATTAAATAGGGAATCCTTTCCCCATCTCTTGTTTTTGTCAGGTTTGTCAAAGATCAGATGGTTGTGGATATGTGGCATTATTTCTGAGGGCTCTGTTCTGTTCCATTGGTCTATATCTCTGTTTTGGTACCAGTACCATGCTGTTTTGGTTACTGTAGCCTTGTAGTATAGTTTGAAGTCAGGTAGCATGATGCCTCCAGCTTTGTTCTTTTGGCTTAGGATTGACTTGGCAATGTTGGCTCTTTTTCGGTTCCATATGAACTTTAAGGTAGTTTTTTCCAATTCTGTGAAGAAAGTCATTGGTAGCTTGATGGGGATGGCATTGAATCTATAAATTACCTTGGGCAGTATGGCCGTTTTCATGATATTGATTCTTCCTACCCATGAGCATGGAATGTTCCTCTATTTGTTTGTATTCTCTTTATTTCATTGAGCAGTGGTTTGTAGTTCTCCTTGAAGAGGTCCTTCACGTCCTCTTGTAAGTTGAATTCCTAGGTATTTTATTCTCTTTGAAGCAATTGTGAATGGGAGTTCACTCATGATTTGGCTCTCTGTTTGTGTGTTATTGGTGTATAAGAATGCTTGTGATTTTTGCATATCGATTTTGTATCCTGAGACTTTGCTGAAGTTGCCTATCAGCTTAAGGAGATTTTGTGCTGAGACAATGGGGTTTTCTAGATATTCAATCATGTGATCTGCAAACAGGGACAATTTGACTTCCTCTTTTCCTAATTGAATACCCTTTATTTCCTTCTCCTGCCTGATTGCCCTGGCCAGAATTTCCAACACTGTGTTGAATAGCAGTGGTGAGAGAGGGCATCCAGGAGCTGAATTTTTGAAAAGATCAACAGAATTGATAGACTGCTAGCAAGATTAATAAAGAAGAAAAGAGAGAAGAATCAAATAGATGCAATAAAAAGTGATAAAGGGGATATCACCACTGATCCCACAGAAATACAAACTACCATCAGAGAATACTATAAACACCTCTACGCAAATAAACTCGAAAATCTAGAAGAAATGGATAAATTCCTCGACACATACATCCTCCCAAGACTAAACCAGGAAGAAGTTGAATCTCTGAATAGACCAATAACAGGCTCGGAAATTAAGGCAATAATTAATACCTTACCAACCAAAAAAAGTCCAGGACTAGATGGATTCACAGCCGAATTCTACCAGAGGTACAAGGAGGAGCTGATACCATTCCTTCTGAAACTATTCCAATCGGTAGAAAAAGAGGGAACTCTCCTTGACTCATTTTATGAGGCCAGCATCATTCTGATACCAAAGCCTGGCAGAGACACAACAAAAAAATAGAATTTTAGACCAATATCCTTGATGAACATCGATGCAAAAATCCTCAATAAAATATTGGCAAACTGAATCCAGCAGCACATCCAAAAGCTTATCCACCATGATCTAGTGGGCTTCATCCCTGGGATGCAAGGCTGGTTCAACATACGCAAGTCAATAAACATAATATGGCATGTAAACAGAACCACTGACAAAAACCATGTGATTATCTCTATGGGTGCAGAAAAGGCCTTTGACAAAATTCAACAACCCTTCATATTAACTTCTTTGAGAATTCTCAAAACAGCTTTCCACAGTGGCTGAACTAATTTGCATTTCCAGCAATTGTGCATAAGCATTCCCTTTTCTCCTCAACCTCACCAGCATCTGTTATGTTTAACTTATTAATAATGGTCATTCTTACTGGCACAACATACTATCTCATTGTGGTTTTGATTTGTATTTATCTGACAATTAGAGACATTGAGTATTTTTTATATATTTGTTGGCCACCTGTATGTCTTCTTTTGAGAAGTATTTGTTCATGTGTTTTGCCCACTTTTTGATGGAGTTGATAGTTTTTTGTTTGTTCATTTTTTTATTATTATACTTTAAGTTTTAGGGTACATGTGCACAACTTGCAGGTTTGTTACATATGTATACATGGGCCATGTTGGTGTGCTGCACCCATTAACTTGTCATTTAGCATTAGGTATATCTCCTAATGCTATCCCTCCCCCCCTCCCCCCACTCCACAACATTCCCTGGTGTGTGATGTTCCCCTTCCTGTGTCCATGTGTTCTCATTGTTCAATCCCACCTATGAGTGAGAACATGCAGTGTTTGTTTTTTTGTCCTTGCAATAGTTTGCTGAGAATGATGGTTTCCAGCTTCACCCATGTCCCTACAAAGGACATGAACTCATCCTTTTTTATGGCTGCATAGTATTCCATGGTGTATATGTGCCACATTTTCTTAATCCAGTCTGTCATTATTGGACATTTGGGTTGGTTCCAAGTCTTTGCTATTGTGAATAGTGCCGCAATAAATATACGTGTGCATGTTATCTTTATAGCAGCATGGTTTATAATCCTTTGGGTATATACCCAGTAATGGGATGGCTGGGTCAAATGGTATTTCTAGTTCTAGATCCCTGAGGAATCGCCACACCAACTTCCACAATGGTTGAACTAGTTTACAGTCCCACCAACAGTGTAAAAGTGTTCCTATTTCTCCACATCCTCTCCAGCACCTGCTGTTTCCTGACTTTTTAATGATCACCATTCTAACTGGTGTGAGATGGTATCTCATTGTGGTTTTGATTTGCATTTCACTGATGGCCAGTGAAGGTGAGCATTTTTTCATGTGTTTTTTGGCTGCATAAATGTCTTCTCTTAAGTTTCTTATAGATTCTGGATAGTAGATCTTTGATGAATGCAGTATGCAAAAATTTCCTCCCATTCTGAGGGTTGTCGGTTTACTCTGGTAATATTTTATTTTCCTGCCCAGAAAGTCATATTTACTTAGGTCACACTTGTCAAGCTTTGGTTTTGTAACAATTGCTTTTGAGGACTTTGTCATAAATTCTTTCCAAAGGCCAGTGTTTAGAATGTTATTTTCTAAGTTTGTTTCTAGAATTTCTGTAGTTTGAGATCTTACAGTTAAATATTTAATTCATCTTGAGTTAATTTTTGCATGTGGTAAAAGGTAAAGGGTCCCATTTTATTCTTCTGCATATGACTTGGCAGCTATCCCAGAATTATTTGTTGAATAGGATGTCTGTTCCCCATTGCTTATTTTTTCTGACTTTGCTGAAGATCAAATGGGTGTAGTTTTCCAACTTCATTTCTGAGTTCTCTTTCCTGTTCCATTAGTCTATGTGTGTTTTTCTAGCAGGATCCTGTTGTTTTGGTTACTGTGGCCTTAAAGTGTTGTTTGAAGTCAGGTAATTTGACACCTCTGGCTTAGTTCTTTTTGCTTAGCTTTGGTTTTGCTATTGTCTTTTTTGTTTCCATGTGAATTTTATCATTTTTCTAATTCTCTGCAAAGTGATGTTGATATATTGATAGGAATAGATTAGAATCTGTAGATTGCTTTTAGGAAATATGGCCATTTTGACAATATTGATTCTTCCACTCCATGAGCAGGAAAGGTTTTTCAGTTGTTTGTGTCATACATGATTTCTTTCAGCAGTGTCTTGTAATTCTCATTTTACAGATTTTTTACCTCCTTGGTTAGGTGTATTCCTGAGTTTATATTTGTGGATATTGTATATTTTATTTTATTTTATTATTTTATTTTATTTTATTTTATTTTATTTTATTTTATTTTATTTTATTTTATTTTATTTTATTTTATATTTCTGAGAAAGATTTTTGCCCTGTCTCTAGGCTGGGGCACAGTGGCACGATATGGGCTGATTGCAACCTCTGTCTCCTGGGTTCAAGCGATTCTCGTGTCTCAGTCTCTTGTATAGCTGGAATTACAGGTGCCCGCTACCACACTCAGATAATTTTTGTATTGTTAGTAGGGACGGGGTTTCACCATGTTGGCTAGACTGGTCTCAAACTCCACACCTCAGGTGATCCACCTGCCTTGGCCTCCCAAAGTGCTGGAATTACAGGCATGAGCCACTGTGCCTGTCCCCTAAAATTTTATTCTTGATTTGGCTCTCAGCCGCAACATTGTTGGTATATAGAAATGCTACTATTTTTTGGCTGGGCATGGTGGCTCAAGTCTGTAATCCCGGCACTTTGGGAGACCAAGGCCAGCTGATCACCTGAGGTCAGGAGTTCAAGGCCAGCCTGGGCAACACGGTGAAACTCCATCTCTACTAAAAATACAAAAATTAGCCGGCCATGGTGGTGTGTGCCTGTAATCCCAGTTACTCGGGAGGCTGAGGCAGGAAAATCGCTTGAACCTGGGAGGCGGAGGTTGCAGCGAGCCAAGATCACACCACTGCACTCCAGCCTGGGAGACAGAGTGAGACTCCATCAAAAAAAAAAAAAAAAAAAAGCTACTATTTTTGCATTCATTTTGTATTCTTAAACTTTATTAAAATCATTTATTAGATCCAGGAGCATTTGGTGGGGCCTTTAGGCTTTTCTAAAAGAAAAGAAAAGAAAAGAATTACATTGACAGTCAAGATAAATAATTTGATTCCTTTTCCAATTTGGATGTCTTTCACTGTTTTCTCTTGCCTGATTGCTCTGGGTAGGACTTTTAATAACATATTGAATAGGTGCGTGATAGGGTGTTTCCTTGTCTTTTTCCTGTTCTTAAGGGAAATGCTTCTAGCTTTTGTCCATTCAGTACGACACTTGTGTGTTTGTCATATGTGGCTGTCATTATTGTGAAGTACGTTCCTTCAATGCCTAGTTTGTTGCAGGTTTTTATCACAAACTCATGTTGAATTTTAATGAAAGCTTTTTCCACATCTACTGAGATGATCATGATATTTGTTTTTAATTCTGTTTGTATGGTGAAGCATGTTTATTGATTTTCATATTTTGAAACAACTTTGCATCCCAGATATAAAGTATAGTTGATCTTGGTGGGTTAATTGTTTGATGTATTGCTGGATTTGGTTTGCTAGTATTTTGTTGAAAAATTTGAATGTATGTTAATCAGGAATACAAGTCTGTATTTTTCTTCTATTCATTGAGTTTTTATCAGGTTTTGGTATCAGAATAATGCTCAATTTAGACAGTAAGTTAAGGACCCATTCCTCTGCTTAAATTTCTGGAATAATTTCTGTAGAATTTGTCCCATCTCTTCTTTGTATATTTGGCAGAATTCAAATGTGAATCCATGTGGTCTGGGGCTTTTTGGTTTCATATTTTTTTTATTAGTAATTCATTCTTGGAACTCATTATTAGTCTGTTCAGGGTTTTAATTTCCTTTTTATTTAATCTTTGGCAGTGGTATGTTTCCAAGTATTTTACTATTTTCTCTAGATTTACTAGTTTGTGTTCATAGAGGTGTTCATAATTTTCTCCTAGGATCTTTTATATTTCAGGGAGATTATTTGTAATGCCACTTTTGTCATTTATGATTATACATATTTGAACCTTGTCTCTTAAAAAATAATTCAAGTTAAGGCAGTATAAATCATAAGCTTCCAATGAAAAGGAGTCACTCATTTGTCAGCATTTAGCCATAGGGATATTCATGATGTCTAAATAATGTGTCTTTTGACCACATTTAGTTCACTAGAGTTAAGAAACTGTGTTACATTAAAAAGCAATACCAAACTGAGACAAATGGGAGAAATATGGAAAATGTACAAATTGTTGCCTTTACTGTATTGTTTGCTAAATAATAAATTCTATGCAGAGAGTTGGGAAGATCTGAGTTTGATTCTATTCTTGGCCCTTGACTAAGTTACCTTAGTCACTTTTTCAGCTAGGTATACCGTATCATCTGTGAAATAAACTGGTTAGACCAAATGTTCTCAAAGGTATTTTCTAAAACTAAAATATTTATATTTCTCCATATATCATCTGTAGAGTTATCCATTTTGTTAGATAGAAATAATAGCACTTTATTATTTTTGTAAATAAATATATGTTTTCCCTGAGCAATGTTATAATTTCTATAAGGAGAAAGAATATGGGAAAAAAGTCAAACTTTCCTTCAACATTATCTTTGTTCTTTTGGCCTCAGAATAATGTTCAAGCTCCATGTCTCTATTACAAGTGCTGGTACAGGTAGACTATTATGTGATTCTGATAATGAAGTTTATAGAAAACATGGCATCTATTTATGCTAAGATGTATTTTGCACTTATAGTGTGTCTGCTACTATACTAAGCACTCAAAAAAATTAATCTCATTTGATGACAGAAAACTTTTAAAGTGCCTAACACTAAAGTATAGTTAGTAATGAGAAAACTCAGGTTTCAAAAGCTTATGCATCTGTCAAAGATAATACACTACTAGTGGGTCAGGATTTAAACCTAAATCTTCTTGACACTTGAATTATGAGTGTTTTCACGTGTGTGTGTGTGTGTGTGTGTGTGTGTGCCTCTATGCAATTTAGCACATGTGTATCTTTATATAACCTCCTCCACAATCCAGATACTTTACTGTACTGTTAGTACATGATTCCTGGGTGCTACTCTGTTATAATCGCACCATAAAAACCCCACTTCTCCTTAACCACTGGCAACCACTAATCTGTTCTCCAACTCTACAATTATATTATTTTACAAATGTTAAATAAATGTAATCATGCAATATGTATCCATTCAAGATTGACTTTTTTCACTCAGCGTAACTTGTTTGAGTTACAAACAAGTTGTTCCATATATCAATGGCTCAATTCCTTTTAATTGCTGAGTAGCATTCCCTAGTATATTACAGTTTGTTTAAATATTCACCTATTGAAGGACATTTGGGTATTTTATAGTTTGGGGTTATTACAAATAAAACTGCTATGAATATTTGTGTAAAATATTCCTTATAAGAATAAGCTTTTATTTCTCCGGGATATATGCTTAATAGTGCAATCGTTGAGACATTTGGTAAATTCATTTTTAGTTTTAAAATCATTTTGCAGAGTGGCTTTTTACATTTTGACCAGCAATGTATTAGTGACTTAGATTCTTAAAATTCTTTACAAAATTATTTTAGTGTTATCATCGTCTTTTTTTATTTTATTCGTTGTCATAGATATGCACTGATATTTCCTTATGATGGTACCTTGCAATTTCCTAATGGCTAATGATATTGCACATCATTTAATGTGCTTATTTGCTATACATATACGTTGAATTTTTGATAATTTTATTTTTAATGTTGAGTTTTAATACTTATTTTTATGTTCTAGATAGAAGTCCTTTGTCTGATATGGGAGTATGATAGGAATAATAATCACTGCCACCCTTCAAAGATGTCCACATACTAATTGCCAGAATCTAAGAATATGTTACGTTAAAGAGCAAGGGAAATTCATATTTGCAGACAGAAGTATAAGTGATAATAATTTTACCTTGAAAAAGGGAGATTATCTTGAATTACCTAAAAAGGCCAAACGTAATCACAAAGATCCTTATAAGTAAAATAGGTAGGCAAAGGAGTCAGAGTCAAAAGAGGAGACATGATTATGGTAATAAAGGTTGCACAGATGCCATTTCTGGCTTTGAACATGGAAGGAGGCCATAAACCAAGAAATTAGAAGAGGCTTTAGAAGCCAGAAAAGACAAAACAAAAAAATGAAAAAACAACAAAAAAAGCAGAACTAAGATTATTAATTTGAGATTATTGCTCTTTTCTAACGTAAGCATTTCGTGGCATAAATTTCTTTCTCAGCACTCCTTTAGCTGCATCTCTCACATTTAAAAATGTATTTTGTTTTCATTTTCATTCAGTTCTATATATTTTTTAGTTTTCTTTTATACTTCCTCTTTGAGTCATAGATTATTTAGACATGTCTTGCTTAATTTCCTAGTACTTGCAGATTTTTCCCATTGTCTTTAGGTTATTAATTTCTACTTTCATTCTGTTTTGATCAGAAAACATATTCTGTACAATATAAATGTTTTCTGCATTTGTTAAGTTTAGTAACATGATCAAAAATATGTTCTAGCTTGGTGAATGTTCCACGGGTGCTTGGAAAAGAATGTGTACTTTTCTGTTGTAAAGTGGAGTGTTCTATAAATGTTAATTTGGTTCTGATGGTTATTGGTATTGTCCAGTTCTTCTATACCATTGATGATTTTCTGACTAGTAATTATATCAATGGCTAGGTGTGAGTTACTGAAGTCTTCATTTCTGTATTTTTAAATTACTGATTTATCTCTATCAAATTTTGCTGTATGTATTTTTAAGTGTTTTTGTTGGGTGCACACAATTTTAAATTACAATACATTCTTGGTAGATTAATCCTATTATGATTAAATAGTGTATTTTACACTTAGGAAGCTTCTTTGTTTGTTTTATATTAAAATACCCACTCTTTTTGCTAATATGCCTCTTTTAATTTTTTTGCTTTCAACCTATTTATGTCATTGAGATTGCAGTGAGTTTCTTATAGATAGTGTAGAGTTACATCCTGTTTTATTTTTGAATCAACTCTGCCAATCTCTGTCTTTTAATTGGTGGGTTTATACCTTTTACATTCAATGTAATGATTGGTATGTTGCTTCTATGTCTGCAACTTTATTTTGTTTTAAAATTTTTCCCCAACTGTATTGAAATATAATTAACAATTTTAAGTTGTATAGAATCAAATTACACAATATGATAATTATATATATAATTATATATAATGCAATAATTGCCAAAATCAAATTAATTAATATATTCATCTTATGTTAATATCATAGTTAACATATTCATCCATTTGTATATGTGGTAAGTACATTAAGTTCTACTCTCCTAGAAAAAATTAAGTATACATTATTGTTATCAATAGTCATCATGCTGTACATAAGATGTCCAGAAATTATTCATCTTGTAACTAAAAATTTCTACCCTTTGACTAACATTTATAATTTATCCCATACCCAAGCCTTTGGCAGCCACTATTCTACTCTCTGCTTCCATGAGTTTGCCTTTATTTTAAATTCCAAATATAAGTGAGATCATACAGTACTTCTCTTTCTGTGTCTGGCTTATCTTACTTGATATAATGACCTTCAGGTTCATCCATGTTATTGCAAATGGCAGGATTCCTTGCTCTTTGTAGCCAAATAGTATTCCATTGAATGGGCAAAAGTACTTGCGGTTTCACATCATTAATTTTAAATCATTATAACTAGCCTCTAACACATCTTTATTAATCAAAATAGGAACCATTAAAATCAATACATTTTTTGCCACTATTAAATAAGTTTGTTTATTGTTGTAGTGTAAAACTCCGTGCTTCAGGATTTGATAAACTCTTGGAAAGCATTTTCTGCATCTTGGTGTTTGTGGAAGCATTTTCCATGCAAAAATTGTCAAGATGCTTGAAGAAGCGGTAGTCGGTTGGCAAGAGGTCAGGTGAATATGGCAAATGTAGCAAAATTTTGTAGCCCAATTTGTTCAATTTTTGAAGTACTGGTTGTGCAACGTGTGATCTGGTATTGTCATGGACAAGAATTAAGCCCCTTCTGTTGACTAATGCTGGCTGTAGGCCTTGCAGTTTTCAGAACATCTTACTGATTTGCTGAGTATACTTCTCAGATTTAATGGTTTCACCAGGATTCAGAAAGCTGTAGTGGGTCAGATCAGGCGCAGAACCAACAGTGACCATGACCTTTGGTGCAAGTTTGGCTTTGGGAAGTGCTTTGGCTCTTCGTGTCAGTCCAACCACTGAGCTGGTTGTTGCCGGTTGTCATATAAAATCCACTTTTCATCACACATAGTAATCTGATTAAAAAATGGTTTATTGTTGTTGCATAGAATAAAAGAAGATGAGACTTCAAAACGATGATGATTTTTTATTTTTTCTCAGCTCATGAGACACCCATTTATCGAGCTTCTTCACCTTTCCAATTTGCTTCAAATGCCAAATGACTGTAGAAAGATCAATGTTGACTTCTTCAGCAACTTTTGTGTAGTTGTAAGAGGATCAGCTTCGATGATTGTGATCAACTGGTCATTGTCAACTTTCAATGGGCAGTCAGTACACTCCCTGTCTTCAAGGATCTCATAGCCTTTGCAAAACTTCTTGAACCACCACTTGTAATGTACGTTGGTTAGCAGTTCCTTACAAGTCAGAAGTTGAATCCCCGAATAGACAAATAACAGGCTCTAAAATTGAGGCAATAATTAAGAGCCTACCAACAAAAAAAAGTCCAGGACCAGATGGATTCACAGTTGAATTCTACCAGAGGTACAAGGAGGAGCTGGTACCATTCCTTCTGAAACTATTCCAATCAATAGAAAAAGAAGGAATCCTCCCTAATGCATTTTTTGAGGCCAGCATCATCCTGATACCAAAGCCTGGCAGAGGCACAACAAAAAAAGAGAATTTTAGACCAATATCCCTGATGAACATCGATGCAAAAATCCTTGGTAAAATATTGGCAAACTGAATCCAGCAGCACATCAAAAAGCTTATCCACCATGATCAAGTGGGCTTCATCCCTTGGATGCAAGGCTGGTTCAACATACACAAATCAATAAATGTAATCCATCATATAAAGAGAACCAAAGACAAAAACCACATGATTATCTCAATAAATGCAGAAAAGGCCTTTGACAAAATTCAACAGCCCCTCACGTTAAAAACTCTCAATAAATTAGGTATTGAATGGATGTATCTCAAAATAATAAGAGCTATTTATGACAAACCCACAGCCAATATCATAGTGAATAAGCAAAAACTGGAAGCATTCCCTTTGAAAACTGGCACAAGACAGGGATGCCCTCTCTCACCACTCCTATTCGACATAGTGTTGGAAGTTCTGGCCAGGGCAATCAGGCAGGAGAAAGAAAAAAAGGATATTCAAATAGGAAAAGAGGAAGTCAAATTGTCCCTGTTTGCAGATGACATGATTGTATATTTAGAAAACCCCATCGTCTTAGGCCAAAATATCCTTAAGCTGCTAAGCACCTTCAGCAAAGTCTCAGGATACAAAATCAATGTGCAAAAATCACAAGCATTCTTATACACCAATAACAGACAAACAGAGAGCCAAATCATGAGTAAACTCCCATTCACAATTGCTTCAAAGAGAATAAAATACCTAGGAATCCAACTTACAAGGGATGTGAAGGACCTCTTCAAGGAGAACTACAAACCACTGCTCAATGAAATAAAAGAGGATACAAACAAATGGAAGAACACTCCATGCTCATGGATAGGAAGAATCAATATCATGAAAATGGCCATACTACCCAAGGTAATTTATAGATTCAATGCCATCTCCATCAAGCTGCCAATGACTTTATTCACAGAATTGGAAAAAACTACTTTAAACTTCATATGGAAACAAAAAATAGCCTGCATCGCCAAGACAATCCTAAACCAAAAGAACAAAGCTGGAGGCACCATGCTACCTGACTTCAAACTATACTGCAAGGCTACAGTAACCAAAACAGCATGGTACTGGTACCAAAACAGAGATATAGACCAATGGAACAGAACAGAGCCCTCAGAAATAATACCACATATCGACAACCATCTGATCTTTGACAAACCTGACAAAAACAAGAAATGGGGAAAGGATTCCCTATTTAATAAATGGTGCTGGGGAAACTAGCTAGCCATACGTAGAAAGCTGAAACTGGATCCCTTCCTTACACCTTATACAAAAATTAATTCAAGATGGATTAAAGACTTAAATGTTAGACCTGAAACCATAAAAATCCTAGAGGAAAACCTAGGCAATATCATTCAGCACATAGGCATGGGCAAGGACTTCATGTCTAAAACACCAAAAGGAATGGCAACAAATGCCAAAATTGACAAATGGGATCTAATTAAACTAAAGAGCTTCTGCATAGTAAAGGAAACTACCATCAGAGTGAACAGGCAACCTACAGAATGGGAGAAAATTTTTGCAATCTACAGATCTGACAAAGGGCTAATATCCGGAATCTACAAAGAACTCAAACAAATTTACAAGAAAAAACAAACAACCCCATCAAAAAGTGGGCAAAGGATATGAACAGACACTTCTCAAAAGAAGACATTTATGCAACCAACAGACACATGAAAAAATGTTCATCATCACTGGCCATCAGAGAAATGCAAATCAAAACCACAATGAGATACCATCTCATACTAGTTAGAATGAGGATCATTAAAAGGTCAGGAAACAACAGGTGTTGGAGAGGATGTGGACATATACGAACAGTTTTACACTGTTGGTGGGACTGTAAACTAGTTCAACCATTGTGGAAGACAGTGTGGCAATTCCTCAAGGATATAGAACTAGACTAGAAATACCATTTGTCCCAGCCATCCCATTACTGGGTATATACACAAAGGATTATAAATCAAGATGCTATAAAGACACATGCACACGTATCTTTATTGCGGCACTATTCACAATAGCAAAGACTTGGAACCAACCCAAATGTCCAACAATGATAGACTGGATTAAGAAAATGTGGCACATATACACCACGGAATACTATGCAGCCATAAAAAAGGATGAGTTCATGTCCTTTGTAGGGACATGGATGAAGCTGGAAACCATCATTCTCAGCAAACTATCTCAAGGACAAAAAGCCATAAACCACATGTTCTCACTCATAGGTGGGAATTGAACAATGAGAACACTTGGACGCAGGAAGGGGAACATCACACACCAGGCCCTGTCGTGGGGTGGAGGGAGCAGGGAGGGAAAGCATTAGGAGATATACCTAATGTAAATGATGAGTTAATGGGTGCAGCACACCAACATGACACACGTATACATATGTAACAAACCTGCAAGTTGTGTACGTGTACCCTAGAACTTAAAGTATAATAATAAAAAGTGAAAAAAATACATATATATATGCAAATCAATAAATGTGATTTATCACATAAGCAGAATTAAAACAAAAACCATAGAATCGACTCCATAGACACAGTAAAAGCTCTTACAAAATTCAAGATTCCTTCATGATGAAAATTCTCAACAAACTAGTCATCAAAGGAATGTTCTTCAATATAACAAGAGCCGTCCATGAGGATCCACTAGCCAACATCATACCAAACAGTCAAGACCTGGAAGCATTTCCCTTAAGAACAGGAATGAAGCAAGGATGCCCACTCTCACCATTCTTTTTATTTTTTAAAAAAATTTTATTATTATTACACTTTAAGTTCTAGGGTACATGTGCACAACGTGCAGGTTTGTTACATATGTATACATGTGCCATGTTGGTGTGCTGCACCCATGAACTCATCATTTAGCATTAGGTATATCTCCTAATGCTATCCCTCCCCCCTCCCCCCACCCCACAACAGTCCCCGGTGTGTGATGTTCCCCTTCCTGTGTCCAAGTGTTCTCATTGTTCAATTCCCACCTATGAGTGAGAACATGCAGTGTTTGTTTTTTGTCCTTGCGATAGTTTGCTGAGAATGGTGGTCTTCAGCTTCAACCATGTCCCTACAAAGGACACGAACTCATCCTTTTTTATGGCTGCATAGTATTCCGTGGTGTATATGTGCCACATTTTCTTAATTCAGTCTATCATTGTTGGACATTTGGGTTGGTTCCACGTCTTTGCTATTGTGAATGGTGCTGCAATAAACATATGTGTGCATGTGTCTTAATAGCAGCTTGATTTATAATCCTTTGTGTATATACCCAGTAATGGGATGGCTGGGTCAAATGGTATTTGTAGTTCTAGATCCCTGAGGAATCACCACACTGTCTTCCACAATGGTTGAACTAGTTTACAGTCCCACCAACAGTGTAAAAGTGTTCCTATTTGTCCACATCCTCTCCAGCACCTGTTGTTTCCTGACTTTTTAATGATCACCATTCTAACTGGTGTGAGATGGTATCTCATTGTGGTTTTGATTTGCATTTCTCTGATGGCCAGTGATGATTAGCATTTTTCATGTGTTTTTTGGCTGCATAAATGTCTTCTTTTGAGAAGTGTCTGTTCATATCCTTTGCCCACTTTTTGATGGGGTTGTTTGCTTTTTTCTTGTAAATTTGTTTGAGTTCATGGTAGATTCTAGATATTAGCCCTTTGTCAGATGAGTAGGTTGCATCTCATCATTCTTTTTCAACACAGTACTGGATATCCTAGTTAGAGCAAACATGCAAGTAAAAAAAAAAAGGATCCAAATAGAAAAATACATGTATAAGTCAAATTATCTCTCCTTGTGGATATTTCATTCTACATTTCGAGAAACCTAAAGACTCCACCAAGGATTTTAAAAACTGATAAATTACTTCAGTAAATTTACTAGATACAAAGTCAACAAATGATAATCAGTACATTTTTATATATCAATAACATTCAAGCTGCGATTCAAATCCAGAAGGAAATCCCCTTCACAATAGCCACCAAAAAAGGAAATACGTAGGAATGCATCTAACCAAGGCAGTGAAAGATCTCTACAAGGAGATGTACAAAACACTGCTGAAAGAAATCATGGATGACACAAACAAATGGAAACACATAACATGCTCATGGATTGGAAGTATCATTATCATCAAAATGGCCATAATGCCCAAAGCAATACACAGATTCAACTCTCCCTATCCAACTACCAACTTTGTTTTTCAGAGAATAAAAAAAATCTAAAATTCATATGGAAACACAAAGGAGGCTGAATAGCCAAGATAATTCTGAGCAAAAAGATCAAAGCTGGGGGCAACAAATAACCTGACTTCAAACAATACTATAAGGCCATAGTAACCAAAACATCATGGTACTGGTACAAAAATAGTCACGTAGAATAAGAGAATAGGATAGACAATACAGAAATAAAGCCACATACCTACAGCAAACTGATATTTGAGAAAGTTGACAAAAGTAAGTACTGGGGAAGACTATTCAATAAAGGGTGCTGAGATTACTGGCTAGCCATATGCGTAAGAAGGAAACTGAACCTCTATTTTTCCCCTATATAAAAAAATTAACTAAATATAAGTTAAAAACTTAAATCTAAGACCTAAAACTATAAAAATTCTAGAAGCAAACGTAGCAAATACCATTATGAACATCAGCCTTGGCAAGGAATTTATGGCAAAGTCCCCAAAAGCAATTGCAACAAAAATAAAAATTGAGAAGTGGGACCTAATGAAACTAAAGAGTTTCTGCACAGGAAAAGAAACCACCAAAAGAATAGAAAGATAACCTACAGAATGATAGAAAATATTCACAAACAAAGCATCTGACAAATGTCTAATATCCAGAATCTATAAGGAAATTAAACTACTGAAAAACCAAAAGAAACAAACAGAAAAATAACCTCATGAAAACTTGGGCAAAAGACATAAACAAGCACTTTTCGATAGAAAACGTACAAGCAGATAAGAAACGTGTAAAAAATTCTCAAGATCACTAAATCATCAGGGAAATGCAAATCAAAGCAATAATGAGATACCATCTCATGCCAGTCAGAATGGCTATTATTAATAAGAAAAAAAACCTATGCTGGTGAGGCTGCAGAGAAAAGGGAACACTTTATTTACTTGGTCAGAATGTAAATTAATTCAGCCACTGTGGAAAGAAGCTGGCAGATTTCTCAACAATCTACCATTTGACCCAACAATCCCTTTTCTGGATACATATCCAAAAGAAAATAAATTGTTCTAACAAAAAGACACATGCACAGGTATGTTCATTGCAGCACCATTCACAATAGCAAACACATAAAATCAACCTAGTTTCTCATCCATGGTGGACTGCATAAAGAAAATGTGGTATATAAACAACATGAAATACTATGCAGCCATTAAACAAAATATATATATATATATTTTGTAGCAACATGGATGCAGCTAGAAGCTAATATTCTAAGTGAATTAATGAAGAAATAGAAAATGAAAAACCACATTTTTTCACTTATGAGTGTGAGTAAAACATTGACAACAGGTGAACATAACAATGGGTACAATAGACACTGGAGACTACAAAAGAGAGAAGGGACAGTGAGGTCAAGGGTGAAAACTACTTATTCGGTAATACACTTAGTACCTGGTTGGTGGGATCACTCATATCCCAAACCTCAGCATCATGCAAAATGTTCATATTTAAAACCTATGTATGTACCCTCAAAACCTAAAATAAAAGTTAAAATTTAGAAAACAGAATATATAGTATATGAACTCAATGGAATACTATTTAGCCATAAAAATGAAAGCCTGCCATTCAGAAAAAACATAGATCACTTTATTTTAAGTGAAATAAGCTAGGCATAGAAAGATAAACACTGCACATTACCACTCGTATATGGAAGCTATAAAAAGGATCTGATAGATGCAGAGATTATAATAGTGGTTATTTAAGGCTGGAAGTGGGGAAGGGGTATAGAGGATAGGGGGAATTGGTTAGCTGATAAAAATTGGAGTAATACATTTTAGTGTTTTATAACACTTAGGGTGATTACAGTTCATGATAATTTATTGTATATTTTCAAATAGCTAGAAAAGATCATTTTGAATATTCTCAACACATAAAAATAGTAAATTTTTGAAGTAATATTTTGATTTCCCTGACGCAATCATTATGCATTGTACACATGTATTAAAAATTACACTGTACCTCAAATAGGGACAATTAATGTGCCAACTAAAATAATAATAAAAGCTAAATAGATAAATAAACTCAACAACAAAAACAACAAAATAGTACATAACTTAAATTTGCCTTAAATTAGGCATGAACAACTTCTTTACCACACGGAATTAACTCTGTTATCTAACATTAAATGGCAAATAATTTATTTGCTATTTTTGTCTTGATGTTTATAATCATCTCAGTTTTCTCATGAAAAATGTTTTTATCTAGTATTAGGGAATTGTGGTGAGTATAATGTAAGAACCACATTGTCAACTGTCATATTAAATTCAAGTATAAACTATTGTATTTAATTCTCATGTATCTAACAATGTAATAAATACTGTAGAAGACACAAAGACACATTGCTATCAATATATTTTTATTTTCAATAGAGATATGATCCTGATGCGAAATGACAAGATGTAAAGATAATGTTTAAATATATTTTTTTATGGCCAGGCACAGTGGCTCATGCCTGTAATCCCAGCACTTTGGGAGGCCGAGGCGGGTGGATCACTGGAAGTCAGGAGTTCGAGACTAGCCTGGCCAACATGGTGAAACCCTATCTCTACTACAATACAAAAATTAATTGGGCATGGTGGTGTGCACCTGTAACACCAGCTACTCTGGAGGCTGAGGCAGGAGAATTACTTGAACCAGGGAAGCAGAAGTTGCAGTGAGGCGAGATTAAGTGAGACTCCATCTCTAAATAAAATAAAATAAAATAAAATAAAATAAAATAAAATAAAATAAAATAAAATAAAATAAAATAAAATAATGAAATAAAATAAAAAGAAATATATTTTTAAAAATACCTGAATCAATGGAGATATTTATGTGTCTAAATGAAAAAATTAATTTCATAGAGATGATAATCATCTCCTCTTTAGTGTCCTAAATTAATTGCAATTCCAATTCAAATCATAATAGAATTTACTAGGAAAATTGTTTCTAAACTTTACTTGAAAATGTAGTGTGCAAGAATAAACCAAACAAGTTTGAAGAAGAACAAAAAGTAGAGATATTTTCCTACCAGCTATCCAGATATGTCATAAAGCTATAATTAATTTTTTTAAAAATGGTATTTGCACATGTTTATATTATAAGATTAATGGAACAAACTACAGAGTCCAAAAACATGAATATATTTCTGCATAGATACATACATATAAATATAGTTATTATCAAAGAGGTGGAATTAGTAACTGGTAGGGAAAAATGTTCTGTGCAGTATCAAATTTTGGAGTGATTGGCTATCTATATGAAATATAATAAAATTAATTTTTAGCTCACACATCCCACAAAAGTGAATACCATATTTACTGAAGACATCAAAAAAAAAGGTAAAAAGATAGCTCTTTTATTAAAAAGTGCAAGAATATACATATCAAGATAAAGAAGGAGATTTCATGAGTAAGACATAATGAGCACAAACCATAAAAGAAAATATTAATAAATTTGATTACATTTTTACAAAAAAAATTCATGGAAAAATGTTATAAACAGACTGAAAATGCATGCTAGAATCTAGGATAAAATATTTTCAATCTACACAACTTAACTTATAGAAACCAATAAGTTAAAGAATATATATGAAAATAAACACATTATGGGTAATTTATAAAGGAAGCAATCTAAATAAGCAGTAAGTGTAAGAAAAGATCAACTTTACTAATCAGAAAGAAGCAAGGTTATATAACAATCACATATGTGTCCAAACCCATAGTACTGGCAAAATTTAAAAAAACTAACAACACTAAAAGGATGGTAAATTAGTTAACAATTTTGGTGAACAATTTGAAAAAATATCTAATAAACATGAAATTTACATAACCAACAATTCACCAGTACCACTCTATGGTACATAAAGAACCTCTATTACATGTGTACAAAGAAAACATATATGTAAATATTTATTGCCACATTTTTTGCCACAGAGGAAATTTGGGGAGAAACTAAAATAAAAATATGGCTTAAAATAATACAATAAAATATGGTACAGCCACTGAAAAAATTGAAATAGAACCACATGTATCAACATGAATATATCTGAATAACAATACTGAATGAGAAAAGGAATTTCTACAAGAATATATACAATATAATGTAATTGAAGTACATTATAAAACATAAAAAAACAAATATCATGTGAATACATACACAAAAATATAAATAGCATGGATAGATATAATTCACATCAACTTCAAGATAACAGTTGCCCCTGAAGGAGAAGCAAAAGAAAGGAATGGTGAAAAGTAGAAGGGAACTTCAACTGTATTTGCAATGTTTCTTTCTTTAAAAATTGGAAGCAAATATGTGAAGGTTAACATTTTCTAACATATTTGAAATGGCTAACATATTAGAAAATGTTGAGGGCATCTAGGTGGGTATTGGTTATACTAATACCAAATTTGTAGTCAGATAAACTTGAGCTCAATTTGAGAGTTATTAGTTATGCAAGACATTATTTAAATCCATTGAACCTCAACTTCTTTATCAGTAAAATAGCAGTGATCATATCTACCTTGCAGGATGCCGGTGATGAGGAAATAATATGAAGCATGTAAAGTGCCTAGCACAGGGCCAAATATCTAGTAGACATTTAATAAATGTTAAGTATCTTTCTTTTGCATATTTACCAGTACTCTAATTAAGCCATTCTATTAGTGCTACTGGAGACACAGATGCCAATGAACTCAGTTAAAAAATTAAGCTTCCTGCTAGTAATCACTACGTTATTTTCTAAGTGCCTACAAACCATCTGATTGATAATCCACTCTATAGTTTTGTCATAGTGCCAAGCGTATCAAAATTTTCTGAGCGATATTACCAAAATTCATCTTCTTTTTGCCTGTAAAACCTCAAGCCATTTGCCCATTGTTATTCTCCTGGTACTTTTTTCCATCTTCAAGCTTCTATTGTCACTGTCTTTCCTCCATACATCTTTTCACTATTTCTAAAAATCGTATCCACATTCTTACACTATAAATTTATCCCACTGAAATTGTTCAGAAAAATATGCCAAAAGTTCTTAAGGAATGTCAAGAAAAAAATTTCAAAAATGCTTTGAGCAATAGCAGCATCTCAGGAACAACTTTACAATTTCCCCAGCCTTTTCCTTTGATGAGAACAAGTACTCATTGAACTGGATTAGTCTTGTACATTTTATAAGCTTACAACTTCATTTCTGTGCATGAATTTTCTAAACCCTGTTACATAATAAGATGTTTTACAGCAAAGATTATGTCATCGTCCACTTCATTATCTGTGACTGGGACACAGTAGGTGATGTCTATATGCTGAATAATAAAATGAATGCCCAAGGTTCTTCTTCTCTTAACATAGTTCTTATATTTCTTCCTCACTGCGTGTTCATGAATGAAATACTGATTGGTAAAAAATGCCATAGATATATAACACAATCAGTAGTTTCATGGTAAGAGAGAAGCAATGTGTTAACTGATTTTGCCTCCCTTAGTATTTAAATCAATGCATAAATTTTATACTACATTTTTAATCTGTTTCCATTAAAAAATCTGCAATTGATAGTCCAGACATATTTGGTTTTGTGATAGTTTGAGATCTCTGCTGGATTTGTCTCTTTTCCAACCATCACCTGAGAAGAGCCACCTCTGAAACAGACCTGACTTCAACTCCATTCCAGTTCATCCTAGTTGCTAACTGCTTGACTATCTCCCATTTTCACCAGCTTTTATCTTTTACATTAAATGACTGAATTCATGCTTTCTAGAACTGGGCCTCTAAACATTTTGAAACTTGGTTTGGATACTACCTCTGAGTCTTCCTGCTTTTGGTCATTTTGTATATACTACCTTAGCCAACATAATTCCTAATGCTGGGGCTAATAGCTATTGGCTGCTCACTAATAAATCCATTTGAGGAACATGATTCAAAAGGAAGATCTCATAAACTTCTAGAAGCAATTTTAAAAAGGCAGGCCTCTTGTTGTGTGGTTTATGGGCCCCACCTTCTACAGACTTAGCTTCTCCAACGCCATTGCAGTATCTACTCTGGAAGCAGTTCAGCAGAACCTCAGAATGTGTGTTATCAAGTAGTTATGTGTAAAGGAGAAAAAGCTTTCTGAATGCCTTTCATAGCATGCCTGATAATCATACTGAAAGTACCATGGCAAATGAATGCTACCATTTGTAGCCTTCATCAGATTAAGGAGCCAGTCTAGTTGTGTAAAACACAATTTAATCTCACCAAAGAGGGGTCATGGAAAGATGCTGTTCTTTGACCTAGTTCTAAGAGCATATTTCATCAGATTTAAGAAACGAAGTGGCCCATATTTTTTAGCTTTGCAGTTAGCCAAGCTAATAAACTCTACACCCAATAAAGGCATAACTAGTCCTCAAATCTCATCTCAGCAGCATTCGCAATAATCTGTAATGACACACTTTCATTGTAGGACTGGATGATAAGCTGAAGCCAGTGAGAGGGACCAGCCATGACCTACTGATAAAAGACAATGGGCTAGCTTAGATTTAGCACGTATGCCTACGTTATGATAGATCTGGCCATGTCTCACAAAAGTGACCTATATGGGTCGTCTCTAGTGGCTCTATAAAAAGATGTCACATTGAGGTCAGTTCAATTTAATGTTTTATACTCATCTATTCTAGGTCCTCAGCAGAAACTCAAAATATCTGTACTTTGGGTGGAACAGTAAATAGCTGGATACTGCCTACAATTCATACCTTGGAGAATTTTGGACTATCAGAAAATTTTGGAGATCAAATTTTATTGCAATAGCTACCAACTTCAACTCCACCAAAAAGCTTGTATCAATAGGACTAGATATAATAGGCAAACCCACAATAGTAGGGTGCTGAGACACATAGAAGTTCCTGTCTGCAGAACTTAATATTAGAGAGCATTTATAACTGTTGATGAATTCTGTCATGCATTGTTCATATCAGCCTTGTTCTTGAGATCACCCTAATTAGAAACCCATAACATTACTTCTTTATCCCTAGTCACCAGAACACTGAGCTTCCATTCCAACTACTGCTATAGCCATGGCTGAGTTAAAGGGATTGAGAGCCCGTTTGCTTCCCTAGCATATAGAACATGTATGGAACTGACAAGACATTTCATAGCAAGAGTTCCCACCCAGGCTTGTGACTTTTCTTTACACCTGGTGACCAAGGTCCATTGATAAGGTATATACCTCATCAAGACCATAAGCTCAAATTTTCTGGGAATATTTTCTGGGAATATTTACCAAAACATTGACAATGAGGATACATTAGACCTTCAACCTCTCCTACTGTGCACCAATGCTCACTCTTGTATAGAAAATTGATGCCTCTACATATGAGTGAGAACATGCAGCATTTGCCTTTCTGTGCCTGGCTTATTTCACTTAACATAATATCATCCAGGCTAATGTATGTTCCTGCAAATGACAGAATTTCATTGTTTTTATATGGCTAAATAGTATTCCATCATGTATATACTTACCACATTTTGTTTATCATTCATCTGTTCATTCTGTTGATTCCACATCTCGCCTATTGTGAATAGTGCTGTAATAAACATGGCAATACAAATATCTCTTTGACATACTAGTTTTCTTTCTTTTGGATATATACCCAGTAGTGAGATTGTTGGATCATATGATAGTTCTATTTTTAGTATTTTTAGGAACTTCCACACGGTTTTTCATAATGGCTATACTAGTTTACATTCCCGCCAATCATGTATAAGTTCCTTTTTATTCCACATCCTTGCCAACATTTAATCTCATAGAAGTAGGGAGTAGAATAGTGGTTACTAAAGGCTAGGGGGAGTACAGGAAAGACAGGGCTTAGGAGAGGTTGGCTAATGGATACAAAATTATAGCCAGATAAGATCAATAAATTTTAGTGTTTCATAACTTTGTGAGCTTACTATAGTTAGCAATTTACTGTTTTGTGATTTTTTAAGAGTTGTTTTGTTTTGTTCATATAGCTAGGAACCAGGCACTGTGACTCATGCCTATAATCCCAGCATTTTGGAAGGCCATTATGGGAGGATTGCTTGAGGCAGAGAGTTTGAAACCAGTCTGGGCAACATAGCAAGAGCCTATCTCTATGAATAATAATAATAATAATAACAATAAATAATTGCTGGGCATTGTGGCACACACATGTTCTCTTAGCTACTCGGGAGGCTGAGACAGGAGAATTACTTGTTGAGACCAGGATTTCAAGGCTACAGTGATATATGATCATGCCACTGCACTCCAGCCTGGGTGAGAGTGAGCTGTCAAAAAAAAAACCAAGATAGAAAGATTTTGAAAGGTCGTAACACATTTGTGAAGTGATGGATTTGCAAATTATTTTGATTTGATCATTACACATTGTACACATGTATCAAAATATCACATGGTGCCCCATAAATCTGTACAATCATTATATGCTAATTAAAAAGTTAAAAAGAAAGGATGAGCTATAACTATATTTAGAGCACTGTAGTTCAATTTAGGAATTATACTGGACTGCGTTTTCAGTCTTCCTTGGCCCTGTATTATTGGTAATTCCCAAATTTATGCAAACTTTTTTTTAAACTATAGCATAACTATTGTAAGTAATTTAATCCATAGTAAATAAATTTCAAATAAGTACTGAGGCAAATTGTCCAGGTTTACAGAATTTATATAGATCCATTCACTGTTGTCAGTGCTTGATTCTCAAACAGCAGTTAATTAGCACTCAATATGAATTGTATTAGCCATGGTGAAAATTCACAAGGGAAGGAGAAAACAGCTCTTACACACAACAGCTTTTCATTATAATTACAATTATTTATACTTTCTGATTTTGCTACAAGTAATATATATTATATTTGAAACAGTCTGTATTAATCATTTCTCTTTCTCTTTTATCTGTTTCATTTATTTTCCCTCCTCTCTTCTCTTCTCTCCTCTCCTCTTTCTTCCACCATCCTTCTCTTTCTCTTTTACTTTCCCTCCCCTTCTCTTTCTCCCTTTTTCTGTCTCTTTCTAATTATCCCTGTCTCTCTGCCTCCATTCTTTTCCAGTTTATTTTTCCCTTTCATGATTCTATCAATCTCACTCCATTTCTCTTTATTTTCTTTTCTTGTTCTGTGTGTTTCATTGTTTCTCCCTTTCAACCTTCTTTTCTTTAACTTCCTCTCTCACTCTCCTCCTTCTTTATTTGTCTACATATATTGTTATCCGAAGGTATATCCCTATTTCTCATTTGCTTGTTCTCTCTCTTTCTCTTCATCTCTGCCTCTCTTTTCTTCTAAGTCTTTTCCTAGTTGTCTCTTTTTCCCTACTATCTTCCCTCCTCCTTTGTCTCGTTCTACTTTGGTTGTACCTCTGGTGTCCCTTTGTATTTCCTATTTTGTTTGTTTTTTTCTCTTTCATTTTAATTTCTTATGATTTAATTTTACCTTATAGTTTACACAGAATAAATTAAATTTATTTTTAGTTTAGAGTAATACGAATTTTAACACATGTATAGATACATGCAACCACTAACACAGTCAGGATACAGAACAGTTACATCACCTCAAAAAACTCTCAGTTTTTGTCTTTATACTCATGCTATCATGCTATGTGGGGTGTCTGTGTGTGTGTGTGTGTGTGTGTGTATGTATGTGTTGTGTAAAATACATTTTTAAAGCTATGTATTATTTTGAGGTAAGTTTTAGAGAAGATTTACAGCTAAAATCAAATTTCATTTTATAGGAATATTTTTTAACTCCAATGATGAAAAGACTATATTTTATTCATTGAATTACTTTTGTATCTTTGTCAAAAATAAATTGGACTTATTTGTATGGGTTAATTTCTAGACTTTTAATCTGTTCAATTTGCCAGTGTGTGTGCCCCTTCACCAACAGCAAACAGTATTGATAAGTTTTATTTTATAAAAAGTCTTAAAAGAAAATAATGTGTGACCTCCAACTCTATTCTTTTTTTCAGTGCTATTCTGATTATTCTAATTTCCTTGCCTTTCGAAATAATTTTTAAAATAAGCTAATTCATATGTAAACAAAAATTCTGCTGTAATTAAGATTTGAATTACATTATATTTAAGATCAATTTGAAGAGACTTAACATGCTATCTATATTGACGTGTCCAATCCATGAACACAGTTTATCTGCTTATTTATTTACAAATTACTTATTTCATTCATCAGCATTGCAGAGTTTGCAGCGTACAGAAAATGCATGTGTTTTGTTATATTTATACCTAAGTATGTCTTTGTGTTTGTTTTAGAGCTATTGTAATGGTTCTTATTTTTAATTTGCTAACATAATAAAACACAACTCTATTTTAGTTTTAGTTTTTGCTTTTCTGTAGAGATAGAATCTCACTATCTTGCCCAGGCTGGTCTCAAACTCCTGGCTTCAGGCAATCCTCCTACCATGGCCTCCCAAACTCTGGAATTACAGGTATAAGCCACTGTGCCAGGCCACACAAGGGATTTTTACAGGTTGGTCTTGTAACCTCTGATCTTAGGATACTCACATATTGGTTATAAGAAATTTTTTATATTCCTTGAAATTTTCTATGTAGACAATTCTGCAAATCAAATATGATCTGCAAATATAGATAGTTTCATATAATTCTTTCAAATCTGTACACCTTTTATTTCTTTTCCTTGCCTTGTTACACTGGCTAGGACTTCTAATAAAATGTTTAATAGTTGTGTGAGAATGGACATTCTTACTTTGTTCCAAATTTTAGGGATATAACATTTAGTCTTTAACTAAAAAGTGCTGTTAGCTACAGCTTTTTGTAAATACCTTATCAGATTGAGAAAGTTTTCTTATATTACTAGTTAATTGAAAGTTTTTGTCTGGAATGCTTGTTGAATTGCATCAAATGCTTTTTCTACATGAATCAGTATCATCATTTAAGCATTGTTATTTAATATCTTAATATAGTGGATCACGATGATT
Organism: Gorilla gorilla gorilla; assembly: GCF_029281585.2. NCBI lineage: Eukaryota > Metazoa > Chordata > Mammalia > Primates > Hominidae > Gorilla > Gorilla gorilla. Next base: position 94,828,462 of record NC_073247.2, read on the forward strand.
GATATTTGCATATTAAACAAGACATATTCCTGGCTTACACCTCAATTTGCTTTTGTGTATTATTTTATATAAATATTGCTAGGTTATAATTGCTACTCTTTTATTGAGAAGTTTTGAATCTATGTCTGTGAAAGGTGTTGGTCAATTTCTTTTTTTTTTTGCCTACACATTCTATGGTTTTGCTACCAGAAAAGGGGTCTCGTCTCAGACCCCAAAAGCTAGTTCTTGGATTTCATACAGTAAGAATTCATGGTGAGTCACAGAGCATAGTAAAGTGAAAACAGTTTATTAGCGACTCCTCTATTACAGAAAAGGGCACCCTCACAAAGCAAAAGGAGGAATGCCCTTACCTTAAATGTAGTGTTAGTTTATGCAAGTTTTTAAGAACGGTGTTCTTTATTACAAAAGCTTGTGATCAGCTTGTGACAAGCTATTAGTATTGTTATTTTTCTCCGTTACTTTTGATTTCAGCAAGAATGTATGAGTGTACTATTATCTTTAATGCAAAATCTATTCTTAAAATAAAAAAATGCTATTTGTTCCTAAAATATTGGGACATTTTCATAAGTTCTGGGTCTTTATTTAGTTAGTGTATTAGTCAAGGCTCCCTAAAGGGATGGAACTAATTGGATAGATGAACATATGAAGTGGAATTTATTAAGAGAATTGACTCACACAATCACAAGGTGAAGTCCCACAATAGGTCGTCTGCAAGCTGAGGAGTCAGGAAGCCAGTCCAAGTCCTAAAACCTCAAAAGTAGGGAAGCCGATAGTGCAGCCTTCAGTCTGTGGCCAAAGGCCTGAGAGCTCCTGGCAAAATCACTGGTGTTAAGTCCAAGAGTCCAAAAGCTGAAGAACTTGGAGTCTGGTGTTCGAGGGCAGGAAGCATCTAGCACAAGAGAAAGATGGAGGCCGGAAGACTCAGCCAGTCTAATCCTTCTATGTTCTTCTGCCTGCTTTTATTCTAGCCACGCTGGCAGCTGATTAGATTGTGCCCACCCAAATTGAGGGTGGGTCTGCCTTTCCCAGTCCACTGACTCAAATGTTAATCTCCTTTGGCAGAAGCCTCACCGATATGCCCAGGAACAATACTTTGCATCCTTCAATTCAATCAAGTTGACACTCAGTATTAACTATCACAGTTAGCATCATTAACTTGTTCCCTCAACCATAAACATTTTGAGACCAACAGTGTCCAACCCCTTGGGAATGTAACCCAACAGATTTGGCCTTATCCAGCCTTTATTTAAGATGAGGTCACTCTAGTTAGGACCCCTCTGACTGTTTCGTCGTCGGCTAATAGTGAATCATAAAATAAATTGGAATGGCACTTTCTCCTTTATTTTTTTGAAGAGATTATGTAGATTTCGAATTATTTCTTGATTCAATATTTAGTAGAATTTACCAATAACACCAGTTAGGCCTGAAGTTCTCTTTGTAGGAAGGTTTTAAACTACGAAGTCCATTTTTAATAGACACAAGACAATTTCAGGACATTTATCTGTTAGTGGATGAGCTTTTAGCTTCAAGAAATTGGACCAGTTCATCCAAGTTGCTGGATTTATATGCATATAATTATTTGTAGCATTCTCTCATTACTCTTTTAATGTCTGTTGGATCTATAAGTGAATACTCATTGTAGTTTCATTTAGTATAAAATATTTTTAATTTTCCTTGAGACTTTAATTTAACCCACAGATTATTTAGAACTGCATTGTTTAATTTCCAGGTATTGGAAATTTATCGTCTATCATTCTGTTATGGATATCTGACTTATATTCCACATAGTCAGACAACATATTCTGTATGACAGAAGTTATTTTATATTCATCAAGATTTGTTTTATAAACCATGGCATAGTCTTTTTTGGTGAAGACTCCATGGACGCTTGAAAGAAACTTGTATTCTGCTATTGTTGAGTAGAAGATTCTATAAATGTCATTTATATCCTCTTTATTAATGGTGTTCAGTTTTTCTACATCTTTGTTGATTTTTTTTCTGTCTAGAAGTTTTATGAATTTCTGAGTTGGTTAACACCTATCAATTTCCATTTCTCCTTTCTCTATTTTCTATTTCTCTTTTCAGTTCTATCAATTTTTTGCTTTAGATATTTTAAGCATTTTTTGCTTTATATATTTTATATATTGTTAAGTGCATGTACCTTTAGAATTACTATGTTATGCCTTCTTGATGAAGTGACCCTTTTGTAACTATGTAATGTTCCTTTTGATATATAGTACTTTTCCTTGCTCTGAAATTTACTATGTTTGATAATGCCATTCAAGTTTTCTTTAAATTAGTTTGAATGAGAAATATTTTTATCCTGTTTCCTTTAAAGGACCTATGTCATTATAGCAAAGGAAGTTTCTTTGTAAATACCATATGATTTAGTCTTTTTTAAAAATATACTCAAACCATCTCTGTCTTTTTAATGGTATATTTGGACCGTCTACCTTTAATGTTAAGTATTGCTAATGTTTGAATGTTAGAGTTTTTGTTATAGTCCTATACTCCTCCATGGGTCTTTTAATTTTTGTTAGTCTTTAGGAGGAATATTTTTTTGATTTTTCAAGTGTGTCAACTTTTTCGTCGGTCATTTCCATTCTGTTATTAATCTAATATAGTAAGTTTTATATTTTGGTTTTTGGATTTTTCATTTCCCTAATTTTTATCTGGATCTTCTTTACATCTCTTACTTTGCTGATACTTTCTATTTTACCATTTGTTTGAAAAGAGCCATTACTTTTTGGAATATAATTATATAATAGCTGCTTTTAAGTCTGAATTTTTGATAATTATAACATATGTATCATTTTTGGATTTATATCTGCTAATTATCAGTTCCCTTGAAAGACGTAACTTCCTGATTCTTTATATGCCATGTATTGTTGGATTATTTCTTGTATTTTTAGACATTATATTATGAGACTTAGGTCTTGTTTAAATTCTAAGTGGAATTTTGATTTTCCTTTTGTTTTGTATTAGAAGCAATTGACTTAATGAGGGTCAAGGCACAATTTTCTACCCACATTCTGTGGGCTTTTTTTCAAATGTCACTACAGTTTTCACAGACTCTATAGCACTTTCAATCTGTACAGTGTGTTTGACCCTTTAGGCCCTGAATTTTGAATCCTAAGGAGAAACTTGATTTCTTTTTTTGTTTTGTTTGCTTTAGTAGGCAATAAACTTGGTCTAGTCCGTAAATTCCTACATGTCCTCTGTGGTCTGTGAATCAAATATCATCATTTCAGTTTATATAACCTTTATAATGTTATTTGGATGAGTCTTGCATGTGTGCCACCAAGTACCTCTTCTGTAACCTTAGCGGTAGTTTCTTCTGGAGATCAATTTTTAAAGCCATTGGTGTGATGTATAAGATAGATCCATGCATGTGATCCTTAGAGAAGACCCCAGGTGTACATATACCACTTTATGAAATTGCTTATTATTTTCATCATCTCCATGATTTCTCCCACAATTTATAGTTTCCTGAATACACCCCTGGTATTTTTTGCCAGAAATCCAAGGCCTTAGTTTCTTTATTCTGCTATACATACTTCACCACTGTGGCTGCATTCCAGGGAAAGCAGTTAGTAGACATAGAAACCAAATATAATTGGGATACACCACACACTCTGGGGACAACAACTTCTTCAGTCACAGAGAAAGACTCTTTTATCTCTGAGAGTTTTAGACATCTACCCAGCCCAAACTACCACTTTGACACAACAGCATTACCTGGGTGTTGGAATAAGACTGAAGAGACAAAATAACTAAAGGAATTTTCCCAAAGTTCTTTGAAACTTAGACACTCCCTTTCCTGTACATCAGAACAAATAGAAAGGTATTCTTCTAAAGTTCTTTTTGTCTGCACCCAGTATGGTAGTCTAGATTTTGAACTGTCTTTTAGACCAGTCAGTCAATACTGGGATAAGTGGTGTGGCATAGGAAACTTACCCCTGTTTTGGTGGTATATCAAATTCTGGTCTATTTCTCCAATTTTCCTATTACCATTTACTTTTTAGAATCCTTGGATAGTTGCATTCAGTGGGAGAGAGAGGAAGGAGTGTGCTCACCCCATCTCTTCTGATCCAAACCCAACTCTCTTTTAATCTCTTTCTCAGATTTTATGTTTCTTTCTTTCATGACTCCTTTCTCTTTGCATATGTTCATTAGTTTTTATATTTTTCACCCTTTCTCACTCTCTCCATTTTCTTCCATCTCCCCATATCACTTTCTGTAGTTGTATCTGTGCCTTATTTTGTTCTGTTTTGCTCTCTCCATATCATTTTTTCTTCTCTGTTTTTCTCTATCTCTGCTTCAGTTTCCTCCTGTCCATTTCACTTTCTTTACTTCTCTCTACCTTTGCCAACTTTCTTCTTTGTCTCTCTTTGTCATTCCCTTTTCAAATAAAATATTTCTTTCTTTTAGAGGAGCTCCTACAACAGTAATTCTCTTTTCAAATAAAAGTGCCACAAGAGTATTTATTTTCCAGTGGATTTCTAAGAAATGGTGACAAATATTATGAAATTAAAGGTAATTATCTTAACTAGAATTTTTGTACATTTTAATGCAATATTAAACTTTATAATTTTTAATTTGAAATATTTTAACTAAAAATCCTTTTTCCAAAGTGTAATTATTTGAAAACTTGATTTTTCAACAGATGTTTACTGATTACTACTATATGTGCAGCACTGTGAAATATTCTAAATTGCAAAAGACATACTCTCTGGCATTAAAAAACTTACAACCCAGTAAAACAAATAAAATGTCAGATTTTTAAAGCATTTTAATGCAGTTCTGCAGAGCATAAATTATACACATTGAAAGGTAAAATAGAAGCCAACCGTTGTGCAAATAAGAAAACCAATTCTAAGACCTTACTGGTTATCTTCATGGGATTTCCTTATCACAGTTAACAAAAGGGTTCTTTACAAGTGGCAAGGACAATTTAGATGTCAGATTTGCAAGTATCGTTTGTGGTATTATAATTAGCACAGTGTCAAGAGACTAATTTATAATAAGCGCCTAAATTTTCACTTACTCGTCTCTTCAAATCTGAAAACAAGTAAACTTATTTCCACCCTCAGGTTCAGCCTTACCCATTACACCAGAAAAACAATACAACACAAAACTGTCCTTAGAAGGTGAAATATCGGTAATTCACTGTCTCATCACTAGATAATCTCATTTCTGTTATCAATTGCTCAATCCCAATATAAACATACAGCAGTTTATACTTGTTAATCCACACTCTTATGAGAAACAGTTCTATCAATGGGGGTCCAGTACTTGTGGCAGAGTTTCTTTTGCATTTACTCTGATGCTTTTCAGTGAAAACACTGTTCTACAAAATTACTTAGGTCAACATTTATCTCATACCTTCTTCAATGAGTTTATCTCATACACTGGTAATGCAATTAGAATTTTTCATCACAGCTTGGATTCCATTCTGGTATTCCTCCAATATCTTGATTGATACACTTTTTAAAAAATTTGAATAGTTATGGTTGATCCTTTGTGCTGTAAAGGTTTATGGGTTTTGACAAATGCATAGATTTTTGTATTCACCGTTACTCTGTTATGCAAAATTTATTTAAATTTTGTTAAACTTGTTAAATATATCAGTAGTTTCTTTTTTCTATCAAATAGTACGTGATTTTATAATTGTACCACAGTTTGTTTCTCCCTTGATCTGTTAAAGAATATCTTGGTTGTTTTCACAGTTTGACAACTATAAACAAAGCTACTATAATCCATTTGCATACCAGTACTAGTGTAAATGTAATTCTTCTAATCAGTTGTGTAAATACCTAGGAACATGACTCCTGGGTCATGTGATAATACTGTCTTTAACTTTGTTGGACACTGCCGAAGTGTCTAACAAGTGGTAGAATTTTTGTTCTCTGCATCCTCAGTAGCAACTGATATTGTCAGCTTTGTGGATTTTAGCCATTCTAATAGGGTTGTAGTGTTAGTTCATAACTACTGATAGGTGTTCAATAGTATTTTTTGCTGGTGAAGAGTCTTGCCTCCATGCTGATGACTACTGACTGATGAGAGTGGTGGTTGCTGAAGTTTGGGATGGCTCTGGCAATTTCTTAAAATAAGGCAATGATGGACTTTTCCACATCTATTGACTAATTTTTATGAAAAGATTTATCTGCAGGATGAGATGATGTTTCATACCATTTTACTCACAGTAGAACTTCTTTCAAAATTGGTGTCAATTTTCTCAAACTCTGCCACTGCATTACCAGCTAGGTTTGTATCATATTCTTTTTTTCCACACATTATATTTTTATTAATTGCTTGATACATCTTTATAGTGCCTTTTTAAAATTATACTTTAAGTTCTAGTATACATGTGCAGAATGTGCAGGTTTGTTATACAGGTATACACGTGCCATGGTGGTTTGCTGCACCCATCAATCCGTCATCTACATTAGGTATTTCTCCTAATGCTATCCCTCTCCTAGCCCCCCACCCCTGACAGGCCCCAATGGGTGATTCTCCCCTCCCTGTGTCCATGTGTTCTCATTGTTCAACTCCCACTTATGAGTGAGAACATGCGGTGTTTGGTTTTCTGTTCCTGTGTTAGTTTGCTGAAAATGATGGTTTCCAGCTTCATCCATGTCCCTGAAAATAACATTATCTCATCCTTTTTTATGGCTGCATAGAATTCCGTGGTGTATATGTGCCTCATTTTCTTTATCCAGTCTATCATTGATGGGCATTTGGGTTGGTTCCAAGTCTTTGCTCTTGTGGATAGTGTTGCAATAAACATACGTGTGCATGTGTCTTTATTCTAAATCCTCTGTTGTCATTTCAACAATGTTCACAGCATCTTCACTAAGAGTAGATTCCATCTCAAGAAACCAGTTTCTTTGTTCATCCATAAAAAAAGCATTTCCTTATTTGTTCAAGTTTTATTATGAGATTTCAATAATTAATTCACATCTTTAGGCTGCATGTCTATTTCCAGTTATCTTGCTATTTCTACCACATATGCAGTGAATCCCTCTACTGAAGTCTTGAACCCTTCAAAGTGATTGATAAGCATTAGAAAAAAACTTATGCCAAACTTCTATTAATGCTGATATTTTCACTTCTTCCCATGAATCACACATTTTCTTAATGGCATCTAGAATAATGAATTCTTTTCAGAAGGTGTTCAATTTCAGTTGCCACGATCCATCAGAAGAATCACTATCTATGGCAGCTATCATCTTATAACATGTATTTCTTAAGTAATAAGGCTTTAAAGTCAACATTCCTCCTTGATCCATGGGCCACAGAATGGATGCTGTGTTAGTAGTCATAAAAACCTCCCTATAGATGCCCATATGAGCTCTTGGGAGACTGTATACATTGTCAATGAGCAGTAATATTTTGGAAAAAAAATCTTTCTTCTGAGCAGTGAGTCTCACAGTGGCTTAAAATAGTCAATAAGTTATGCTCTGAAGAGATGTGCTGTCATCCAGGCTTTGTTGTCCCATTTATAGAACACAGGCAGAGTATGTTTGCCACATTTCTTAAGGACCCTATGATTTTCAGAATATTAAATGGCCATTGGCATAACTTAAAGTCACTAGGTGCATCAGCCCTTAAAAAGAGAGCCAGCCTGTCCTTTGAAGTTTGAAGCCACGCATTGGCATCTCCTCTTTAGGTATGAAAGGCTTATATGGCATCTTATGTCAGTATAAGGCTGTTTGAACATAGAAAATCTGTTGTTTAGTGTAGCCACCTACATCAATTATCTTAGGTAGATTTTCTGGATAACTTGTTGCAACTTCCACATCAGCACTTGTTTCTTCACCTTGCACTTTTATGTTGTGGATAAGGCTAAACTTCTTAAAACTCATGAATCAATATTTTCTGCAGCTTCCTCACCTCTCAGCCTTCACAAAATGGAAGAAATTAGGGGTCTTGATCTGGATTAGGCTTTGGCTTAAGTGAATGTTGTGGCTCACTTGATTTTCTGTCTAGACCACGAAAACTTTCTCCAGATCAGCGGTAAGACTGTTTGTTTTGCTTTCATATCATGTATGTGTTCACTGAAGTAGCAGTTTTAATTTCCTTCAAGAACTTTTTCTTTGCATTCACAACTTGGCTTACTGATGCAAGAGGCTTAGCTTTTGATCCATCTCAGCTTTCAGCATCCCTTCCTCAGTAAGATAAGTTGTTTCTGGTTTTTGATTTAAAGTAAGAGACTTGCAACTTTTTTTGAATATTTAGAGACCATTGTAGGGTTGCTAATTGGGCTAATTTCAATATTGTTGTGTCTAAAGGAATGGAGAGGCCTGAGGAAAGGGAGAGATATGGGTGAACAGCCTGTTGGTGGAGCAATCAGAACACACTCGAAATTTATTGGTTATGTTTGCCATCTTGTATGGGCATGGTTCGTGGTGCCCCAAAATAATTATAATAACAATATTAAAGATCACCGATTACAGATCATCACAGCAGATATAACGATAATGAAAATTTTGAAATATTTAAGAGTTACCAGAATGTGACACAGAGACATGAAGTGAGCACATGCTGCTGAAAAAATGGCACTGATAGACTTGCTTAAAAAAGAGTTGCAACAAAATCTTCATTTTTTTAAAAATTAATATCTGTGAAGCACAGATAAAGCAAAACACAAAAAAATGAGGTATGCCTTTAACTCCATTAAAAATGGGCAGAACACTTGAATAGACATTTCTCAAAGAAGACATACAAATGGCCAACTGGTTTATAAAAATGTTCAACATTACTATCAGGAAAATGAAAATTAAAATCACAGTGAGATATTACCTCACACTTGTTAGAAAAGTTTTATCCAAAAGATGAATGATAACAAGTGTTGGCCGAGATTCAGAGCAAAGGGAATCCTTGCACACTGTTGATGGGCACATAAATTAGTACAGACGTTATAGAGAATGAATTAGAGTTTCCTCAGAAAACTAAAAGTAGAATTACCATATGATCAAGCAATACCATCTCTGGGTATATAGCCAATGGAGATGAAATCAGTATTTCAAAGAGATAGCTGCACTCTCATGTTCTTTGTAGCTTTGTTTACAACATTCAAAATATTAAACCTACCTGTGTGTCCATGAATGGACAAATGGAAAGGAAAATGCTATGTGTGGGTAAGTGCGTGTACCTGTGTGTATACACACATAAACATGTATATATTTATATATAAATACAAATGCACCCAATGGAATTACTATTTAGCCTTAAATAAAAAAAGAAAATTCTGTCATTTGTGACAACATGTATAAGTCTGGCAGACATTATGCTAAGTGAAGTAAACCAGGCAAAGCCACGCATACCACATGATCTCACTTATATGTGGAATCTAAATACAGTGAACTTACAGAAGTAGAGATTAAGGTGATGGTTATCCAGAGTCTGGGATGGGGTGGGGTGAAGAATGGAAATATGTTGACCAAAGAGTACAAAGTTTTAGTTAAAGAGGAGGAATAAATTTTGTAGATTTATTGCACAGCATGACAAACATAGTTAATAATAATGCATTGTATGTTTCAACATTGCTAAAAGAATAAATTTTAATGTTCTCTACAAAAAAGTATGTGAAGAAAATGTTATTTAGCTTGATGTAATTATTTCACAATGTAAACATACATCAAAACATCATATCATATCCCATAAATATAAAAAAATTATTTGTCAAATGAAAATAAAATTAAGAAAATAAAACAAGATTATGAAATACCTCATTATTTTTAGATTAATTACATGTTGAAATAATGAAATTTTGTACATATTGAGTTAAATACAATATATTATTAATTGTTTTAAAAATGGGATACTGCATATCAACAGCTTAGCATTTTCATAGCTGTATAATATAAGGTATTATTGTTATTTTACAGATATGATATGAGCAAAAATTCAGAGCAGAACAGAAACAATGACAGAGCAGTACTGAGTTAGAAAACTCCAGCTTTTGCTTCTTTGTTCTATGATCAAATTAACTGAAAAAAGAAGATGCTTTGCTTATGATGTGATTGGTCAATTACTTCTATGGGAATCAATTAAATTTCAGGTATTATTTATGTGTCCAATATATTGTATAATGTGTAGTGCACAAACAGATTAATAAGTTTAATAGAAGTAGCATTCTATAAATCTTGTTGTTTTCAAGTTCTAAGCACTCCACATCGGATTCTTGACTGTAATAGTCTTAATATAGCTTTGTTGAAAATGACTAACCTCACTCTCAGGAGTAAGAACTCATGCAGTTTACTATATACGCATATAGAATGTAAAATGTGGAGAGTAAACATCAGGTTCTGGTAGAGTCACTGTTCCTTCCTCAATAAGAAACTAAGACTGCTGTAGCCCATAATATGAAGAATATATCTTTTGTTAGGCATGCCATGCTGCACTTTTCCTACTACATTTCTACATTTGTTAAGTTGTTGTTTCAAAGCCCTCATGACTTATCACAGATTTCTATTAGTCATCAAGGAGGATTTAACAAGGGAATTTTATTTTAGGTTCCAGGATACATGTGCAGGATGTGCAGGTTTGTTACATAGGTAAATGTGTGCTATGGTGGTTTGCTGCACCTGTCAACCCACCACCTAGTTATTAAGCCCACATGAATTACCTATTTATCCTGATGCTCTCCCTTCTCCCTGGCCCCCAACAGGCCCCAGTGTGTGTTGTTCCAAGAAGGTGATTTTATTACTTGCAACAAGAAATGTAGACACTGGGGATAGTACCACAAAACAGGGCCTTCCCCCAAAAAGGTGAAAACAGGGCTTTTATTAGGCTATTTAGCTGAGTCATTTTATATAGAGATGGAGTCAGTACAGGTGCAGTTGTCAATCATGCTTCTACATATGTCACATGTATAGAAAATGGACAATAAGCTCGTCTCTGGCAGGATTTTTAGTATGGTAATGAGAAGAGTTCAACAAAGTTCATCTCCAACTCAGGCATCTCTGGATTCAATCGGTTTTTGTTGTACCAGGGCTAGGCTTTTTCCAGAAACTTTTCTGTAACAAGAACTCAAGGTGCAAGTTACCAGTGGATAATTTTTCAGTGTGTCCCCCAAAACCTGAGAATCTTGGGTTACAATTACTTGTTAATCCTAGGAAAGTCTGCAGAAGGCTTTACAATTTCTAACATAAGTGCAGTGTATCTAACTTCTTTTATGGAGATTAGCTTCCCCCACTTCAGGCAGCTTAGCAGTCTTATCTCCAAGTGGGTGAGTGGCTAGATTGATAAGTAGGGGAGAAATCATCTTTGCATGTTTTGGTGAAAAAAAAATCACATTCTTCTTAAGGTCAGAACTGAAAATTGATCTGGTGCCATGGTACCATGGGTATGGCATCTTTCTTGATCCAGAATTATAGTCTTACATTCTCATATTGCTGTTAAAAATTACTCTTTTGAGGTTCGTGCCACACAATATTTTTCCCTCATTCCCTCTGTCAGGTTTATGCCTCTCAGCCACTCACTGTCATTTTTTAGTACATGACAGCTGAATCACTGGTTTCTACTGCATCTCAATCTCTGTTGTCAGAGAGATAAGAACAAAGGTACTGGATTCAGTTTCCCCTGGTTTTGATTCTAGATTTACCAATTACTACATTCCTACCAGAAATTCTAGTCTTGAATTATTTTAGAGTTAGAAATATAAACTTTTTACCATACTGTATCCAACTCATAAAAATTTTTAGTCTCTTGCTGTTAGCTCTTTTCCTTCCCTATATAGTTGCAACCTTGTGCTCTAACAATTCATTTATCAATATACTCATCACTTACCTGTTTTTGTCTCCACCACATTTACCAGATAGAGTGCATATTGTAGTGCTCTTCCCAGATTCCTTCTTCCTGGCTGTATCCATTGCCTAGCAACTAAAAAGATAAACTACTGACAGCTCATGGCTTTGTCCATCATTGTGTATTGACCTTTGCCAAGGTTATACTCTTTCCCAGAGGAAAGTTTATATTAGAGTCTGTCTGTTGCAGGGACAAAAGAGCATAGTCACTTTGAAGAGTCATCCCAGATACAGAGATGCCCATAGGCAGAATGCCAAATTATAGCTGGGCACATTGGAACTTAGAATAAAAGACCACATTTTCCATATTTCTTTGTAGCTAAATGTACCATATGACTAAGTTCTGGCCAAGAAGTTGTATGTGAAACTTTTATGAAGCTCTTCTAGGAATGTTCCTTAAAGAAAGCTGATTGAGGAGAATCCACTTTTTGTTCCTTGTTTCTACTTTCTTCCTGCTGATGGCAATTACCATCTTGGACTGTGACATGACCTTGATAATGGAAGTCATGTATTAAGAAGTGGAACACAAAGATAAAAGTAACATATATCTGTGATAACTCAAGCTGCGGCACCAGTTCTGACTTTCTACCTCCAGGCTTTTTATTGCTTGCATTCTGTCTGCGTCCATCAACATACATGTATACTTAATTTTCTCTCAATAAAAGAGCTCTTCTTAAAGAATGACTTCAAGAGCTTAAAGGGAAAACATAAAATAAAAACAAAATCAACTTTATATAAAAGCTGTTCTGTCCTGTCTTTCTCTCCTCTTCACAGTTAAGTTTTTGGCAAAGTTTTCTGTACACATTGACTTCTCTTTCTCACTTCCAATTTACTCCACCCACTTCAAAATTTTTTTTAAACAAAAAAAGGTTAATCCAAACCTGAAAGAATATGTTTCTTTTTGGCAAACTCTGTGAACTTTATTTTCTGATAACTAATTTTTCACTCTGAAGTATTTCAAACTCTTGACAGTGCTCTTCTCCTTATGCCACTCAAAGGTGTGTATATTTGCATATCTGAAAATTCGTAGTCACATCTCTAACTTTATTGTTTGGCTGAGTGTAGATATCCAGGTTCAAAATCATTTTTCTTATAATTTTGAAACAATATTCTATTAGTTTTTACCTATGAGTTACTTATGAGAGATCTGATGTCCTTATGAGAATTGTTTCTATTGCCTTGTTTACTCTCCTCCAAAAATTGTCTTTTCTACTGCCATAGTACCCAGAATGTGCTGGACCTCATTATTGCTCTTTGGAATCTTTGAAATATATATCAGAATACTGGGATCTAGACAGGGTACAGAACTGGTGTCTTGGCATTCGGTACATAAACTTTTGTTTAATCTCTTTTGTAGCCCCTAAATATTATGACTAGCTTTTCCCAGTATTCAAGATCCTGGAGAATTTTTCACTTAGTTTCCACAAAGAACAAACATTCTACTCCTTAAGGGATGAAATGTGGATAATGGCTTCTAGCTAACCAGGCAAGAAGAAGAGCTCTGGGTGTCTAATGCTCTTCACATATACTTTCTACATACCATCCTGTTTTAATCCTTCACTTTATACTCACCTTTATTATATCTAATGCCTTTAATTTCTGAGACTTTGTGGAGTGTGGTCTCAGAAACGACATATGGAAAATTCATGTATTCATTCTTGAATGAAAGCCGTATAGAAAGCAGAATTAGTTTCAAGTGCAATTTCTTTCCTTCTATGCCACCTTTACATTTATCTGAGCTTTGAATAAAGATCTTAAAATACAACACATTAAAAGATAAATTGTTGTGGTCTATTTCTTAAATTCCAATTATCAGTCTATTATTTTTTCTTATAAAGAAGGACTATGCAGGGCCGGGCACGGTGGCTCACGCCTGTAATCCCAGCACTTTGAGAGGCTGAGGCGGGGAGATCACGAGGTCAGGAGTTCAAGACCAGCCTGGCCAACATATTGAAAGCCCTATCTCTACTAAAAATACAAAAGTTAGCCGGGTGTGGTGGCAGGCACCTGTAGTTCCAGCTACTTGGGAGGCTGAGGCAGGAGAATCGCTTGAACCCAGGAGTTGGAGGTTGTAGTCAGCCGAGATCACGCTACTGCACTCCAGCCTGGGTGATACAGCAAGACTCTGATTCAAAAAAAAAAAAAAAAAAAAAAAGAAGGACTATGCTAAACACTCTATCAAGGGCTGGTTTTTTACAATTTGTGATGAAATATTACCTAATAAGGCAAGTATTTATCATATTTTTTATACATGTAATTTAATGAGATTACCATTTTGTGGTTGTTGGCCTACTCCAACATCTATAATGAAGCATAATAGAAAAATGCTTAAGCAGTGTGATTTGAGAGATTCCGGAAAGCAAGTCTTTGGATGAATCTATTCACTCTCTCACTGGTCATCAGTGCGATAAATGGGTTAAGAAACAAAGACAAGTTTTAAAGCTATGGTATAAAATATATGTTGCCAAGAAGTTATTTCCCTTTACTCGGAAAAAAAAAAGTGTGACTTGTTCCCCAAAAGGGTGAAATTTATATGAAAGGAATTTTAATAGTTGAGTATGAGCATAGTAACTAGAAACCCTGGATGGCTGTCCTAGGTTAAGAAAATTGAATGAGGCTCTGTATAAAGGCCCCAGGGGACAGGAGGAAAGCTAAAGCCAAAACATTAGACTGTGATTGACTCAATGCCAGCCCCTCTTAATCCACTATCATAAAAATTACCAATGAACAAATTGAAGCGTTATCCCACAAATCATCCCCTTTTCTGACCACTTACAAATTTTGATAATTTTCTTCTCTTGAGCTCCATGATATTGCATGCTCCTGGTTATCTTTCTGATTGCTACTTCTCTGCCTTTTTCATTTATTATTTGATAAACAGAAGCTTATCAATTATTCAGGAAAAACAAACTTTTTTCTAATGCTAGAAACACAAAGTAATTTATCATACCGAACCTTTTCTAGAGGACATTGACTGATGTATTCAGACACTTGTTTGACAACAGATAAACAGCAAATGATCTTCCAGTGGCTTTTCTTTATCAGCTTATGATAAAGGCCAAAAGCATAACTGTAAATGATAGCACACTGAGGGCTCTTCTTAACAGAAGCTAGGGAAATGTTCATGCAAAAAGCTTTCTGTTGATCAAGTCTGAGTGTCTGAGAGGATAACACATACTTTTCTTTGAATGCCTTCCTAATGTATAATATCTCACAGCCCAGAAATTGATTACTATGAATACATGTATTTGATAGGCAGCAGGCAAGATCTTCATTAATTATTTGTGAGAATAGAGGAAGAGAAGTGGGGAAAGGGAATCTTGCAAAAGGTGAAGTGGACACCAAAGCAAACTTTATAAACTACATGTCTCCCATAGATCTAGACTTATAAAAGAAGAGAGGTTTTTATTTTGTTTTATTTTTTAGCTCTTGGTATATTTTCCTCTTGAGCTACATTCTCCATGTTTTACATGTCTTTTCTCCAAAGGCAGGTCAAGGATTTACTTATTGCCAAAGAGTTGCAATAAGGGTATATTTTATAATCTCTCTATAATGTATAATTTATTGCTGGTATTTTTTAAATGTTAAAGAGTATAATCACAATAATTCAATGCTACTGAAATCTAATGTTTAGTGAGTTAAATGAGAAAGTTGTGTATTACCTAAATAATCTTGAGTAAATTAGAAAAAAATAAAACTATAAGTAATAGAACAAGACACGCTTCTAATTTTTGAGTACTCTGATTTTGGACTGATTTGCACATCTTTGTACTTGTTAAGCTTTCCATGTTTATGTCCCTTTGGCAATAAGCCCATTTTTTAAAAAATGAAAGTAATTGTCTACCCTCTTTTGAGTTTTGAATTTTGAATCTGTACAAAAGGGACCTGAGGCAACTGTGTTTATCTTATCTCATGTGTATAGCATAATGGTTAAGAGAGTTAGGTCTAGAGGCAGCCTGTATAGTTCAAGACCTGGATCTACCCTCTATTAACTGTAAACGTGGGGACCAGTTATATATGTTCCCTATGCCTTCATTTCCTTACCTACACAATGTGGATATGATATTATCTACCTCATAGGTCATAGCAAAAATTACATGATATATCACGTGTAGAACAAATGTTAGTTGATGAATATATCTGGTGATCTGGTGGTCTAGTAAGGTAACAAAGATATCTGGCAGATGAAAAAAAACTCTTTTTTACTATTTACTGGTTCGAACTCTAATCAGGTGGTTGGTCTGTTTCTGGGTTGTTCTACAATAGGCATTTCATGAAAACTTTCCAAAAATAAACCCCACTAAATTATGCATTTCATATATCCCTAGATAAACTTACTCCAGTGACTCCAAAGAAAACATCAGCATATATATATATATATATACACACACACATATATATATGCTTTATTCTTTTTTATTCATTCATTAAACATTGGCTAGAACCGATCATGCACTTTGATAGGCTCTTGAGATATAATAGTTACTAAGCTGTAGTTTGTGAACTAAAGTCATTCATGGTCTAGTAAGGAATGAAGAAAAAATTATAACTATAATTTACAAGTGCTTATGATGTGTTTGGTTCACAGATGAAGTTATTTGACAAGGCAGGATCTTAAAACTAGTGTAAAAACTTAGGGGAAGTGATAAATTTGTGATTTGAACATCAGCTATCTGATCTTTAAAGATCATACACTTAAGTGTTAATACTATATTGCCTCTATAAACATAGACAGTTGGGTGTTGGACAACATGGAGGTTAGGAGCACCAACCCTCCACACAGTTGAAAATCCATGTATAACTTTTGACAACTAAAAACTAATAGCCAGCCCAGCTTGTGTCCCATCTCTACTGCTCCATATCCTTTGCTACAGTGTCCTTCAGGCAAAGGGGAACAGCAAAACCCTGAGTGCTTTAGCCAGATATCCCTTAAATGCAGCTGCCTGAAGCAGAAGATGCCAGCTGTTCTTCCCAGTGAGCCACCCCTTCACCACCGCTTATCGCCAGGAGGCCCTAAGTGACACTGCTGCAGCCTCTGTCTGTCACTCAGTGACCTGCAGGTAAACACATTGGGATTCATCAAGGGAACGACCTGACCTATGGAAAATGGAGACGAATAAGATAGGAAAACTGCCCACCGAGGACTGGCATGAAGACAGGGGAGGCCATGGGTCAGGTTGTTCTCCTCTTCCCTACTGCAAGGAAATAGTGAGTGATTGACAGTCCTCAGGGACACATGCTTCTACCACGGAACTTTACATCTCTGAGGTTCAGGAGCTCCTCTGTGAGCCCTCCCCACCAAAACCTCCAGACTGACATAGAAAGCTACATGGGGTCTGGACAGAGCTGCTGCTCAGGCACATGTGGAGTCCTGGGAGACTTGGATCCCTGGGCATCCCGGCACCAGCAGCAACAGCTCCAGCAATAAGGGAGGCCTGGATCCCTCATGTGCCTCCAGAAAATGGACAGAATCCACAGGATTTAGCAGCAACGCACTGCAGGCCTCACCTCCATTGCACCTCACAGGATAAGTTTCACCTGGTATGCTAGTGAGGCAACCCCAGCCCCACCTAACTTCTGGGGCTGGGAGCAGCTCTGCAATCCCCTGGGATATAGCTTCCAGAGGGAGAGACAGACTGACATTTTTGCTGTTCTGCAGCCTTCACTCCTGTTTTCCCTTTGGTTCTGGAGGGAGTATAGTGGTTGGGGACTTACTCAGACTTCCACCCTGACTGACCCCCCATTCCTCCCTGCCACCGACCACTCCCTCCCTGTGCAAAGCAGCAGCCTTACAGAAAAGTGGCCAGACTGTCTTCCACACAATTACCCACCTCTGCTATTCTTCACTGGGCAATGTTTCCTGACCTGGGCTCCAAGCACAATCACCCTGCCCCCACCTGAACACTTTACTTGGTGGCAGCTCTGTATTGCTCTGAGGAGGGAATCCCAGAGACAAACCTACAGCCCCTCTACCAATGCAGCTGCAGTGGTACCACCCTTAATGTCCTTAGGTTGGGAAGGAACAAAGTGCCTGGTCATTATGCTGGACCTTCCAGTACACTGCAGTCACCCTGTGAAGAGGAACCCAGTGTTTCTACCCTGTGAGCCTCCACCTTCTACTCTTCACCAGACAAGGACCTTGCTCAGAACCATAGAACAGCTGCCTCACCCATGACCAAGCATTTCTACTGCTTGTTGCTCTGTGTTTCCCTGTGGGAGGAGCTCCCAGAGGTAAACAACAGCCCCTCTGCCACTGCCAAGGCAGTGGTTCTGCCCTTGCTGACCTCAGACTGGAGAGGGAACAGAGCCTGAGGGCTTTACTCATGGTTGCAGCATGACACCCTCCCTATACCACAGGGTGAGGAGCTCCGTTTCTCCTCTCTGTGAGCCCTCAACCCTCATTCTTCACCAGGTAAAGCCCCCATCTTGGGATTTTAGAAAAGCTGCCCCACCCCAGACTGAGCATTTCCACTGCTAAGGTCCTGTGTTTTCCTGGGGAGGTGCTGCCAGAGGCAACCAACAACCCTTTTGCCACTGCCACGACAGCAACAGCAGTTCTGCCCCTGCTCACCTTGGACTAGAGAAGGAACAAAGAACCTGAGGCCTTTACTTACACTCCCAGCATGACACAGTCACCATAAGGAGAGGAGCCCAGTTTGTCTTATCTGTAAATCCTAGGCCCCCTATTCTTCAATAAGCTAGGCCCCTGTCTTGGGCCAGCAGAGCAGCTGCTCCACTCCCTGGCAGAAAAATTCCCAGTAGCAGTGGCCCCGTGTTTCTCTAAGGTGGAGCTTCCAGAGGCAGCTGAAAGCCCTTCCATCACTGTCACTGCAATGGTACTGCCCTTGCTGCTCTTGGACTGGAGAACAGCAAAGATCCTGAGTGTTTTAACCACATCTCCAGCAAGTGCAGCTGTCCTAAGCAGAAGACACCATTGGTCTCCCCAGCGAGCCACCCCCCTCCCACCGCTCACCAGGCAGGGCCCCCCAGCTTGGGCCCAAAATGCAGTGGTCCCATTCCAAGTCAATTTGACTGATTGGTAGTGGCTCTGCATTTCTATGAGGTGGAGCCCCAAGAAAGAAGTGAAAGATCCACTGCCATTGCCACTTCCAAGTTTTCTTCTCCTACTGCCTCCAAGCTGGGGAAAGAACTTAAAGACTGAGATTGCCCCAGGGCTGCAGTGTACAGCCTGGAAATGCCAAGCCAAGGGCTGCAGCCAACAGTCACATGAGAGAGAACCCAAAATTTTTAGAGCATTTTGAGGGAGAATGGCTGCAATTGTGAGGAAATACAAAGGAGCCATGTGGCTAAGCAAGAGCCTATATACCAGCCATTATGCTTGAGCACTGTCTACAGGGTCACAGCTCAAACTTCAACGTGAAAAATATTTTGCTAATGTAACCCCCTGTGAAACCAAGGGCAAGGGCTCTGCTACAAATGAAGACCCTGGACAAAGGCTCAGCCCTCTGAAAGCATCCAGAAATTAAGTCAACTGACTGTACTCAAATTATACCACAGTTAATGAAACATCAGCCCACACAGATAAGAATGAAATAGCACAAGAACTCTGACAACTCAAAAAGCCAGAATGTCTTCTTTGCTCCAAATGATTACACTAGTTCCCCAGCAAAGCTTATGAACGAGGCTGAAATGGCTGAACTGACAAAAATATAATTCACAATATGGATAGGAATGAAGATCACTGAGATTAAGGACAAAGTTGAAACTCAATCCAAGTAAGCTAAGGATTACAGTAACACAATAAAGGAGGTGATAGACAAAATGGCCACTATAGGAAAGAACCAAACTCATCTGGTAGAGCTGAATAACACACTATAAGAATTTAATAATGTAATGGCTAGTATTAACAGCAGAGTAGATCAAGCTGAGAAAAGAATCTCAGGGCTTGAAGAGGAGTTCTCTGAACTAACTCAGACAAAACTAAAAATAAAAGAATAAAAATGAGTGAACAAAACCTTGGAGAAATATGGGATTATATAAAGAAACAAAACCTATGACACATTGGTGTCCCTGAAAGAGAGTGGGAGAAAGCAAGCAACTTGGAAAGCATTTCAAAATATTACACATGAAAACTTCCTCAACCTTGCTAGAGATACCAACATTCAAATTCAGGAAATCCAGAGAACCCCTGTGAAATACTACAGAAGAAGACCATCTCCAAGACACACATTCATCAGGTCCCCAAGGTCGAAATGAAAGAAAAAATATTGAATGCAGCTGGAGAGAAGAGGCAGGTCACCTACAAAGGAAACCTCATCAGTGGACATTTCAGCAGAAAACCTTCAAGCCAGAAGAGAAACTGGGGGCCTATGTTCAGCATTATTAAGAAAAAGAAACTCTAACCAAGAGTTTCATATCCAGCCAAACTAAGGTTCATAAGTGACGAAGAAATAATATCCTTTTCAGACAAACAAATACTAAGGGAATTCATTGCCATCAGACCTGCCTTACAGGAGGCCCTTAAGGGAGTGCTAAATATACAGAAAGAGAAGACCATCACCAGCCACTTAAAAAACACACTTAAGTACACACATCATTGACACTATAAAGAAACCACACAAAAAAGTCTGCATAATAACAACACAGGACAGGATCAAATCTACATAAATAAATATTAACCTTGAATGTAAATCGGCTGAATGTCCAAATTAAAAGCACAATCTGGAAAGCTGGATAAAGAAGGAAGACTCATTGTCTATGTTGTCTTCAAGAGACCCATCTCACATGTAATGACACCCATAGGTTCAAGATTAAGGGACGGAGAAAAATCTACCAAGCAAATAGAAAACAGACAAAAGCAGGGGTTGCTATCCTAATTTCAGACAACACAGACTTTAAACCAGCAAAGATCATAAAAGATGAAGATGATGAGCATTACATAGTGGTAAAATATTCAGTTCAACAAGAAGACCTAACTCTCCTAAATATAGATGCTTCCAACACAGGAGCACCCAGATTTATAAAGCAAGTTCTTAGAGACCTATGAAGAGATTTAGATTTTCACCCCAAAATAACGAGAGACTTTAACACCACACTGACAGTATTAGACAGATGATTAAGCCAGTAAGCTAACAAAGACATTCAGGACCTGAACTCAACACTTGACCAAATCAACCTAATACACATCTACAGAGCTCTGCACTAAATCCCAACAGAATATGCATTTTTCTCATCACCACGTGGCACATATTCTAATATCAACCCTGCAATCAGACATAAAGCAATCCAGAGCAAATTCAAAGAAACTGAAATCATACCAAACAAACTCTTGGAAAACAGCACAATAAAAACAACAATCAGTATTAAGAAAATTGCTCAAAACCATGCAATTACATGAAAATTAAAGAACCTGCTCCTGAATGACCAAAAAATGAAATTAATATTTTTTGAAACTAATTGAAACAAAGATACAACCTACCAGAATCTCTGAAACATAGCCAAAGCAGTGTTAAGAGGAAAGTTTATAGCACTAAATCCCCACATAAAAAAGTTAGAAAGATCTCAAATTAACAACATAACATCACTCCTAGAGTAACTAGAGAAACATAAGCAAACAAATTCCAATGCTAGCAAAAGACAAGAAATAATCAAAATCTGCTGACCTGAATCAAATTGAGATGGGAAAACCCTAAAATTAATCAACAAATCTAAGTTGGTTCTTATAAACAATAAATGAGATGTATAAACAGCTAGCTAGATAAACAAAGAAGAAAACAGAGAAGATAAAAATAAACAAAATCAGAAGTGACAAAAGGGACATCACCACTAACTGAACAAAATTAAAAAAAAAAAACCCAGAGACTACTACAAAAACCTCTGTGCACACCAGAAAGAAAACCTAAAAGACATGGATAAATTCCAGGAAAGATACAACCTCCCAAGATTGAAAAGAAGAAATTAAATCCCTGAACAAATCAATAATGAATTCTGAAACTGAATCAGTAATAAAAAGCCTACCAACCATAAAAAGTCCAGGACTAGATGGAGTCACAGCCAAATTCTACCAGATGTATAAATAAGAGCTGGTACCATTTCTACTAAAACTATTCCAAAAATTGAGGTGTATGAACCCTTCCTAAAGCATTCTTTGAGGCCAGCGTCATCCTGATAACAAACCTGGCAGAGGTACAACAAAAAAATAAAATTTCAGGGCAATATTCTTGACAAACATAGATGCAGAAATCATCAACAAATGCTAGCAAACTAAATTCAGCAGCCCATCAAAAGGCAAATCCATCATGATTAAGTGGGCTTTATCCCTGGAATGCAAGGTTAGTTCAACATATGCAAATAAATAAATGTGATTTACCACACAAACAAAACTAAAAACAAAATCCACAGACTTATCTTGATAGATGTAGAAATGGCTTTTGATAAGATTTATCATCACTTAATATTAAAAGCCCTCAACAAACTAGACATTGAAAGAACATACAACAAAATAATAAGAGAATGAGAGCCATCTGGGGCAAACTCACAGCCAACATTATACTGAATGAGCAACACCTGAAAACATTCCCCTTGAAAGCTGGCACAAGACAAGGATGTTCTCTCTCACCATTCTTATTCAACATAGTACTGGAAGTCTTGTCCAAAGCAATAAGTTAAGAGAGGGAAATAAAAGGCATTTAAAAAGGATAAAGAGGAAGTCAAACTATCTCTGTTGGCAGACAATATGATTCTATACTTAGAAAAGCCAACTGTGTCTTCCAAAAAGCTCCTTGGGCTAATAAACAACTTCAGTAAAGTTTCAGGATACAAAATCAATGTACAAAAATCAGTGACATTCCTATACCCCAACAACATTCAAGCTGAGAGCCAAATCAAGAACCCAATTCTATTTACAATAATAATAAAAATAATAAAATACCTAGGAATAAAGCTAACAAGGAAGGTGAAAGATGTCTACAACTAGAATTACAAAACATTGCTTAAAAAACCACAGATGACTGGCCAGGTGCAGTGGTTCACGCCTGTAATCCCAGCACTTTGGGAGGCCAAGGCAAGTGGATCACCTGAGGCCAGGAGTTTGAGACCAGCCTGGCCAGCATGGCGAAACTCCATCTCTACTAAAAATACAAAAAATTAGCTGGGCTTGGTGGTGGGCACCTGTAATCCCAGCTACTTGGGAGGCTGAGGCAGGAGAATTGCTTGAGCCAGGGAGGCGGAGGCTGCAGTGAGCCGAGATCACACTACTGCACTCCAGCGTGGGCAACAAGAGTGAAACTCTGTCTCAAAAAAAAAAAAAAAAAAAAAAAAAAAAAAGATCACAGATGACAAAAGCAAATGAAAAAACATTCCATGCTCATAGATAGGAAGAATGAATATTGTAAAATAGCCATATTGCCAAAAACAATTTTCAGATTCAATAGTATTTCTATCAAACTACCAATGATATTTTTCACAGAAGTATAATTTTAAATTTTATAGACACCACAAAAGAGCTTGAATAACGAAGGCAACCCTAAGCAAGAGCAACAATGATGGAGGATTCACATTATCCAGCTTTATACAATAATACAAGGCTACAGTAACCAAAGCAGCATGGTACTGGTAACAAAAGCCACATAGACAAATGAAACAGAATAAAGAGCACAGAAACAATGCTTCTTATCTTTGATAACCATCTTATCTTTGACAAAGTCAATCAAAGCAAGCAACGGGAAAAGGACTCCCCTTTCAATAAATGAATTGGCTAGCCGTATGCAGAAGATTGAAACTGGGCCCCTTCCTTACATCACATACAGAAATCAATTCAACATGGATTAAAGACTTAAATGTAAAACCCAAAATTATGGAAGCCCTGGAAATAACCTAGGAAATACCATTCAGAACATAGAACGTGAGAAAGATTTCATTACGAAGACGTTAAAAACAATTGCAACAAAACAAAAATTGACAAGTGCGGCTTAATTAAACTAAAGAGCTTGACACATCAAGATAAACTATCAACAGTGGATACAAAGAACCTACAGACAGAATGGGAGAAAATATTTGCAAACTATGCATCCAAAAAAGCTCTAATATCCAGAATCCATAAGAAAATTAAACAGATCAATAAGAAATAAACTCCATTAAAAAGTAGGCAAATGACACAAATAGATACTTTACAAAAGAAGACATACACGTGGACAACAAGCACATGAAAAAAATGCACAACATCACTAATCATTGGAGAAATTCAAGTCAAAACCACAATGAGATACTGTCTCACACCAGTCAGAACAGCTATTACTAAAATGTAAAAAAAAAAAAAAAACACACACACAAAACAAAACAAAACAAAAAACAGAATCTGAGGAGGTTGTGGAGTAAGGGGAACACTTATACACTGCAGGTGGGAATGTAAATTTGTTCAGCTGTTGTGGAAAGCATTTTGGTAATTTCTCAATAAAACTCAAAGCAGAGTTACCGTTTAACCCAGCAATTTCATTATTGGGTATATACCCAAAGGAATATAGTATTTTATATCATAAAGACACATGCACACTCATGTTAATTGCAGAACTCTTCATAATAGCAAAGACATGGAATCAACCTAGATGCCCATCAACAGGAGACTGGATAACAAAAATGTGATACATATAAACCATGGAATATTACACAACCATAAGAAAGAACAAGATTATGTCCTTTGCAAAAACATGGATGGAGCTGGAGGCCATTAACCTAAATGAACTAACACAGAAAAAGAAAACTAAATACTGCATGTTCTCACTTATAAGTGGCAACAAAACATTGAGTGCATGGACTCAAAGAAGGAAACAACAGACACTTGGCTCTACTTGAGTGTGGAGGGAGGGAGGAAGGTAAGAATAAAAACGCACTACATACTGGTACTATGATTATTACATGGTGAGTGAATAATGTGTTACACTTAACTTCTATGACACACTATTTATCTATATAACAAACCTGCACATTTACCCTTGAACATAATATAAAAGTCTTAAAACAAGTTAGTAGCTTACTGTTGACTGAGAGCCTTATCAATAACATGAATAGTACATTAGCACGTTTTATTTTTTCTGTAGTTACATAAAATCTTTCAGAAAAAAATACTGTCAATGTTACATGTATTGTATACTTTATTCTCACAATAAGGTAAGTTAGAGAAAAGAAAATTTTATTAAGAAATCATTAGAAAGAGAAAACATATTTTCTATTCATGAAGTGGAAATGAATCATCACAAAAGTCTTTATCTTTATTGTGTTCACGTTGAGTAGGCTGAAGAGGAGGAGGAGGAAGAAGAGAGGTTGGTCAGCTTTCTCAGATACAGCAAAGGTAAAAGACATGGAGAATGTGGAAGGGGAGAAAATAAATATTTATTGAAAAAAATCATGTGTAAGTGGACCCATGCAGTTCAAACCCATGTTGTTCAAGGGCCAACTGTAATTTCCATACGAGTAAATTCATTTATAAATTTTGCAAAAGCT
The DNA here is from genome assembly GCF_029281585.2 of Gorilla gorilla gorilla. Lineage (NCBI taxonomy): Eukaryota > Metazoa > Chordata > Mammalia > Primates > Hominidae > Gorilla > Gorilla gorilla. The sequence goes on from NC_073247.2 coordinate 94,853,733, forward strand.
TTAGCCTCAAGGTTTCACTCTTGCTGTTTCATCTGCCAGAAATGTCCCTCTGTATTTCCATTCCTGCATTTTCTATGTTTAGCACCTTCTAATTCTTCAAGTTTTAACTTAAATATCATATCCTTTGAAAGGTTTTTTTCTGTTTATACTATCTAAAATATTCCCACCTTCTTATTCTTTAACAGTATGTGTTTTCTTTGTAGTTACTAGGATTTATAATTAGGATTTATAATTATTCTGTGTTATTATTTACTTTTTTATTTTCTGAATTCCCAGAAAACTCCATAAAGACAGAGATGTTGTCTATTTTGTTAACCATTATGTTCACAATACCCCTACAAGTGCCTGGGACATAGTAGGTGCCTAATAAATATTGATCCAATTAATGAATAAAAAAGGATTCAAAAAGCAGTAAACCTAGAAAGGACTTCATTCTTTTGGACTAAAATTTTTACGTATTTTGAAACCAAGAGAAAAAATACAATTTTTATACTTGGTACTATATAATGAGGGAATGTCTAGGTCATGTCATTTGTTCCTTTTTAATAACACTTTGCGATTTTGTCATAGCTAATTCCATTAAAGCATTTCTCAGCCCAGGAGATACGTAATTTTCAAACATGCAAAAACTTAATTGTCTACTGCTCACAGATGGTCAATCTTCAGTTCTTTTACAATAAAGACTTATTTTTAAAGTACAGAAGATTGATCTTTTAATATATTAACATGACACAGCCTCAATTATATTAACTTAAAACTTTAATAAAGTTTTGTAACAAAGCAAGTAAAGCTTTAGCTCACGATTTCCACCTGTCACATAAAGAAAATTACTCAATAGATATTCTTTTCAGATTTATCCCCTTCCCACTTTGTTTTACCAATAGAGGAATTTTAGGCTGGTGTCTAAGTTTAAAGCCTCTAATTTTTTCTTTCACAAATTCCTCCTTATATTTGACTAAGCTTCCCATAACAAAGCCCAGGCATTTTTCCTCTTTAATACTACTTCTTATTTTTTTTCTTTCTTTCTTTATTTTTTTTCTTTTGAGACAGAGTCTTACTCTGTCAGCAGGCTGGAGTGCAGTGGAGCGATCTCAGCTCCCTGCAACCTCCACTTCCTGGTTTCAAGTGATTCTCCTGCCTCAGCCTCCCGAGTAGCTGGGACTACAGGCAAGCGCCACCACACCCAGCTAATTTTTGTATTTTTAGTAGAGATGGGGTTTCACCATGTTGGCCAGGATGGTCTTGATCTCTTGAACTTGTAATCCACCCACCTTGGCCTTCCAAAGTGCTGGGATTACAGGCGTGAGCCACTGCTCCTGGCCTACTTCTTATTTCTTTATTTTCCAAAGTAATCTACAACTGAAAATTTCTTTCAGCACAGTTTTGGTGGCAAGAAATGTCACCCCACAAAATACAATCATTTTGGTGTGTTTTAATTTCCACCCAGTGGACTGAGCACATTTTTCACTCTTCATTCCTCTTTAAAACCCTATGAAATGACAGGAAATAAAAAATTACAAAGAAATAATTATATAACATAGAAAATTAATGAAAGCGTATTAACAGGCTAGGCAGAGCAGTGCATGTACACAGTGTGGAGAAAAGATTCAACATTTCCAGAGGAATACCAGAGAAATTATAGGCAAGTACAGAACACAGGAATGACATAAGGCTGAAAACAGGGAAACATCACTAATTAGTACCTCTCCATGCACCCCCCCTACACACGCACCTTCTAGAATGATAGGAAACTTGGTAGTTACCAGCAGGCAAAATACCCTTAGGTTTATTTAATAAAGAAAGTGAATAAACTGACTGCACAGGGCTTGGGTTCCAAATGTGGGATATGATATAGTTGAATAAAGATATCCTCATTCTGTCACTTGAAGGACTCCCACAATCTACTCCACAATATACTCATAAGACTCCCCACCAATGCACCCAAAATGAAACCTTGCAAAGTAACACATCTTACCAATGTACAAACAGCCCATACTCAAGCTTCACATTAAGGAAAAAGGCCAATTATGGACACAGATCTACACACACAAAAACAAAGATAAATCATCAACTACTTATAAAAAAGCAAAATCATTCTTAAATATGAACAGACAACTGAGTATCAGGACATAAAATAAATGAGTATAATATCTTACAATAAGAATTCACTGGGCATGGTGGCTCACACCTGTAATCCCAGCACTTTGGGAGGCCGAAACGGGCAGATCATTTGAGGCCAGGAGTTTGAGACCTGCATGGCCAACATGGGGAAACACTGTTTCTACTAAAAATACAAAAATTAGTTGGGCTGGTGGTACATGCCTGTATTCCCAGCTACTCTGGAGGCTGAGGCACAAGAACCACTTGGACCTGGGAGGCAGAGGTTGCAGTGAGCTGAGATCACACCACGGATCTCCAGCCTGGGGTGACAGAGCAAGAAGTGACTGATCAGTTGCAAGGGATTCTCAGTAAGATGCACAGCTGATTTATCATCAGCAACAATGGTGTCCAGGATGCAGTGAAATAACACATTTCACGTGCCAAAAAATAAACCCAAACAATCAATGATTAATTCTATAACTGGTAAAAATACTCTTTTAAGCATGAAGGAGAAATTAAGACATTCCCAGATAAACAAAAGCTGAGGGAGTTTGTTTCTATCAGACATGACCTACCAGAATAGTAAATGAAGTCCTTCAGACTGAAATAAAAGGACACTGAACAGTAACTTAAAGCTATATGAAAAACTATATAAATCATCAGTAAGGTAACTATGTGGGTAAGTAAAACACACGGTATTTTGATTTTAGTTTGCAGTTCCTCCTTTTTTTCTCATATAATACAAAAATTAGCTGGGCTGGTGGTACATGTCTCTAATCCCAGCTATTCGGGTGGCTGAGGCACAAGAATTGCATGAACCCAGGAGGCAGAGATTGCAGTAGGCCAAGATCGTGCCACTGCACTCCAGCCTGGGCAACAGAATGAGACTCTGTCTCAAGAAAAATAATAGTTCTATAAAGAGAAAAAAAAAGACAAATTATTAACCCAATATGAAGTGACAACATGAATTGGTGGAGTAAACTTCAAACTCACATTTCTTTACAGAAACATCAAAAAATAACCAGAAACTGTCATATTCAAATATCAGAAATATGAAAAAGAGTCAAAGATTTATAGCCATGAAGAAAAGCCAAATAGAAAAAGGTAACTTGAAAAGTTTTGTGGTGATTAGAAACAAATAAAACTATGCAGGATCAAAATTAGGTTATCATTTAAGAGACAAAAATTATGGAAATAAATAAAAACTCTATAGCTGAAAAGTACAATAATCAAAATTTTAAAATCACTAGAGAATTCTAGAAACAAATTTGAGTAGGTAGAAGAAAGGATCAGCATATATAACGATTAGGCCAAATGATTTTTTTAATCTGAGGGACAGAAAGAACAGAGTCTAAGGGATTGTGGTACACTATCATCAGACCAGCATATACATTATGGAAGTCTCAGAAGGAGAAGAGAAAAAGAAAGAGGTAGAAGTAGTATTTGAAGAACTAATAGCTGATAAATTCCCAAATTTAATGAAAGGCATAAACTACATATAAAATAGCCCAACAAATTCCAAGCAGATTAAACTAAAAAAGATCCATACTGAGACACATTATTGTCAAATTTTTGAAATACCTAAAGCAAAAGGAGAATCTGAAAGCAGAGCGAAACTCTGTCTCAAAAGTCCTATAAAGAGAAAAATAAAACTAAAAATTAACACAATATGAAATGACAACAGGAATTAGTGGAGTAGGAACTTTCAAACTTCTGTTTCTTTACAGAAACATCAAAAAATAACCAGAAACCGGTCATATCCAAGTATCATAAATATGAAAAACAGTCAAAGATTTATAGCCACCAAGAAAAGCCAAATTAAAAAAAAATAACTTTAACAGTTTTGTGATGTTATATTTTTTCTTGCCTCACAAAATTTCTGGATCAGTGATAGCCTGAAAGATGGCAAATTATCAGGCAAAATAGATTTTTTAAGTCATAAAAGGTCAGAGAAGACAAAGGACATTATATATTGATAAATTTTTTAACTCACCAAGAAGATATAACAATTATAAATATATATACACTTAACAGATTCCTCAAATATGTGCAGCATTACTGAAAAGAATTAAAGAAATAGAGTTCTAGAGTGTTCAAGATCACAATAGCTCTACTGAATGTGCAACAAGGTGATAGAATGAACAAGACAACTGATCAGTAAGAAAGCAGAGGAAATGAATAAAACTACAAAAAATTAGACCTAATAAATACATAGGAACAATTCACTGTATAACAGTAGAATATGTTTTCTTCTCAAGTACACAAAGACTATCCTTCAGAACAGATCATGTGTTAGGCTGCAAGTCTCAATAAACCTCAAAATTGAAATTATACAAAATATTTTTTTTGATGACAATGAAATAAAACCAGAAGTCAATTGCAGAAAGAAAACTTGAAATATCACAAATATATGGAAAGTCAAACATATATCCTCAATTAGCTAAGAGGTCAAAAAAACTGTTGTGGTAAATTAGAGAGTACTTCAATACAAATGAAAATGAAAACACAACATATTAAAACTCATAGAATGCAGCAAAAGTAGTGCTAAAATGGAAATTTATATTTATAAATGCACTTATTAAAAAGAAATATTTAAAATAAATAACCTAACTGTACACTTTGAGGTACCAGAAAATGAAAAGCTAATGCCAAAAGTAGCATGAAGGAAAAAAAGTCTAAGTATTTTGAATACAAATAGACAAAATAGAGAAAAAAATAATAATATAGAAAACCAATACAGCCCAAAAATGGTTTGTTGAAAAAAAAATCAACAGAATTGTAAAACCTTTACCTTGATTGACTAAGAGGAAAATTATTAAATTCATAAATAAAAAGGAAACATTACTACTGACATCATGGAAATAGAAACATTTATAAAATATTACTATGAATAACTGTATGTCACTAAGTTGCATATCTAGATAAAATGGACACATTCTGAGAAATGCAAAAAATACCACAGATGACTTAGGAAGGAATACAAATTCCTGAATAGACCTAAAATAAATAAGTAAATTTAATCCATAATCAAAAACCTCCCAACAAAGAAAAACCCAGTACTAGAAGGATTCATTTGTAAATTCTACCAAAGATTTAAAAAAAAATGCAAACTAATTCTTTTCAAACCTTACCAAAAAAATAGAAACAGAGAATACTTTCTAACTCACTCTGTAGGTCACCATTACCCCGATAAACAAGCCAGACAAAGACATTACAAAGAAAACCGTACACACTAATGTGTTTTACGAATATTATGAGGGTTAATTTCAGGGATCAACTTGACTGAATTAAAGAATTCCCAAATAGCTGATAGGAAGTTATTTCCGGGTATGTCTGTGAGGATGTTTCCAGAAGAAAACGGCATTTAAATCTGTGGACTGAGTAAAGAAGAAAGACTCTCAGCCAGTGTGGGCAGGCACCGTCAAATCGGCTGAGGGCCTGGACAGAACAAAAAGGCAGAAGAAAGGCAAATTTTCTTTCTGGATTTGGGAGCTGGGACACCCTTCTTCTCCTGCCTTTGGACATCAGAACCATAGGTTCTCTGGCCTTTGAATTCCAGGACCTGTAGCAGCAAACCCTCAGGTTCTCAGGCCTTTGGACTCAGGCCTTTCGACTGAGAGTTACATCATCAGCTTTCTTAATTATTTAGCTTGCAGACAGCCTATCTTGGGACTTTTCAGCCTCCATAATTACATAAGCTAATCCCCCTAACTAATCCGCTTTCATCTATCTATCTATCTATCTATCTATCTATCTATCTATCTATCTATTTATCTATCTATCATCTATCTATCATATTTTTTCTGTCTCTCTGGAGAACCCCAATTAATACAAATATATGTGCAGAAATTCTGAAAAAAATACTAGCAAACCTAACTTAATATCATATTAAAAGGATTATACACCATGATCTGGTGGGGTTTATCTCAGGAAAGTAAGTGTGGTTGAATTTAAAAAAAAAATCCGTGTAATGCATCACAGGCATAGATTGAAGAAAAAATGATCATATAAATTGATGCAGAAAATACACTTGACTAAATCAAGCACATTTTCATGATAAATACATTCTATAAACTAGGAACAGAAAGAAACTTTCACAATATGATGAAAACCATATATGAAAAGCCCACATCTAACATCAGTGGAGAAAGACTGAAATATTTCCCCTTAGGGTGAGGAACCAAACATAGATGTTTGTTTTCACAACTATATTTAATATACACTAGAATTCTGGGCAGAGCAATTAGACAAGTAAAATTAATAACAGTTTCCCAAATTAGAACATAATTGTAAAACTACATTTTCAGATACCAAGGTCTTATTTCTAGTAAGCCCTGAAAAGTACAATAAAAACTGTTAGAACTCATCAAGAAATCCAGCAAAATTGCAGCATACAAAATCAACACATAAAAATTAGCCTCATTTCTACACAACAGCATAAGTAATCTGAAAAAGAAATTAAAAAATAAATTTACAATAGTTTCAAAAATACTTGGGAATCAATTTAATCAAGAAGGAAAAATGCTTACATATTAAAAATTATAAGATATTACTGAAAGAAAATTAAAAAGAAAAAACATGAAAGACATCTTGTGTTTATGATTTGAAAGTTTAATACTGTTAAGATATCAACACTACCTAGAATAATCTAGAAAATCAATGTAATCCTCATCAAAATCCCAATGTCATTTTGTGAAGAAATGTAAAAACCCATCCTAAAGTTCATATGCAATCTAAAAGGACCTTGAGTAACCAAAACAGTCTTATAAAAGAACAAAGTTTAATGACTCACGCTTCCAGATTTCAAAATTTATTTACAAAGGTAGATATAGTACTCCAAACCATGTGTAACTGGCATAAGGACAGACATATAGAAATAATGGAATAGAACTGAAAGCCCAGAAAAAGTCCTCACATATATGGTCAAATGACTTTTGACAAAAATGCCCAGTCCATTAAATTGGGAAATAAAATAATAATTAAAAAAACAGTGCTAGGGAAACTGGATATACCAAAATATGAGTGATGGATTTTTAGTTTTTACCACATACAAAAATGAACTCAAAATGAATTGAAAAACTCCAAATTAGCTACTACTCAATATTGGATTCCTAGAAAACTTAAAGGAAAGCATGGAGGAAAATCTGCATTACATTGGTTTTGAGAGTGGTTTCCTTGATATAACATGAAAAGCACAAGCTATAAAAGAAAAAATGAATTTTCTTATAAAAATTTTGTGCATCAAAGATCACAATAAAGGAAGTGAAAATACAATCTACAGAATGGGAAAAATATTTGCAAATCATATATCTTCTAAGGGATTAATATCTAGAATACATTGAGGACAGCTCAACCACCACTACCATTCAATTAAAAGAAGACAAAACACCCAACAAATACAATGGACAAAAGACTTGAATAAATTTTTTTTCCGAAGAAAATACACAAATCGCCAATAAACCCATGAAACAAATCTCAACATCATTAGTCATTAAAGACATGCAAATTATAACCACAATTAGATATCACTACAAACCTACTAGGATGGCTATAATTTAAAAGAAAGTGGAAAGTAAGTGTTGATGAGAATGTGGAGAAACTGGAAACCTTGTGCATTGCTGGTGGGAATGTAAAATGATGCATCTGCCATGGAGAACAATTTGGCAGTTCCTCACAAAGTTAATTATAAAATTACCGTATGATTCGGCAATTCCTCATTTCATTATAAACTCAAAAAGCATTGAAATTAAGCTTTCAAATAGACAGTTGAACACCGGTATTCACAGCAGCATTATTCACAATAGACACAATATGGGAAAAAAACTGAAGTGTTTATCAACAGATGAATGTATAAACAAAATATGGTATATGCATGCAATGGAATAATACTCAGCCATAAAGCTGAAGTTTGATATATGCCACAACATGGGTGAACCTTAAAAACATTATGCGATGTGAAATAAGTCATTCACAAAAGGACAACTATTGCATGATTTCACTTACATGAGGTTTCTAAATTAAGCAAATTCATAGAGACAAAAAGAGTCTGCTGGGGCTGGGATCAGGGAGGAATGAGAGTTCTTGCTTAATGGGTACAGAGTTTCTGTTTGGAAATATTTAGTAGTAATGGTTGTGTACTATTGTGGATGTAATTAATGCCACTGAATTGTATACTAAAATATGGTTAAAATGGCCACATTTCTAGCCCAATTTGTCACTCTTTATCCTATGATCTGAAACCCACTATGTCAGTAGCAAGTTAGATATTTATGATATATATTATATCAGCCCTTTAAACCCAAAGATAACATTATTTATGAGGGTGAAAAAAAGTCAGGGATGCTTTTAAAAGAGGCTACTATAAATTTAATATTGAGGATTATACACAGCTCCAAATTTCTTACACTTTTAAGTTTTTTGACAGCGAAATGGACATGATTCTGAACTATATGAAGCTGGTCCTTGCAGGTCTTTCTTGTTTAATTAAAGTCTTTGAATATTTCTATCCATCTCTCTTACGGTTCACAGGTAGCCAAACCAAATGATTCACCAAGAAATTTTGGGCCAACTAAGAATATATGGTGTCTTAGAGAGTAGTAGTTAACTAGATGGGGAATAAAGGCAAATTTTAAAGTGGAGTTACAGATATTTCCGCAAACTTATCTAGCTTCTACTCCAGAGCATGAAAAATCAGTTTTAAGTAACAGAGGATAAGAGGCTTTGGCCTCAAGTATTTCAAGAGATCCACCACTTGCTAGCTGTGCAGTATGTGCAAGTGATTTCATCACTCAGAGCTTCAGTTTCCTTATCTGAAATATTGTAATAGTAAATATTTCCCCAAAGCATTAAAGTGCCTGTTGACTGAGATAATGTAAAGCAACTAGCCCAATAAATAGTGAATAATAGTATCTAATACAGCAGCAGAATCACCTTTCTCTTTCTGAGATGGTTTCTTGTCTATTCCTGGGTCTATTCCAAGCTAGTAGATATTCACTCTTACCAATCATAAAAAAGAAAGATCAGATATGTATTCAGCTTAACTGCTCAGTTAATCCTAGCATCTAGGGATGAATAATCTCAGATTTTCTGCTGTCTAGTCTGTAAGTGACTATAGTTCTGTTGGAAGTGTGAGAGATGGTTAGAACAAAAGTTAATAAAAATAATATGTTGTTTAAAATTTCTGTTAGAAAAGTGAAATAAATTTTGAGATTTGTTACACAGCAGGATGACTACAGTCAATAATAATATATTGTATATTACAAAATAACTTAGTAAATTCAAATATCTCACCACAAAACAACAATAGGCAAGTGAAGTGATGGATATGTTAATTAGCTTGATTTAATCATTTCACATTGTATACATATATCAAAACTTCACATTGTACCATATAAAGTATACATTTATGATTTAGCATTGAAAGTAATATTGATAAAAATAAATTTTAAAAATAATATAATGTGCTGTATAGTCTAGCACCTAAATTCCAAATTATTTGTGAAACATCATTTAGAAATTGTTTGTGCCTTCCTTTTTTTCTTCATAGTGTTCTATGAAAATATACCTGTTTTTAATAATGTGATGATTTCTTAACTTCTCTATGTACTTTTGCTGATCTTTCTCTCTTATACATAAAAATGTGGGGGGTTTGTGCCTCTATTAACGCTCTTATCATAGTCTTACTCAGAACACACTTTTTAAAGTTTGTGTTTATCTCCCCACTACAAAGAGCTCCTTAAGAAAGAAGGGGTTCTGTTTGGGACATTTCATGTATTCTGAGTAATACCTAATGCAGTAGCTGGGACATATTAGGCAATTAGCAAATATTTGTTGAACCGCCTCTGTTGTTTGGTTATCAATGCAACTCATTTTTATTACAGATTTTGTGTGTTGTCCATTTGTAAATTCTTCAGTCCTTGGGATCCCTGAAAGGCAGTGTTAGAATAGTTCAACTACCAAACTCTTCACCAACTTAACACCATTTACAATTATCACAGAAACACGTATTACTAGACTACAAGGCTTATTTTCTTTAATTCTCTGCATAATCTACTTCATAAATTTGCGCCTCACCTATCCACATAGTCAAGGACCTGGAAAACTCAAATTATTTTCTGCTATGCTTTAAGCCTCCCTGCTTCTGTATACAAGATAAGAGTGTGAAGTCTTCATTATTGTACTGTTTTCACACCCAGGCATAAGTTATGGATATAGCAACAGAGAGTGAAATTTCTTTGTGCTTCTCATTGGCTTCGGTTCGCTGCCTTAAACGGACTGAGTCAAGGCCATGTTTTCATGCCATAGACATGCTATTCAAATACCAGTGTGACCACATTTGAAAAGCCATCCTGTACCACTTCATTGCCGCAGATGTCTTTTACATCTGGCAAGGGCCGTTTCTCTGCATGTCAACAGTAATTCAGTTTAACAGCTGTCTCTTTTGACAAGCTTAGTGTCAGACTCTAAAATGACAGGGTGACAGTTTTTCTTTTCTTTAACAGAACATAGTGCAAATTAACTATTTGAATACAGAAGCATTGAATGTATTTAGAGCAGTTTTTTCTGAGTAAGCTGAATAGGCTTTGGGATTTTATTTGTATGATTACATGGTCTATAAAGCTATTGAAGCTGATGATTCAAGGCATTTTGCAGGGAGCTTCGATCTGTACCTTAAATATGCTCATGTACAACATAACACTTAAATGAGGGTAAAGCAATTATTGTAAAGAAACAGTGGAATTTGAGACATTGGTGAAATAAACACTTGTGTCGCATTGTCTAAACTTGCCAGAATTCTCCGGATTCAAGTCACAGAGAGTTAAGTTCTTGCAGATATCACAGCCGATTGTATCACAGGCTATTTTTTTTTGGTTGTTCCAGACAGCATGTACACCATCTTTTCTAAATAAAACCAGCTATAAGAGCGGAATCTTGGAAAAATCATGAACATTTGACTATACTGGCCTATGTTTTCCCCTATTTCCATTTTTCTGTTAATCTTTCTTCTAATGTCTGCCTGCCTCCAAGTAACACCCAGGAACTCTACTTGTCTCCTATATGGTTCTCTTGAGTTCAACAAATCTTGACTAAGCAACTAATTTCTGCCACAGAGCTACTCACTGGGGATATTTTGAGGAGCAAAGGCAGATATAAACCCTGTCTTCATAGAGGTTTCAGTCCATTGGCGTATATTAACTTTCTACTACTATTGTAACAAATTATCACAAACTTAGCAGTTTAAAGCAGCACAAGTTTATTATGTCACAGTTATGTAGGTCAGAGAAGTCCAGGTACAGCATGGCTCAACTATTTTCTCTGCTTAGAGTCTCACAATACCCAAATCAAGATATTGGCAAGTCTGCTGTCTTCTAAAGGCAGTAAGGAAGAATATGTTTACTTGTTCATTCAGGTTATTGGCAGAATTGAATTCACTGTGGTTGTAAAACCGAGTTCCTCATTGTTTCATTAGGTACTTTTTCAGTAGTTCATTTTAGTGTGTAGAATTGCAGTTGATTTTTATGTGTTGATTTTGTATCCTGCAAATGCACTGAATTCATTCATTAGTTTAACAGTTTTTTTTTGTTGTTGGAGTCTTTAGGGCTTTCTATATATGATCATGTCATCTGCAAACAAAATTTTACTTATTTCTTTTGAATGTGGATGCTTTGTATTTTCTTTTCTTGCCTTAATGCTCTGACTAGGAATTTTTGTACTATGTTAAATACAAGTGGCCAGAGTAAGCATCCGTGTCTTCTCTTTGTTTTAGAGAAAAAGCTTTCAAATTTTTACCTTAGAGTATGATGTTAGCTGTGGCCTTGTGATGTGTGGCCTTTATTGTGTTGAGTGAAATTTCTTCTATACCTAATTTGCTGAGAGTTTTTATCATGAAAGGACATTGAGTTTGTCAACTGCTTCTCTGCATCTATTGAAACTATCATGGTTTTTGTCTTTCATTCTTTAATGCACTGTACCACATTCATTGATTTGTGTTTGTTAAAAATTCCTAGCATCACAGAATAAATACCACTTTATCATAATGTATGAGTCAATTAACATACCGCAAAATTTGGGTTGCTACTATGTAGTTGAGTATTTTTACATTTGTGTTCATCAGGGATATTAGCCTGTAATTTACTTTTTTATAGTGCCATTGGTTAACTTTGGTATCAAGGTAATGCCAAATTGGTAAAATTAGTTTGAAAATATTCTCTCCGCTTCAAATATTTGTAACAGTTTGAGAATAATTGGTTTTTATTCTTCTTTAAATGCTTAGTATAATTCACAAATAAAGGCATCAGGTCCTAGACTTTTCTTTAATGAATCAGTTTCTTATCAATGATTCCATTGGTCATTTATTATTGTTCTATTTAGGTTTTCAATCTGAAATATAACTAATTCAGTTTTGAAATGTTGTATGTGTCTAGAAATTTATCAATTTTTTTAGATTATCCAATATGTTAGAATATAGTTGTTAGAATACCTGTATTCTTAGATATTTTATTTTTTGTTGCAATTATGAATGTGCTTATGTTCCTGATTTGGCTCTCAGCTTGGGTGCTCTTAGTGTATAGGAATGTGTCTGATTTTGTGCATTGATTTTGTATCCCTTTGCTGCAGTTGCTTACCAGCTCAAGGAGCTTTTAGGTGGAGACTGTGAGGTTTTGGGGGTTTTCTAGATATAGAATCGTGTCATCCAAAAACAGCGATAGTTTGACTTCTTCACTTTTCATTTGGATGCATTTTATTTCTCTCTCTTGTATGATTGCTCTGGCCAGGACTTCCAATACTGTGTTAAGTATGAGTGATGAGAGAGAGGATCCTTGTCTTCTTCCTGGTTTTAAAGGGAATGCTTCCAGCTTTTGCCTATTCAGTATGATGTTGGCTGTGGATTTGTCATAGATGGTTTTTATTATTTTGAATTATGTTTCTTCAATGTCTAGTTTATTGAGGGTTTTTAACATGATGGGATGATGAATTTTATCAAAAGCATTTTCTGCATCTATTGAGATAATCATGTGGCTTTGTATTTAGTTCCATTTATGTGATGAATCACATTTATTGATTTGCATATGTTGAACCACCCTTGCATCCCAAGGATCAAGCCTACTTGATCATGGTGAATTAGCTTTTTGATGTGCTGCTGGATACAGTTTGCTGGTATTTTGTTGAAGATTTTTGCATCTCAGTTCATTAAGGATATTGGCCTACTTTTTTTTGGACTCCTCCAGGTTTTGGTATAAGGATGATGCTGGCCTCATAGACCCCTACCTTTTCAATGAAGTTACAAAACACTGCTCAGAGTAATCAGAGATGACACAAACAAATGAAGAAACATTCCATGCTCTTGGGTAAAAAGAATCAATATCCTTAAAATGGCCATACGGTGAAAAGAAATTTACAGATTCAATGCTATTTCTATCAAACTACCAATGACAGAAATAGAAAAAAACTATCTTAAAGTTCATATGGAACCAAAAAAGAGCCAGTATAGCCAAGGCAATCCTAAGCAAGAATAACAAAGCTGAAGGAATCACATTGCCCATTTTCAAACTGCACAAAGGTACAGGCCAGGGTCTGGAGCATAGACAGGTACAGAGTAACAGTGGCACTTGGGTCTGGGGCATGCTTTGTTGGGGGTGGTGGCAGCTCAGCCTCAGGGTAGCACCACAGTGGTGTTTTCCTGAGGAAGTGCACAGCAACAAATCACTCTTCAGGGGGTCCATGATGGTGATGGCTGTTGGTTACTTCAGTGATTAAAGTGGTCAGGGTCCTCTGCAGATCAGGCCACTGGGACCAAGGTGGCACCTGCTTTGTCACTAATATTGATAGTCTCTGCCCTTTTCCTTTGTTCCCATGATCTTCACACACCTCAGGTATGCTGATCTCCCCAGAAACTTTTTCTATGTGGTTATTTTTTTTCTCCACTATTTTACTGGAGGTTTTTAATTGGACTCTTGGGCCCTCTCAAGGCTATTTTTATTCACTGGTAGTTGTCTAATTATTGGTTTTAATAGAAGAATAAAGCTGGTATCTCCCACTTTACCATCTTGATGACATCATTTCCCAAATATTTAGGTCCTTATATTTCAAATATCAAAAAATATTTTAAGAGTCATCCCTGGAAATGTCCTCATGTTTAAAACCTGTGGTTTAGGGCCTAAAATTAAGGCTCAATATTATGCAAGCCTTGCCATCAGGGAGAACCTTGGAAGCCTCAAATGGCCTAAATTCAAGTTTCAAGTTTTCCTCTCTGTTTTACTCCCACAGAAGGGTTCCCTATTCAAACACCTTTCATTGTTATGGAGAAGACACTGTTTCTGCTTACCCTGAGTAGCAGGCCATTGGTACCTTGAAGACCATGAAATTATTCACAGAAGTCTATCATATTCTTCCGTGAAAACCTAGTCATGTGGGTTGGTAGACAGTGGATCTGTATTTTTGTAAAGGAAAATTGAGAAGACTAGCCTTCCTAAAAATGACTCATTAATAGTGGAATCACATCGACACAGCAGACAGTGGGATAAATTTGGGAGCCAAAGAGCTGTGACTGGTGCTACTCATTATACAATATAAGAAAACGCATGCCAATGCATACAGTAGGCTTTTGTGGCCAAGTAAATGGTTCTTCCAAACCCAAAGTGAAAAAAAAATTATAATCAGGAGACAAGAAATCTAAATTTTAAAGACATTTAAGTTTTGTACCTAGTTCTGTAAGTAACTAGTAACATGACTTAGGTAATTTATCTTCCCTGTGTCTCTGTATTTCTACTTGTAGAAAAGTCTGTGAAAGGGTTAGACTCAATTGTTTCCATACCTTCATTTATTTCTGAAATTTTATATAGCTAAAAAAGATTTATAGGGATAAATTTTACCCTGAACTTATACACAATATAAAATGTTTTGGGACATGTTGGAAAGTAGAGAGCTACTACAAATTGACCTTTTGTGGTGCAAGAGGGGGAACTTTCAGATCCTGAAAATCTTTTCAGATTTTGGGGAGTAATGCAAACTAAAAATGTATTTTTTCTGATTCCCTTTATTCATTCCAATGTTCCAAATCATATCAATTTTTTTATCAATACATAATAACTGTACATATTTATGGGATACATGTAATATTTTGACACATGCATATAATGTGTAATGATGAAATCAGTATAATTGGCATATTCATCACCTCAAATATTCATCATTTTCTAATGTTAAGAGCATTCCAAATTTTCTATTACAGCTATTTTGAAATATACAAAAAATTATTGATAACTATAGTCGCCTCACTGTGTTACCAAATATTAGAACTTATTCCTATTATTTAACTGTATCTGTTTCCATTAATCAAACTTGCTTAACTCCGCTATACCCCCTACTCTTTCTGGATAACTACCATTCTACTCTCCTCCTCCATGAGAACAAGATTTTTACCTCCCACGTGTGATTTTTTTTCTACACTTGGCCTATTTCATTTAACATAATGGCTGCTAGTGTATATATATATGTTTACAACATTTTATTCATTTATCCATGATTGGGCACATATTAATCCCATAACTTGATTACCGTGAATAGTGCTACAGTAAACATGGGAGAACATATATGTCTTCGATTTACTAAATTCCTTTATTTAGGGTATATACCCAGCAGTGAGATTGTTGAATCATATGGCAGTTCTATTTTTAGTTCTATAAAAAAAAAAAAAAAAAAAAGGAGGGGTAGGGGAGAGGTCAAGACGGCCTAATAGGAACAGCCCCGGTCTGCAGTTCCCAGTGAGATCAACGCAGAAGGAGGGTGATTTCTTCATTTCCAGCTGAGGTACCCAGTTTATCTCATTGGGACTGGTTAGGCAGTGGGTCCAACCCATGGAGGACGAGCAGAAGCAGGGTGGGGAGTTGCTTCACCTGGGAAGTGCAAGGAGCTGGGGACCTCCCTCCCAGAACCAAGGGAATCCGTGAGGGACTGTACTACCTGGCGAGGTTACTACACTTTTCCCATGGTTTTTGCAATCTGCAGATCAGGAGATTCCCTCATTTGCCTACACGACCAGGGCCCTGGTTTCAGCACAAAATTAAGCAGCTGTTTGGGCAAACACTGAACTAGCTGAGTATTTTGTCATAACCCAGTGGTGCCTGGAACCCCAGCAAGACAGAACAATTCACTCCCCTGGAAAGGAGGCTGAAGCCAGAGAGCCAAGTGGTATCGCTCAGCAGGTCCCACTCCCACAGAGCCCAGCAATCTAAGAACCACTGGCCTGAAATTCTCACTGCCAGCACAGCAGTCGGAAGTCGACCTCGGATGATCAAGCTTGGTAGGGGGAGGTGCTTCCAACATAACTGAGGCTTTACTGGGCCGTTATTCTCTGAGAGCACTAAGGAGGCTGGGAAGTCTGGGCTGGGTGCAGCAAAGTGGCTTTGGCCAGACTGCTTCTCTAGATTCCTCCTCACTGGAGGAATCACATCTGTAAAGGAAAGGTAACAGCCCCAGTCAGGGGATTACAGACAAAACCCCCATCTCCCTGGGACAAAGCACCTGGGGGAGGGAGTGGCTGTGGGTGCAGCTTCAGTGGATTTAATCATTCCTGCCTGCTGGCTTTGAAGACAGTAGCTGATCCTGACAAGAGAGATTCTCCCAGCACAGCGCACCAGCTCCGCTAAAGGACATACTGCCTCCTCAAGTGGTTCCCTGACCCCTGAGCCTCCTGACTGGGAGAAACCTCCCAAAAGGGGTTGACATCGCATACAGGAGAGCTCCGGCTGGCATCAGGCTGGTGCGCTTCTGGGACAAAGCTTTCAGAGGAAGGAGCAGGCAACAATCTTTGCTGTTCTGCAGCCTGCCCAGGCCAACGGGGTCTGGACTGGAACTCCAGCAAATTGCAGCAGACCTGCAGAAGAGGGGCCTGACTGTTTGAAGAAAAACTAACAAACAGAAAGCAACAACATCAACATCAACATCAACATAAAGGACTCCCACACAAAAACTCCATCCAAAGGTCATCAGCCTCAAATATCAAAGGTAGATAAATCCATGAAGATGAGGAAAAACCAGCGCAAAAACTCTGAAAATTTCAAAATTTCAAAATTGGAGGCTCTTCTCCTCCAAAGGATTGCAACTCCTCTCCAGCAAGGGCACAAAACTGGATGGAGGATGAGATTGATGAATTGACAGAAGTAGGCTTCAGAAAGTGAGTCATAACAAACTCTTCTGAGCTAAATTAGCATGTTCTAACCCAATGCAAGGAAGCTAAGAACATTGATAAAAGTTACAGGAAACGCTAAATAGGATAGCCATTTTAGAGAGAAACATAAATGACCTGATGGAGCTGAAAAACACAGCACGAGAACTTTGTGAAGCATACACAAGTATTAATAGCCAAATTGATCAAGTGGAAGAAAGGATATCAGAGATTGAAGATTAACTTACTGAAATAAGGTGTGAAGATAAGATTAGAGAAAAAAGAATGAAAAGGAATGAACAAAGCCCCCAAGAAATATGGGTCAATGTGAAAAGACCAAACCTCCCATTGACTGGTGTATCTGAAAGTGACAAGGAGAATGGAACCAAGCTGGAAAACACACTACAGGATATTATCCAGGAGAACTTCCCCAACCTAGCAAGAAAGGCCAACATTCAACTCAATACAGAGAACACCACTAAGATACTCCTCGAGAACACCAACCCCAAGACACACAACTGTCAGATTCTCCAAGGTTGAAATGAAGGAAAAAATATTAAGGGCAGCCAGAGAGAAAGGTCAGTTCACCTAGAGAGGAAAGCCCATCAGCCTAATAATAGATCTCTCTACAGAAACCCTACAAACCAGAAGAGACTGAGGGCCAATATTCAACATTCTTAAAGAAAAGAATTTTCAACCCAGAATTTCATATCCAGCCAAACTAAGCTTCATAAGCAAAGGAGAAATAAAATCCTTTCCAGACAAGAAAATGCTGAATGATTTTGTCACCACAAGGCCTCCCTTACAAGAGCTCCAGAAGGAGGAATTAAATATGGAAAGGAAAAATTGGTACTAGCCACTGCAAAAACACACTAAAATATAATGACCAATGACATTATAAAGAAATTGCATCAACTAATGTGCAAAATAACCAGCTAGCATCATGATGCCAGAATCGAATTCACACATAACAATATCAACCTTAAATGTAAATGGGCTACATGCCACAATTAAAAGACTCAGACTGGCAAATTGGATAAAGAGTCAAGACCCATTGGTGTACTGTATTCAGAAGACCCATCTTATGTGCAAAGACACACCTAGACTCAAAATAAAGGGACGGAGGAATATTTACCAAGCAAATGGAAAGCAAAAAAAAGTAGGGGTTGCAATCCTAGTCTCTGATAAAACAAAGATTTAAAAAGTCAAAGAAGGGCATCACATAATGGTAAAGGGTCAATGCAGCAAGAAGAGCTAACTATCCTAAATATATATGCAACCAATACAGAAGCACCTAGTTTCATAAGACAAGTTCTTAGAGAGCTACAAAGAGACTTAGATTCCCACACAATAGTAGTAGGAGACTTTAACACCCCACTGTCAATATTAGACAGATCAATGAGACAGAAAATTAACAAGGATATCCAGGACTTGAACTCAGCTCATTATCAAGCAGAAGCAAGAGCAAACAAATTCAAAAGCTAGCAGAAGACAAGAAATAACTAAGATTGGAGCAAAACTAAAGGAGATAGAGACACACAAAATAACCTTTCAAAAAATCAATGAATCCAGTAGCTGGTATTTTGAAAAGATTAAAAAAATAGATGGAACACTACCTAGACTAATAAAGAAGGAAAGAGAGAAGAATCAAATAGACACAATAAAAAATGATGAAGGGAATATCACCACTGATTCCACAGAAACACAAACTACAATCATAGACTATTATAAACACTTCTATGCAAATAAACTAGAAAATCTAGAAAAAATGGACTAAACCAGGAAGAAGTTGAATCCCTGAATAGACCAATAACAAATTCTAAAATTGAGGCAGTAATTAATAGCCTACTAAAACAAAAAAAGCCCAGGACCAGATGGATTCACAGCCGAATTCTACCAAAGGTACAAAGAGGAGCTGGTACCATTTTTTCTGAAACTATTCCAAACAGTACAAAAAGAAGGACTCTTCCCTAACTCATTTTATGAGGCCAGCATCATCCTGATACCAAAACCTGGTAGAGACACACACAGAAAATTTCAGGTCAATATCCCTGATGAATATCGATGCGGAAATCCTCAATAAATTACTGGCAAACCAAATCCAGCAGCACATCAAAAAGCTTATCCACCAAGATCAAGTCGACTTTATCGCTGAGATGCAAGGCTGGTTTAACATACACAAATCAATAAATGTAATCCATCACATAAACCGATCCAACGACAAAAACCACATGATTATCTTGATAGATACAGAAAAGGCCTTTGACAAAATTCAACATCCTTTCATGCTAAAAACCCTTAATAAACTAGGTATTGATGGAACATATCTCAAAATAATAAGAACTATTTATAACAAATCCATAGCCA
The DNA here is from genome assembly GCF_029281585.2 of Gorilla gorilla gorilla. NCBI lineage: Eukaryota > Metazoa > Chordata > Mammalia > Primates > Hominidae > Gorilla > Gorilla gorilla. The sequence continues at coordinate 94,873,366 of NC_073247.2, forward strand.
ATATCATACTGAATGGGTGAAAGCTGGAGGGATTCCCTTTGAAAGCTAGCACAAGACAAGGATCCCCTCTATTACCATCCTATTCAACATAGTACTGGAAGTTCTGGCCAGGGCAATAAGGCAAGAGAAAGAAAGGATATTCAAATAGAAAGAGAGGAAGTCAAATTGTCTGTGTTTGCAGATAACAACATTGTATATTCAGAAAACTCCATTGTCTCAGCCTCAAAACTCCTTAAGCTGATAAGCAACTTTGGCAAAGTCTCAGGATACAAAATCAACGTGCAAAAATCATAAGAATTCTTATACACCAACAATAGGCAAGCAGAGAGCCAAATAATGAGTGAGTTCCCATTCACAATTGCTACAAAGAGAATAAAATACCTAGGAATACAACTTACAAGGAACAGGAAGGGCCTCTTCAAGGAGAATTAAAAACCACTTCTCAAGGAAGTAAGAGAGGACAGAAACAAATGGGAAAAAAAATCCATGCTCATGGATAGGAAGAATCAATATCATGAAAATGGCCATACTGCCCAAAGTAATTTATAGATTCAATGCTATTCCCATCAAGCTACAAGTGACTTTCTTCACAGAATGATTAAAACAACATTAAATTTCATATGAAATGAAAAAAGAGCCCGTATAGCCAAGACAATCCTAAGCAAAAGGAACAAAGCTGGAGACATCATGCTACCTGACTTCTAACTATACTACAAGGCTACAGTAATCAAAAGAGCATGGTACCGGTACCAAAACAGATATATAGACCAATGGAAAAGAACAGACACATCAGAAATAATACCACATATCTAAACAATCTGATCTTTGACAAACCTGACAAAAACAATAAATGGGGAAAGGATTCCTTATTTAATAAATGGTGCTGGGAAAACTGGTTAGCTATGCAGAAAACTGAAACTGGACCCCTTCCTTACACCTTAAACAAAAATTAACTCAAGATGGATTAAAGACTTAAATGTAAAACTCAAAACTGTAAAAACCCTAGAAGAAAACCTAGGCAATACAATTTAGGACATAGGCATGGGCAAAGACTTCACGACTAAAACACCAAAAGCAATGGCAACAAAAGCCAAAATTGACAAATGGAATCTAATCAGACTAAATAGCTCATGCACAACAAAAGAAACTATCATCAGAGTGAACACGCAACCTACAGAATGGAAGAAAATTTTTGCAAGCTACCCATCTGACAAAGGCCTAATATCCAGAATCTACAACTAACTTAAACAAATTTACAAGGAAAAAAACACATCAAAAAGTAGGTGAATGATATGAACAGACACTTCTCAAAAGAAGACATTTATGCGGCCAACAAACATATGAGAAAAAGCTCATCATCACTGGTCATTAGAGAAACACCAATCAAAACCACAATGAGATACCATCTCATGCCACTTAGAGTGGCGATCATTAAGAAGCCAGGAAACAACAGATGATGGTGAGGATTTGCAGAAATAGGAACAGTTTTACACTGTTGGTGAGAGTGTAAATGAGTTCAACCATTGTGGAAGACAGTGTGATGATTCCTCAAGGATCTAGAACCAGAAACACCATTTGATCCAGCAATCCCATTACTGGGTTTATACCCAAAGTATTATAAATCATTCTACTATAAAGACACATGCACACGTATGTTTATTGCAGCACTATTTACAATAGCCAGACTTGGAACCAATCCAAATGCCTATCAATGATAGACTGGATAAAGAAAATGTGGCACATATACACCATGGAATACTATGCAGCCATAAAAAAGAATGAATTTATGTCTTTTGCAGAGACATGGATGAAGCTGGAAGCCATCATTCTCAGCAAACTAACAAAGGAACAAAAAACCAAACACCCCATGTTCTCACTCATAAGTAGAAGTTGAACAATGAGAAGACATGGACACAGGGAGGGAAGCATCACACACTGGGACCTGTCAGGGGGTGGGGGACGAGGGGAGGGAGAGCATTAGCACAAATACCTAATGCATGCAGGGCTTAAAATCTAGATGACTGGTTGGTTGGTGCAGCAAACCACCATGGCGCATGTATACCTACGTAACAAGCATGCGTGTCCTGCACATGTATCCCAGAACTTAAAGTACAATTTTCAAAAAAGGAAAAAAAAACTCCATACTATTTTTTTATAATGGTGGTACTGATTTATATCCCACCAATACTTATGAGAATTCCTCTTTTGCTGCATCCTCATCAGCATCTGTTATATTTTGCCTTTTGATAGTAGCCACTTTAATATGGGTGAGATGTCTCACTGAAGTTTTGATTTACATTACATTTATGATTAATGATATTGAGCATCTTTCATATACCACTTTGCCATTTGTATGTCTTGTTTTGAGAAATGTCAATTCATTTTATTTTCCCATTTTGGAATTGGATTATTTGCATTTTTACTATCTAGTTGTTTGAGTTGTCTATATTTTCTGGATATTAATCTCTTATCTGATGGATGGTTTACAAATATGTTTCTCTCATTTTTTACATTGTCTCTTTGCTCTGTTGATTGTTTCTTTGATGTGCAGAGGCTTTTTCCCCTACTCTAATCCCATTTGCCTATTTTTACTTTGTTTGCCTGTGCATTTGAAGTCTTAAGCAAAAACTCTTTGCCCAGATCAATGTCCTATAGCATTTGCTTAATATTTTTTCTAATAGTTTCATAATTTTGTATTTTCCATCTCTCTTTAATTCTACTTTCATTTTATTTTTATATATGGTGAAAGATAGGGGTTAATTTTATTTTTCTGTATATGGATATTCATTTTTTTCACCACCATTTGTAAATAGACTGCCCTTTCCCCAATGCATATTCTTGGGCCCTTTGACAAAAATGAGTTGGTGGTAAATAAATTCATTTAGATCTGGGTTCTCTACTGTGCTTCATTGATCTGTGTGTCTTTTTTTATACTGATACCTTTTTTTATTATTAGAACTTTGTAGTATATTTTAAAGTCAGGTAGTTTGATGATTCCAGCCTTGTTCTTTTTGATCAGGATTGCTTTGACTATAAAAGGTTTCCTTCTGTGTTTCCTATAAATATTAAGATTTTTTAACTTCTATTTTAAGTTTAGGAGTACATGTGTAAGATGTGCAGGTTTGTTTCACTTCTTTGCTATTATGAATAGTACTGCCATGAACATAAACGTGCTTGTATCTTTATGATAGAATGGTTTATAATAATATTTCTGCTGATAATGTTAATGCTATTTTGATAGCTATATTATTGAATCTGTATATCAATTTGTGTATTATGAATATTTTTATCAATATTAATTATTCCAATTCATGAATACAGATTATCTTTCCATTTTTTGTGTTCTCTTCAATTTTGTTCATCAGGGTTTTTTTTGTACAGATCTTTTACTTTGCTTAAATTTATGCCTAGGTATATATTTTTTATAGCTACTGAAAATGAGAATTCTTTCTTAATTTGTTTTTCAGATTGTTAACTGTTAGCATATAAAAATGCTACTGAGTTCAGTAAGTTGATTTTGTATCCTGCAACTTTACTGATTTCATTATCAGTTCTATCAGTTTTTGGTGGCGTCATTAAGTTTGTCTAAATATAAGATTATATCATCTATGAAGGTAGACAATTTGACTGCTTTCTTTCCAATTTGAATGGCCTACATTTCTTTCTCTTATATAATTGCTCTGGCTAAGACTTAACGGTATTAATGTTGAATAAAAGGAGTGAAAGTGAACATCCTTGCCTTATTACAGATCTCAGAGAAAAAGCTTTCAATATTTCCTTGTTCAGTATAAAGTTAGCTGTGCGTTTGTCATATATGGTAGCTATTGTTTTGAAGTGTTTTACTTATACATCTAATTTGCTGATTTTTTTTTACCATGAAGAAGGTTGAATATTATCAAATACTTCCTCTGTATCTATGGAGATAATCATATAGTTTTGTCATTACTTGGTCGATATGATGGATCACATGTATCAATTTGTGTATTTTGGACCATCCTTGCATCCCTGGAATAAATCTTCCTTGATCAAAATGTATTATGTTTTTGATATTTTATTGTATTAAGTGTGCTTGTAATTTGTTAAGGATTCTTGCATCTATGTTAATCAAGAATATTAGCCAGTAGTGTTCTCTTTTTTCAATTTTAGTAACATTTTTATCTTATCGAAAATATTTTTTAACTTTTATTTTAGGTTCAAGGGTATATATGAATGTTTGTTATATAGGTAAATTGCATGTCATATGGGTTTTTGTACAGATTAGTCACCCAGGTAATAACCATAGTACCCAATAGGTAGTTTCTCAATGTTCAACCTCCTCTCACCCTCCTTTCTCAAGTAGCTACTGATGTCCTTTGTTCCCTTCTTTGTGGCCATGTGTATTCGATGTTTAGCTCCTCCAGCCTTGAAAGGTACTTATCAGGCCCTAGCCAGAGATAACCATGCTGGAATTTTCTCCACTGATAAGCATGCACATTCCTTCAAAAATTCACCCTAAAGTTGCCTTTTGTTCATTATAATAGTAACAAACAGATGTCTGGGTGGGGGTTTTATATGCTAATAAGACATGCAATGTGTGTACTAGCACATACAACCACAAAGCATACGTGCCCAAAGAGACTTCCTAAAACATTGTTGCAAGTAACACCCCCTTGGCCATTTATAAAAAAATCATGTAAGATTCTCATAAAGAGAATATTCCAGCACTAGCTGTTGCTGGCTCATTCTTTTGAGCAGCCCGCTCTGTCTCTTCTTTCAGAGTGTGTACTCTCTCTTTAAATGAACACTACTACGACTACTATTACTACTACCACTGCTACTACTACTAATATTCCAACTGGACCTGCCTGGGGCTGTTTTCCACTCCTCTCTAGGAAGGTACTTATCTACCTTCAATAAACTCTGCTACTTAACCATTGCTATGCATCTATTGTCTGAATTCTATCTTTCAAGTTAGGCAAGAACCAAGGATTACCACACTTCCTGGTCACATACTGTGGTGCTGTGGCTCAGATGTCCTTTCCTGTGAACTTTTCTCCGAGGTAAGTGCCGAGGGTGGTTGAGTCCCCAAGTTGACTGCCTCTGATTTTTCTGCATTGCCTAATGCTGTTCTTGCCACTTTAAGGTGTGAAGTTTTTTCTCTCCCTCCCTTGCTCACATATAAGCCTCACAGATCAGACTGCTTACCCCTGCCGGCCTGTCCTTTTGTTCTTGGCAGGGCTTTCTCACATTTCTTTCTTCGCTTTTACCTTTGACCGACCAGGCTGATTTGGAGGTCCTATCTGCTGTGTATGTCAGAATTCCTCTCCGTCTGTCCAGGGCAAATAGAGTTTTTATCCACACAGAGAAAAACTTAATTTCTGGGTAAAATGTCTTTTTGGCCAGACTCCCTTTGTGAAACCTAAGAAACCTAATGGGTGTGACGACTCACACCTTCCCCCAAAAATAAAGACAGAAATCAATTCAGTTAGACACCAACATTCTTGTCATCATAAAATTAGGCTTATTTGTTCTAAGGATTCCAAAAGCTTTCCCTTTTCCAAAGCCCCAAGGGCTGCAGATGCTTAAGCAATAAACACTCCCTCAAGAAGACAGCTGTTTCATGAACACCCACTTCAGGACAGAGCGGTCCAGGGGAGCACCAAGGGATGCCTGGGTGTGGGTCATTGAGCCAAAGAGGACAGGGATGCCTGATATCCCTGGCTTGACTGCAGGATGGCCTCCTAAAGGATGCAGGTTCCCTGGAAAAGGTAAAATAAAAAAACAACTTCTCATTCAGGCACCTTTCTGATTCATTTTCCTCTTTCTTTTGGAACATGTGAAGGACAAATATAAATTATAATTGAGCCACCCAGACCCATCTAGGTCCAGGTCCGCTCTTCTATACAGGACCTTTGCCAAGTTAAAGAAAACCTAGGAGAGCTCTCAGCTGACACTGAGAGGCTCACCAATGGATTCCAACAATTAACTCTTATATTTTATTAACTTGTTCATCCTCATGAAACAAGCCCTCTCACAAGAAAAAAAAAACATATATAAGGCAGCATTCTGCTGCAAGGATAACCTACACTTGGCAGATGCTACCTACCTCATGGTAACTACAGCTGTTCCCATGCAGGACCCCAGTTGGGACTACACTACCCAGAGGGGGATACAGGCCAGAAACAATATGCTCCTATGCCTAGCAGAGGTAATAAAAAGGAGTAACATCAAATAAGGAAATTATTATAAGTTAGCCACCATAGACCAAGGGCCAAATAACAAACCTATAGCCTTTCTCAAAAGGCTGCAAGAAACGCTTATCAAACATACCAACCCAGACCCAGGAATCCCCAAAGGAGAACTAGTCCTAAAGCAGTACTTTCTTACCCAAGCTGCCTCAGATATTAAGAAAATAATTACAAAAGTCCGGCTTAGGACCCAAAGTCCATATGTCAGAAATCGTCAAATTGACCTCCTCAGTCTTTTATAAACGAAATCAGGATGAGGAGAACAGGGCCAAACAGAAGGAGAAATGGAAAGACGGGAGACAGGCTCAATTATTGGCTGCTTTACAAATCAACCAGGCCCCTCCAGGTTACCTTAAAAATCCCCTCCCTGGGAACTGCCATAAGAGCAGAAAGCCAGGCCACTGAAACGTAAACTGTCCTAATGTGCCAAATAGTAGAAAGACCCAAATGGCCTTTCCTCTCTGCCACAAGCTTGGCCACTGGAAAAGGGACTGTCTCAAGAGACAAAAGGCCCCAGGCCAAACCCCAATCCAGTAATGGATTCGAACTGAAGTGGTCCTCTTCTCCAGCTCTCTCTGAGATCTGACATCATCATAAAAAAAAAAATGAAACCAAGGCAAGTCTAATGGTGTCAGGTAAGATTATACATTTTATTTTGGATTCAAGAGCTGATTACCCTATGCTAACCTCCTTCTCTGGGCAACTTTTGTCCAAAATCCTGTTGGGTAGTGAGGGCAAGTGGCAGTCCCCCAAAAAAACTCACACTCCACCCCCCCCCCCCTCATTTTGCGATAGAGTCTTATTCTGTCGCCGAGGCTGGAGTTCAGTGGCACGAGCTCAGTTCACTGCACCCTCTTCCTCCCGGGTTCAAGCGATTCTCCTGCCTCAGCCTACTGAGTAACCGGGATTACAGGCACCCACCCCCATGCCTGGCTAATTTTTGTATTTTTAGCAGAGACAGTGTTTCACCATGTTGGCCAGGCTGGTCTTGATCTCCTGACCTCAGGTGATCCACCCACCTGGGCTTGCCAAAGTGTTGGGATTACAGGTGTGAGCCACTGTACCCAGCCCACACCCCCTTTTTATTACTTAAGGGACCAATTGCTATTTGCCCACCAGTCCCTGGTAATGCCCAAATGTCCCAATCTTCTTTTGTGTAAAAATATACTCTCCCAAATGGATGCCTGGATAATATTTACCAAGCATCTGAATTCATTTTTCCCTCCAATAGCCCTCTTTCTCCTGGGGAAGCCACACAAACCAATCTTTACCCAACAGCTTCAAACTGGAAAGCCCAAATTTAGGGTTTGAAAAAATAGTCCATACTTATTCAAACAGGCCCTGGCAAAAACTCTAACTGAGCTACCTCTTGATGGGGGAGAACTTCTACAATATATAAATTACTTACTCTTCTGCCCCACTCCCACAGAGCTCACACAAAGACATGCAGTACAAACCTTAAACTTTCTACAAAGAGGATACAAAGTATCCAAAACCGAAAGTGTAAGTTGAGGAAAGGAAATATAAAGAAAATTATGAATATAAAGTTGTATTTTTGGTAAAGCAGGTCATAAAGAAAATACAATTTTGTATAAAAAAGATCTTGTATGGTTAAATTCTGGTTCTAAAATAAAATGACTGGCTGTTTAAAAAAGAGTGATATTTAGGAGAAGTAAAAATATTCAACCGTGTCATAGATTGTCTGTGTAAGTTGTGATAAGATTTGTGAAGATAAATTTATGGAAGGAATTTTGTATGTAATTAAATTGATTATAATTGGAAGAAAATTATTTATGACAGTCTTTCTAACATTAGTTCCCTCTGTTAAAAAGGTTTTATTAAAGTATTAATCTGGTTTTAATGAAGTTATAAGAAGTTTTACTTTAAATTTTGTAACTTGGTTCTTTCAAAAACTTCTCAGAATTTTATCTCAGAAGTTCACCTTTTGCTGTGCCTCACTGTTTTCAGCTTTTTCTCTCCTGAAGAAAGTCTGAGATAATAACTCTTTGCAGCTTTTCATCAGCTCCTGTAATTTTTTCCTCCAGTGCTAACTATTATTATGGCCTAATGCTAAAGTGTTTTATCTTAAAAGTAAAAAAAATATAATTAAAACAACGTTTTCCTCTAACATAACTTTTGTACTCTTAGCTTTTCTTAATATGTCTAAATTCTCAATATAATTAGAACAGTTCTTATGTTGTTCCTAAGAGTCATGTATTTCCCTGATATATTCATAACCCTAAACGTACCCTTCCTGTTTCTGATTAAATTCAAGCATTTTTTCATCAAGTTTGACCTCCAACTTATTTATATGGACTTCCCATAAAGAGAAGTAGTCACTCTGAAGAAGGTTTTTCTTTGCCTTTTTGGTAACTAGCTTAAGAAATAAAATTTTATCAGTCCTATGCCGCCTTTATTAGGTTTTTAGCTTCAGGAGAAAATATTAATACCCTTTAGTTCATGTAACTTTAGAAATATTTAATTAAAACCTTTTTAAAATTATCTATAAAATAAAAATATCTTCGCCTGTAATCCCAGCACTTTGGGAAGTCCAGGCGGGCAGATCACCTGAGGTCAGGAGTTTGAGACCAGCCTTGCCAACATGCTTAAACCCCATCTCTACTAAAACTACAGAAATTAGCTGGATGCGTTGGTGCATGCCTGTAGTCTCAGCTACTCGGGAGGCGGAGGCAGCAGAATTGCTTGAACCCAAGAGGTGGAGGTTGCAGTGAGCCAAGATTGCTCTATTGCACTCCAGCCTGGGTAACAGAGCGAGACTCTGTCTCAAAATAAATAAATAAATAAATAAATAAATAAATAAATAAATAAATAATAAAATGTCTTCATCCTTTTGAGATTTGGTCTAAATTACGCAGATCAAATATTAGGTTTACTGAATGCTTTATGGTCATGAGCTGTTTCTATAACTTTTAATAATTGTTCAGTTTTATTTTTTTATTTTATTATTATTATACTTTAAATTTATTTTCTTGCTTTAGAGCTGTTAAATTCTGGGTAAGTCCTGGGGACATGTGGAGTTACACATGCCCCCTGGCTATGCTGGGAAAAGTAAAATTTTATCTGTGGTTACATATCTATCCTTCCCTAACAATTGGAGGGGAAGTTGTTCACCAACTTATTTTTCACCTAACGTGGACCTCCTGGACTAACACCCATCAGTACCTATTCCCCTTACCTTCTAGGTCCAAATCTCAGAGAGAGTAACTATAGCTTTTCTCCCCTTATGGCTCTGTTAATTAGTAAAGATTTTTACCTTGTAAAAAAATTTAAGGTTTTCATTTTGAGTAAATAAATGACTTACAGTAACATATGGCATTATAGTATCAAGTGTTTAATCCTTTGATATTTGACAAATATTCCAAAGTCAAATTCTTATTTAAGCCTTTTTAGTCTAATTAACTTTTAAATATTAAGTCCTCTAAAGTCCAAAAGAGACATATTTGGCTTATTTGGTATATTAAAATCATACAGAGAGCATTGTCAACTATAAAAAGATAAAATGTTTTTGGCTTTCCTTGGGCTGAATTCATATAAATGTGCTATTGGTATGTGTTTTCCAAAACTGTATAACTTTCCTTCAATTCTGATGTGTCTCAATATGTTATCAATAATAAATATGAATGTACTTCCTTGAGTGTATTTCCTTGCTATACTTATAACCCTGAACACACTCTTTTCCTTGTGATATCTTTTCTGACCTTCGTATCAGGGTGATACTTGGCTTCATATAATGAATTTGGAAGTGTTGAAATAATTTAAAAATAATTGGTAAGAGATCTTTGTTAAATCTTTGGTAGACTTCACCAATGAAGTCATCTACTACTGGACTTATCTTTGTTGATTTTTTTATTACTGTTTCAATCAATATGCTTCTAGTTGGTCTATGCAGGCCTTCTATTTCTTCTTGATTCAGTCTTGGTAGATTACGTTTCTATGCATTTTAATTTTTTCTCTAGGTTACCCAATATGTTCACATTTAATTGTTCAAATGATACCTTATGATCATTTTATTTCTGCATAATCAGTTGTAATGTCTTCTTTTTATACTTCTTCTTATTTATTTGAATCTCTCTTTAGCTAAGTGTTAACTTCATTTCTTAAAAGTAACTTCGTTGTTTAATTTTTAATTTTTTTCTGTTTTTTTAAATTTTATTTCTGCTCTAAGATTTATTATTTTCTTTTCTCTCTTAATTTTTTGTTGTTCCATTTTTTTTCTAATTTTCCGAGGTATAATTTCATTGTGTATTTGAGATCTTTGTTCTTTTTTAGTGTAAGCATTTATTGCTATAATCATCTTTCTTAGTACTGCTTTCCTGCATCCTTTAAGTCTGGATATGTTGGTTTCAGTTTCATTTCTCTTATTTTCTCAATTCTTTTAAAAATATTTTTATGACCGAATGGTTGTATAAATGTGTGTTGTTTACTTTCCACATATTTGTGAATTTTACCATTTTTATTCCATTATTAATCCAGTTTGATGCAATTTTGATTGAAAGAGATACTTGAAGAGATTTCAATTTTCTTAAAATTGTTAACACTTATTTTGTGACCTAACAGTTGATATATCCTGGAGAATGTATCATGTGTGCTTGACAAGAATGAGTATTCTACTGCTGTTGGGTAAAATTCTCTCTGCATATGTTTTAGGTTCATTTTATCTATAGTGTTATTCAAATCTGCTGTTTCCTTATTGATTTTTTTTTCTGAATGATCTATCCATTTGATATGGTGTGTTTATGTCCCCACACAAATCTCATATTTAATTGTAATTCCCACAATCCCTAGGTGTCATAGAAGGAAACTTGCAGGAGGTAATTGAATCATGCGGGTGGTTCCCCATGCTATTCTCCTGATAGTGAGTGAGTTGTCATGAGATCCAGTGGTTTTATAATGGGCTTTTCCCTCTTCGCTTGGCATTTTTCCTTCCTACCTCTACATGAGGAAGGATGTGTTTGCTTCTCCTTCTACCATGATTGTAGGTTTCCTGTGGCCCCCCAGCCATGTGGAATTGTAAGTAAATTAAGCCTCTTTCTTTTATAAATTACCCAGTCTTGAGAAGTTCTTTGTATCAGCATGAGAACAAACTAATACAGTATATTGGTACCACAGAGAGTGGAGTGCTGCTATAAAGACATCTGGAAATACAGAAGTGACTTTGGACTGGGTAACAGGCAGAGGTTGGAACAGTTTGGAGGGTTCAGAAGAAGACAGGAAAATGTGGGAAAATTTGGGACTTCCTAGAAACTTGGAAGGCTAAGAAGACAGAAAGATGTGGTGTTGCTGGAAGTCAGGGACTAATACAACATTATTAAAAGCAGGCATGAATGTTTCCTACTATTATTACATTTGTGTCTATTCCTTCCTTAAGTTCTGTCAACTTCTGTTTTATATAGAGCTTTGATGTTGGTTTTATATATATTTATAATTGTTTTCTTTTCTTCTTGAATGGACCCTTTTCTCAATACAAAACAACTTTATTTGACTATTTTAGTTTTTAACTTAAAGTCTATGTTTTTCTGGTATAAGTATAGATACTCTTGCTTGATTTTGGTTACATTTGCATGAAACATATATTTTCTCTTCCTCAGATGTAGTCTATATATGTCTTTAATTCTAAAATTAGTCTCTTGTAGATACCACAAAGTTGGGTACTTTTTATTTTTATTCATTTAGCAAATTAGACTCTTGATTAGGAAATTTAGTTCGCTTATATTTAAAGCTAAAATTGATGGGTAAGAACTTTCTACTTCTACTTTTTTATTGTTTTCTCTCTGTTTTATACTAATAACCATATTTTAAGCTATAACAGCTTAACTTTAATCATATACAGCAGGAGTCCCCAAACCCATGGACTGGTACCAGTCCATAGCCTGTTAGGAACCAGGCTATACAGCAGGAGGTGAGTGGCAGTGAGTGAACATTAATTACTACATGAGCTCTGTCTCCCATCAGATTAGCAGCAGCATTATATTCTCACAGAAGCGCAAATCCTATTGTGAACTGGACAGGCAAGGGACCTAGGTTGCATACTCCTTATGGGAATTTAACTAATGCCAGAAGATCTGAGGTGGAACACTTACATTCTGAAACCATCTACCCAACTCAGTTGGTGAAAAAATCATCTTTCACAAAAACAGTCCTTGGTGCCTAATGGCTGGAGATCGCTGACAGGAACCGTATACTTTATTTTCTTCTTATGGATACATTTTAAATTACTGCTGTCAAATTTTACGTTTTCACATATTACTTTTATTATCAAACTTCTGAGATTATAATTATTCTTAATATTTTTGTTTTTTAATTTTTTATATTAGTGTTAACATTATTTATGTGCCATCATTGCAGTATTACAACATTCACTATTTGTCTATGTATTTACATTTATCAGTAAGATTTGTACTTTCATATGCTTTCATGTTATTGTTTAATACATTTTTGTATTTGAATAATTCACTGTAGCAATCTTATACAGCAGGTCGAGAGGTAAAAAATTCCCTCAATTTACATTTTTCTAGAAATTTTTATTTCCTTTATTCTTAAATATCTGTTTTATCTGGTACAGTATTTGTCTTTGGGAGATTTTTTTCTTTCTGCTTATGGATTATATCATTCATTTCTTTCCTGGGCAGCAATTATTCTACTGAGAAATGAGTTGATAGTTCTATCAAGAACTCTTCCATATATGACAAGTCACTTTTCTCTTTCTGTGTCTTACATTCTTTGTTTTTTATTTTGATTTTACTCAATTATAATATGTCTCCATGTGGTCTTCATTAATCCAAATGTCCATTTTCCTCTGTATATTTAGAATGCTTTCTGTCAGCATTTTAAATGTGTAATTTATCTTTGTTTTTTTAATTTCTCAATAAATGGGAAACTATTGTACACATAAGGCACATGTAATATTTTTATACATACGTACAATGTATAATGTTTAAATGAAAGTAACTAGGATATTCATTACCTCAAATATTGATTATTTATTTGTATTAGAAGTATTTCAAATCTTCATTTCTACAATAAATTAATGTTATCTATTGGCATCCTATTGTGCTATCAAATATTAGCATTTATTTATTCTATCTAACTGTATGCTTTTACCTGTTACCCCAATTTTTTCTCCCCCATACACCCCTACATTTCCCAGCCTCTAGTGACAATTATTTTACTCTCTACTTTGATGACGTCAACATTTTTAGCTCCCACATATGAGACAGACCATATCATATTTATCTTTCTGTGCCTGGTTTATTTCACTGAACTTACTGTTTCATCCATATTGCTGCAAATGACATAATTTCATACTTTTAATGGCTTAGTAATATTTTATTCTGTATATATACTACAGTTTCCTTTTACCCATTCATGTGTTTATGAACACATAGGTTGATTTTTATCTTGGCTGTTGTGATTAATGATGCAATAAACATGGGAGTGCAGATGTCTCCTTATTAATTGATTTTCTTTCTTTTGGATATATACCCAGTACTGGAATTGCTAGATTATATGGTAGTTCTGTTTTTAAACATTTGAGAAAACTTCATACTGTTTTCCATTGTTGCTGTACTAATTTATATTTCTACCAATAGTGTTTAAATGTTACCCTTTCTACACATTCTCACCAATATCTGTTTCTTTTTATCTTTTTGAAAATACTAATTTTAACTGGGATGAGTTGTTATCTTATTGTGGTGTTGACTGGAATTTCCTGGATAATTAGTGATGTTGAATATTTTCTTTCATATACCTGATGGCCATTTGTATGTCTTCATTTGACAAATGACTACTCAAATATTTTTTCCATTTTAATTTGCTGTTTTTTGATATTGAGTGCAAAATATATATTCTCATTATTAATTCATTCTCAGATAGATAGTTGCAAATATTTTCTCCCACTCTGAAGGTCTTATCTTCACTTTGTTGGTTGTTGCCTTTGCTGTGCAGAAGCGTTTTAGCATGATATAATCCCATTTGTCTATGTTTGCTTTGGTGGCCTATACTATTGAAGTCTTACTTGAAAAATCTTTGCACAGACCAATGTCTTGAAGCATTTTTACTTAATATTTTTCTGTAGTAGTCTCATCGTTTTGGGGCTTATATTTACGTCTTTAATATATTTTAATTTGATTTTTCTATACAGTGAGAGATAAGGGTCAAGTTTTATCCTTCTGTATATAGATATTTAGTTTTTCCAGCATCATTTATTGAAGAAACTGTCATTACGCCAATATACATTTTTGGCATCACTGTCAAAAACGAGTTGGCTGCCAATGCATGGATTTTTTTCTGTGTACTCTATTGCCTTCTATTTATCTATGTGATTGTTTTTATGTCAGTAGTGTACTGTTTTTGTTACTATGGCTGTGTAGTATAATTTAAAGACAGTTTATGTGATGCCACAGGCTTTATTTATTTATTTATTTTGCTCAGTATTGCTATGGGCCCATTTAAATTTTAGGGTTTTTTTTTCTGTTTCTGTGAAAAATGTCATTGTTATTTTTAAAGGGATTTGGCTGAATCTATAGATTTTTGGGGGTGGTATAGATACTTGAGCAATATTAATTCTCCAAATACAGAAGCATGAAATACATTTTACTGTTTCTTATTTAATTTCTTTTATCAGTGTTTTATAATTTTCATTGTAAAAATCTCTTACTATTGTCTTTAAGTTTATTTCTAGGTATTTTTGTAGGTATTATAAATTGGATTGTGTGTTTTTTTAGATTGTTCATTGTTGGCATATAGAAATGCTACTGGTATTTTATTCTGCAACTTTACTAAATAAGTTTATCAGTTCTAACAATTTTTGTGGTAGACTATTTAGCTTTTTCTAAGTATAAGATTATGTGTTCTGCAAATAAGAACTAGTTGATTCCTATTCAGTTTGGATGGCCTGCATTTCTTTATTCAGTCTAATTGCTCTGTCCAGGATTTCCAGTACTAGATTAAATAAAAAGTTGAAAATGGGCATTCTTATGTCATTCTAAACCTTAGAAGAAAAGTCTTTATTTTTGCCTCTTCAGTATGATGCTAGCTGTGGGTTTGTCATATATGGTATTTATGGCTGAAAGATTGTTTATTCCATACCCAATTTGTTGATTTTTCTTTATAATGAAAGAATAAATTTTACTGAAATTTTTGGTGTCTATTAAGTGATCATATGGCTTTTGTACTTAATTCTATTAGTATGTGTATCTCATTTATTGACCTGTATGCATTGAACCATCCTAGTATTAATTGGATGAATTCCACATGATCATGGTGAGTGATCTTTTTAATGTTTTGTTGAATTTGATTTGCTAGTATGTTCTAGAGCATTTCTGCATCTATGTTTATCAGAAATATTGGATCATATATATTTTTTCTTCCAACTTTTATTTTCAGGGACTACAGGTGCAGATTTTTTTATTGGGGTAAATTGCATGTTACTGGGGTTTGATTTACAAACTATTTTGTCACCCAGGTGGTGAGTATAAAACCTGACAGGTAGTATTTTTATCCTCACCCTCCTCCCATCCTACATCCTCAAGTAAGTCCTGAGGTCTACGATATCTCTTTTTGTGTTTATGTGTATTCAATGTTTAGTTTCCCCTTATAAGTGAGAGCATGTGGTACATGGTTTTCTGATTATGTGTTAATTTGCTTGAGATAATGGCCTCCAGCTGCATCCTTGATGATGCAGAAGACATGATTTCATTCCATTTTTTAAAACCATGTAGTGTTTCATGGTGTGTATGTGCCACATGTTTTTATCCAGTCCTCCAATGTTGGGCATCTAGGTTGATTCTATGTCCTTGCTATGGTGTAAAGTGCTATATGTGTATGAGTCTTTGTGGTAGAATGACTTAAATTCCTTTAAGTATATTTGCCAGTTATAGCATTGCTGTATCAAATAGTAGGTTCTGTGTTAAATTCTTTGAGAGATCTCCAAGCTGATTTTCATGTGGCTGAACTAATTTATATCCCCACCAGTAGTGTGTAAATGTTTCCTTTTTCTCTGGAAAATTACAAACATCTTTTAAAAAAAATTGATAATTGCCTTTCTGACTGGTATGTGATGGTATCTTATTGTGATGCTTATTTGCATTTCTCTGATGATTAGTGATACTGAGTGTTTTTATTTTATGTATTTGTTGGACACATGCATGTCTTCTTTTGAAAAGTGTCTGTTCATGTCCCTTACACATGTTTAACGGCGTTATTTCTTATTTGTTGAATTGTATAAGGTCCTCTTATATGTGTATATATATATACGTATATATATATACATATATATACGTATATATATACACACACATATATATACGTATATATACACATATATATATACGTATATATATATACATATATATATATACGTATATATACACATATATATATACGTATATATATATACACATATATATACGTATATATACACATATATATATACATATATATACACATATATATACACATATATATACACGCACATACACACTATTAGTTCTTTCCCCTAGAGAACCCTGACTAATACACCCCCTATTGGCATAAAGCAGTTAAGAGAAGTCATCATGCCTATCTTAATGGCAGTTAGATGTACCTCTTCGGACAGGGAATTGATGGCAACAGCAGGCGGTCCAGAGAAGCCACTGTCATCATGCCAGTTGCACAGGGAGGCACTGTCTGTGGTGGCAGGAGTGGCTCCAGGAACAGCAATAGCGGTGGTGGGTCCCCTGTGTCTCACATCCCTGAAGCAGCTGATTGTACTGCTCCCACCCTCACATGACCAGGCAGGACCTGCCTTTATGCCTAGAGCCTCCATTACTCTTGCCTGTCACCACTGCAGGGAGGGTACAAGGAGGAGGTGGAGCTGGGCCTGTGGCAGTGCTGTGCTCCATGGAGTTGGCAGGAGCCAGGGACAAGCTGGAGCCCCCAGGGAGCCCACTGCCTTGGGGACAACTGTGATGGGGCCAGACCAAGCCACCTGCCAGCTGGGGAGTAACAGTCAGGCATGGAGGGGCAGGCAGAGAGGGGCCCTAAGAGGACCTGGAGCCTCTGACCCAGGCTGCACAGAGGAGGCATATGTGTATATATATGTATATATATGAGTTTATTAAGTATTAACTTACATGATCACAAGGTGCCACAAGAGGCTGTCTTCAAGCTGAGGAGCAAGGAAAGCCAGTCCTTATCCAAAGCTGAAGAACTTGGAGTCAGTTGTTCAAGGGCAGGAAGCATCCAGCAGGGGAGAAAGATGTAGGCTGGGAGGCTAGGCCAGTCTGGGTTTTTCTTGTTTTTTCTGCCTGCTTTATATTCACTGCAGCTGATTAGATTGTGCCCACCAGATTAAGGATGGATCTGCCTTCCCCAGCCCACTGACTCAAATGTTAATCTCCTTTGGCAAAGCCCTCACAGACACACTCAGGGGATCAATATTTTGTATCCTTCAATCCAATCAAGTTGACACTCAGTATTAACCATCCCAAGTCCACCCCTTGTCCAATTGAACCCATACACATCTCCTGAGAATATATATGATCTTCAAATAAAGACAGTAATAAAGTTATAATTATGCCTAACATAATACAACTATTCTTCATATGACCGGAAATGCACCTATCCCCATCCCAAATACTATTACATAAAGTTAACAATGCTTAAATGCTGATATAAAGTCAATAAATCTTATGTCACATGATAAAGGAAAAGGAAATAAAATTAAGGTATTTTGTTAGTGCAATTGTATATGTGCACAAACGTTTTTAACAAAAGAAGGAGGAAATACTGATGACAGTTACAGTCCTCATTTCTGCACGTTGTCACGTGGTCATAGCTGGTATTGAGGACTACCTTCTCCTACTACTCATTCTGTATTTTCTTTTCCTTCAGGAAGCACCTCAGCAGGTAGTGGTTTCTTTCCTGGTGAAGTGACTCAAATCATCATTCCTGAGGGGTCTGGGACATTTGTAGTCCTACCTGGATTGGACTATTGTAGTTTCCCATTGACCTTAATCACAGGGCACGGTAATACTAAGAGATGACTTACTGGACCTTCTGTATTCCATGCGTACTCTTCCTTACTTCCGTTATGGAGTAGTAGACTGATTTCATATTGATAGTCTGTGTCAGTTACCCAAGCCAACACTGTAACTCCCTTCTTAGCCTGTTGACTTAAAGATAGGAGCCCAAAGTGTAGAGGTGGCAATCTTAACTTCCAATTTAATGGAGTCGTTGTTGTGTCTCCTGGTGGCAGCAGTCCTCCCTCTGGAACTAAGACCTCTAGGCCAATAGAATGTAATGTGGTGGGAACAGGAAGCAAAAATTTTGCTAGTGGATCACTAGGAGTGATGGTGAGTGGTGCCACTTCCACTTCTACCCCTTGACTCCTGGACCCATGAATCCTGGCTATGGGAGAAACAGTACCATATATTGGATGCTGATTCAGAGCATACACGGCCTTCTGGAGATCTTTATCCCAGACATGCAAAGTATTGTCACCGAGTTGGCATTGTAACTGTGACTTCAGAAGGTCATTCCACCGTTATATCAATCCAGCTACTTCAGGATAATTAGGAACATGGTATGACCAGTGAATTCCATGAGCATGAGCCCATTGATTCACTTCTTTAGCAGTAAAGTGAGTGCCTTGGCCAGAGGCAATGCTGTGTGGAATACCATGACGATGGATAAGGCATTCCATGAGTCCACAGATGGTAGTCTTGGCAGATGCATTGTATGCAGGATAGGCAAACCCATATACAGAGTAAGTGTCTATATCAATAAGGACATACGTCTGCCTTTTTCATGATGGGAGAGGTCCAAAATAATCAACCTGTCACCAGGCTGATCACCATGAGGAATGGTGCCATATTAAGGACTCAAAGCTGATCTCTGCTGGTGGCAAATTGGGAACCCAGCAGTGGACATAGCCAAGTCAGCCTTGGTGAGTGGAAGTCCATGTTTCTGAGCCCATGCATAACCTCCATTCCTGCCACCATGGCCACTTTGCTTATGGGTCCATTGGGCGATGACAGGCATAGCTGGGGAAAGAGTCTGAGTGGTGTCCACAGAATGGGTCATCCTAGCCACTCGATTATTAAAATTCTTCTCTGCTGAGGTCACCCGTTGGGGAGCACACATATGGGATGCAAATATCTTCACAGTTTTTGACCGTTCAGAGAGGTCCATCCAAATACCTCTTCTCCAAATTTCTTTGTCACCATTTTTTCAATTATGCTTCTTCCAAGTTCCTGACCATCCAGATAAACCATTGGCTACAGCCCATGAATCAGTATATAATTGTACATCTGGCCATTTCTCCTTCCATGCAAAGTGCACAACCAGGTGCACTGCTCGAAGTTCTGCCCATTGGAAAGATTTCCCTTCACCACTGTCCTTCAGGAATATCCTAGAAAGGGGCTGTAGTACTGCAACTCTCCACTTTTGAGTGGTGCCTGCATATCATGCAGAACCATCTTTGAAGCACGCAGTTTATGATAGGCAGCTCAGGTCACTTGGTGACTTGATGACCAATAGTCATATGTTCAGTTTCCACCAAAGCTCAGTAACAGGCCAAGAGCTGTCTCTAAAAAGGAGGTCAGTTATCTGGAGAAGATGGCACAGCCTTGCTCCAAAATCTTAGAGGCTTATGCTGTGATTCACCTACCTGCCAAAGGATCCAAACAACATCCCTATCTGCCACTGACACCTTAAGCACCAGTGAATCTGCTGGGTCACATGCCCCAAATGTCAGAGCAGCTTGCACAGCAGCCTGGACCTGGTGCAGAGCCTTCTCCTGTTCTGGACACCACTCAAAACTGGCAGCCTTTTGGGTCACTCGATAATTGGACCAGAGTAACACACCCAAATGAGCAATGTGTTGCCTCTGAAATCCAAATAGCCCCACTAGCCCCATTGTGCCTCTTTCTTGGTGGTAGGAGGGGCCAAATGCAGCAACTTATCCTTCATGTTAGAAGGAATATCTCAACAGGCTGCACACCATTGGACCCCTAGAAATTTTACTTAAGTAGGAGGTCCCTGGATTTTAGTCAGATTTATTTCCCATCCTCTGGCACACAAATGTCTCACCAATAAGTCCAGAGTGTTTGCTAATTTTGGCTTACTGGATCCAATCAGCATAATGTCATCAATGTAATGGACCAGTGTGATATCTTGTGGAAGCGAAAAGTGTCCAAGGTCTCTCCGAATAAGATTATGACACAAAGCTGGAGAGTTAATATATCCCTGAGGTAGGACAGTAAAGGTGTATTGCTGGCCTTGCCAGCTGAAGGCAAAATGTTTCTGGTGGGACTTATGGGCAGAAATGGAGAAAAAGCATTTGCCAAGTCAATGGCTGCATACCAGGTACCAGGAGATGTGTTAATTTGCTCTAGCAATGAAACCACATCTGGTACAGCAGCTGCAATTGGAGTCACCACTTGGTTAAGCTTATGATAATTCACTGTCATTCTCCAATATCCATCTGTCTTCTGCACAGGCCAAGTGGGAGAGGTGAATTGGGATGTGATGGGAATCAATACCTCTATGTCTTTCAAATCCTTGATGGCGGCACTAACCTCGGCATTCCCACCAGGAATGTGATATTGTCTTTGATGTATTATTTTCCTAGGTAGAAGCAGCTCTAATGGCTTCCATTTGGCCTTTCCCAACATAATGGCCATCACTCTATCAGTCAGGGAGCCAATGCAGGGGTTCTGCCACACATTGATTCCACACATAGGAGCCTGCCCCCCAGGAGCTTTTGGCAGGCTCCCATAGGCCCCCATCAGCTGCTAAGTATGTCTATGCCAATTATGCATTCTGGCACTTGGAAATGACTATGGGATGAGTCCAGGTACCCACTGGATCCACAGTAAGTCAGATCTCAGCTAAAACTCCATTAATTACCTGACCTTCATAACCTCCTACTTTAACTGGAGGACCACAATGATATTTTGGTTCCCCTGGAATCAACGTCAGCTCAGAACCAGTGTCCAGTAGTCCCCAAAATGTCTGATAATTTTCCTTTCCCCATTGCACAGTTACATTGGTAAAAGGCCAGAGGTCTCCTCGGGGGAAGGATAGGAGAAAGATTCACTGCATAAAGTGTTGGTAATGTAGTGGAGTCCTTCCTCAAGGTGACCTAGCCTCCCCTTCATTCAAAGGGTTCTGGGTCTGTAAACTGGCTCAAGTCTGGAAATTGATTGAGGGACTGTTTTGTTCATTCAACCTGGAAATTTTCTATTTTTATAATTTAAGTAGGAATGCAGTAGGCTTCCTATCAATTTCACTTCTAGGAACAGCATGATAAATTAGCCAATGCCAGAGCTCTACACAAGTCAGACTATTATGATTGTCACTTTGCCTCTGCTGTCCATTACGGTAGCTATACCCACCTTGCCTTTGACTGTTTAGTGTTGTCACTTGGCCCCTGCCACCTTGGGATCCGATTATTCTCATTGTATTTAAATTTTGTAGTTGAGTGACTGTGATTTCCACTGTTAGATCTGACATACAGAGAAGAGCAATTACAGGGTTCTTCAAAGATGCAGGTCCTGCCCTCACAAATTTATTTCACAAGGTATTGGTCAAGGGTATATCTTCTGGACCCTCCCAGCTGAAATGAGTAGATCTAAAGTGACTAATTCACTCCAACATCCCAAACTCCCTAAGCCTTTAGATCCCTTCCTCTACATTAAACCAAGGGAGATCAGGCATTTCCAGCTTGCTCACAGTGTGCCATCTTTTAATCCGTATTTTGGCTAATCAAGCAAATAAACTATTAGAGCCTTTTTTAACTCCCTGAGCTGCAACATTAAATGCAATGTCCCTTCTTAGCGGGCCAAAATTAATAATTCAGCCTTATCCAACTCTATGTTCCTTCCACCATTATCCCATACCCTTAATATTCATTCCCATGCCTGTTCTCCAGATTTCTGTTCATATAAATTAGATAACTCAAACAGTTCTTTTTGAGTGTAGCACACCTTCTCATGGGTCACACTCTAAACCTCACCTCTAGGGGTCTGTTGAGACTTTGGTCTAGTTATAGGTCTAGAAACAAACGAGTGTTGGGGCTGGTTCCTGAGGAGGATCAACATAATTTTTCCTGGCAGCTGCCTCAGGGGAGGCCATCACTGTCGCCTCAGGCAGCACAGGGTTTGTCTCCTCAGACAAAGGTGGAAAGGCTGATGGCAGCATAGGTTGGGGAAGGGATGTTGCCACCACTGGGGATGGGAAACTGTTCCTTCTGGCAAAAACGGTTCATCAGAGTTTACAAACTCAGTGTCCCCAACTTCATCAGGGTCTTCCCACACCTCCCCATTCCAAGATACAGGGTCCCATTCTTTTCCAATTATTTAACAGAAGACACCTGGCAAGGCTGTGCATGCACCTTTCATTGCAGGTCAGCCACTTACATGATAAGCGCTCGTGTCTGTTTTTCCACAATTTCAGCTCTTTCTCTACTGGAAATAAGACTACCACTCAGGGAAATCTTAGCAGATTTGAGGCTATCTGCTTCTGAAGCTGGGAGACAGAATTTCTGAGCTCATCATGTTTTTTTTTTCTTCATCAATTTGTCCACTGAACTTAGGAGCAACCAAACAGCTTCATTATATTCCTTGGCTCTCCACAGATGGTCAAAGGTATTATGTACAGAGTCACTAAACTCCCTGCCTCTCATGAGTGGTGAATCAGGAGTATCAAATGCATTAATTTTGTATAACTCTCTAAACAGTTTATGCCAAGGACTATCAGTATGCTCCATACTATTAGAAGTAGAGTCCTTAGCATTTTGGGGTCTAATCATATTAAGCAGTCAACTCTAGAAACCCCAAAACCAGTGAAAGAACTGTATCCTTAATATTCTGTTTCTCTAGAACCACTCCTGGTACCAAAATCTGTATTAGTCAAGGTTCTCTAGAGGGACAGAACTAATTTTATATATATATAGTAACATATGTGGTATATATGGTAACATATGTGGTATATGTGGTAACAAATTCTTAATGTTTACTTGCCTGAAAAATAATTTATTTCTCCTTCTTTTATGAATCTTAGTTTACCTGAACATGAAATATATGTGTGTGTGTATATATATATATATATATATATGAGTCTATTAAGTATTAACTTACATGATCATAAGGTCCCACAAGAGGCTGTCTGCAAGCATATATATATATGAGTTTATTAAGTATTAACTTACATGATCACAAGGTCCCACAAGGGGCTGTCTGCAAGCTGAGGAGCAAGGAGAGCCAATCTGAGTCCCAAACTGAAGAACTCGAAGTTGGATATTCAACGGCAGGAAGAATCCAGCAGGGGAGAAAGATGTAGGCTGGGAGGCTAAGCCAGTCTGGCTTTTTCACGTTTTTTCTACCTGCTTTATATTTGTTGGCAGCTGTTTAGATTGTGCCCACCATATTAAGGGTGGGTCTGCCTTCCCCGGCCCACTGACTCAAATTTTAATCTCCTTTGGCAACACACTCACAGACACACCCAAGGGATCATTACTTGGTATCGTTTAATCCAAACAAGTTGATACTCAGTATTCACTATCACAGGGCTGTTGTTTTGGGAGAAATCGCAGTCAGATTTTCTCTCAGGGGTCTATCTAAGGGTCCCCAGCAAAAGGGAGCCATCATCCAACTGCATGACCATTTTGAGTTTGGTGGCCCATCCCCCTTATTTTTCTCCAAGCTGTGGACAGAGATCACTGGTTTGTTCACTCCTACAATTGTCAAAAGTTGCAAATAGCTCAAAAGAAAAGCTTCCTTGACTCTGAAAAACAAAACAAAGATCAGCAATGTTCCAAGCAAAAAGTGAAGAAAACATTACTTCTATCTTCCATTAATTCAGTCTGCCCATTTAAGTCCTGGTTACAATCTCCAAGGTTATCAGAAACTTGCAGTCAAGGACTATAATCCATCTATAGAAGAGGATCAAAACAAGACAACAATTGTCTGTGTTTGTCAAAGTGCCCTACGGTAATCACACTAAAAAACACAATCGACAAAGAAATTTGTCCACCTCTGTGCTCTACAATATACTAACCCAATAACCCTAATTATAATTGATAACACATACTCAGACATTTGGATTTTAGAAGTCCCATAAAATTTTGGAACATACACCAACATTATTCACCAAAACATAATCTGAAGAAGACTAAATGCTATCTTTATCTTGACAATTCCATAAATTAAACACGTTAAATAATTTTGTTTACCTCTCTTCTGGATGCTCCAGGAGTGAAAAAAGACAATTTTGAAGCTGAAATTTTATTTTGGGAAAGATAAAATATGTTAAAGATTTAAAACAGTTGATATTAAGAAATAGAATTTCAGGTTACCGTAAGTCATTTATTTAGTCAAAGTGATGAATCTAAAAAGAAGGCAAAAACCTTTACTTATTTTTATTTATTTATTTATTTTGAGATGGAGTCTCACTCTGTCACCAGGCTGGAGTGCAGTGGCACGATCTCAACTCATTGCAACCTCTGCCTCCCAGGTTCAAGTGATTCTCCTGCCTCAGCCTCCCTAGTAGCTGGGACTACAGGCGTGCGCCACCATGCCCAGCTAATTTTTGTATTTTTAGTAGAGACGGGGTTTCACCATGTTGGCCAGGATGGTCTCCATCTCTTGACCTCATGATCCACCCACCTCAGCCTCCCAAAGTGCTGGGATTACAGGCCTGAGCGACCACGCTCGGCCAAAAACCTTTACTTATTAAGAGGGAAGACTTAGCTTTCCAAACAATCTGTCTCTTGTCTTTTCCTTCTTTTTTTAATAGTTTGTTGCCAAGGAAAACAAAAATCTTCCATCATCCTTTAACATTACCTGAAAATCTTAATCAGTTTTACCACGAGGTAAGATTCTTATAGACTTTTTATAACCCTTTACACATTTTTGTTAAATAGCAGGTCAGTGCCTCAAGATAACCTTGTTGTGCTTTGATTCCCAAGTTCAATTTACAGAAAAAGCCAATTGTACTCTTTTGAATGTAGTCAATATAAGTTTCTTTAACATGATTAATTTTTATAAACTTTCCACAATTTGTTCACACCTTTAGCTTTTAAATAATCCTTTAACCATCTAAACTGAGGCAGAAATTTATATTCCCATCCCTTCTTATAATCTTTTACCAAAACCACATTTTACTCTTCTTACACACTTTGTATGTAAATTTATTTTCAGTAGTCTCAGTTACATATTACAATGTTAACTCTCAGCAATGTTTAATTTTGGTGGAAAACCCGGTAAGTTATTTTAATTATGTATTGGGTGTGGATAAGGTCTGACGCTTTCCAGCATAGTTAGGAGAGTGGTTAACTCCAAATTTCCCCAGGCCTTACCAAACTGTAAAGCAGGCAAGTTGAACAGTTTTCAAAAGCTAAAAAAGCAGTTTATGATCTTAAAGCATTTAGCAAACCTAATTTGGACCACACATCTAAATTTTGAAGACAATTTTATTTTACCAATAATTTTAAAAACTTATTATTTCTCAAAGATTAAAGTCATGTGAACTAAAAGGCATTACATTCTATTTTTCTTTAAGAATATTTGATCTAAGTGCTTCTTTTTCCTTAAGCCAATCAGTTATAAATCTTTTATATAAACATCACACACATAACACATATATAACTACACAGACAGACAGAAGGGTATCCAGTAGTTGTAAGATTTTCTATGTGACAATCTCTTAATTGAATTACTGGCCTCAGGGAGAAGCTCTTCAAGAAACATGTCTAGGAAAACATGCAGTTTCTAAGATTTAATAAGCAGGCATAGCTGATAGACAAATCAGATTCTGAGAGGAATCCATCCATCTGTAATTCCTGGGGTTTTGTGAGGAAAACAGAGGTTTTTCCCAAAATGGGGTCAATGGCACCTTCTCCATTTTCCCAAGGAGACCCAGGTCACCAGAAGTAATCCTGGAGCCCCTCATGTGTTCATGGCAAGACAAAAATGGAGAGAAATAATTAAGCTGACTGAGAATAAAAAATCTTTCTTTCAAAAAAACAAGATCCGCTAAGAGAAAAGACACAAAGCCCTTTTAAATATACCTATAGCTTGGATATCCGTCGTTCATTAAGCTGATTTTAACTATAACACTCCTTTTTTAAGAAGTCCTTTTAAATCTTTTATTACCCGACCATAGCCATGCCAAATGACCAATACTTTTGGCTTTTGAACTCATGGAAGAAAAAATAATACAGTAAGTTTTACCATTCCTGCAACCAGTTTGCACAGAGAGAGAGAAGCCATAAGTCTAACCGGTAAGAACTTTTACCCTTTTGCCAACATGTCAGGCTTCTGGGTTCTTTTCCCTGAAGCCATGGAGCCCTATTGCCCCTGGAGCCCTGTGAAGGGGGAACAGACAAATATAAATTGTTTCTTGTCAAGATATTACCAAGAGGTTTGAGATTGGGAGAAACTAAAATCTACCCAGCTTGGGAGATCCATACAAGGGGTGTGTCCTGTGGTATGGAGATATGAAGAGAGGACACAGGAGGAAAATAGGAAAAAAAAAACAAAAAACTTTTTTTCTTCTTTTTTCAGGGTCTGAGGACCAAAAGAGTTCCAGTGTTTTAGGATGCACTCAAGAGGAGTGGAGGCTGAAGATGGTTGGTTACCCATCTGGAAAGAGGGAAAAAAAGGCATCCCTTTTTTCTCTCTCTTTCCAGCAAACACCAAGGGTATATTATGGGGATAAAAAAAGGCATCCTTATTTTTTCTTCTGACCTTATATCCCTGAGTCCTCACGACCTTTGCAGGTGACATCCCATGGGTGCAAGTGCAATCTTTACCTATGTAGTGTGGAGGCCTAATAGGTACGAATATTCACTTACCTACATGCCGCCCTATCCTCTCACTGTCGGTAACCTTTGGGTTTCCTAGACCTTAACTATGTCATGGATGTGAGAATGACCTCAATCCATGAAGTCCTAATAGGCAGGAATGGAGGTCTTAATAGGCAGGAATTAGTCTTGCTTACCTGTACTGTATCCCTTGACTCCCACTGTCATGTCTCAGGTCTAGCGTTCCATTTCAGGGCTTCAAACTAAACCTTTGGACAAAAAGTTGCCTCAGGAGGGTGTACGGCCCATTAAATTACTTCCAGGTGGCCCTTGCCCAATTGCAGCTAGCAACTGGTGGGGGCCACTTCTCCATTGCCTCCCTATCATAAGCAGGTGGAGCTGTGGAACCAGGTCCTCCTTAAACAAGGGAGATAAAGAGAGTCCTGGGAATCGGGAACCTGTCCTAAAAAGGTGTTTTCCAAAATGAAAAAACCTAACCCCTCACATAGAAAAATTCTCTGTATTCACAGGACTATGTTGACTCCTGACATACTGGAAGAAGGAGAACTTAAGTGCAGGGGAGGGAAGGCACCTGGGGGAAAATGTCTCTTGCCTTATGCAAATGGGTTCCTTCAACAGGGGAAAGAGAACAGTAAGAAAGAGGTCTCCCCAACTACAACAGGAGGTTAGAAAGTCTTTCCTAAGATGCCCCTCAGGGTCATGTCAAGAGAGGAGGGGTGCCTAGATAGGAGAATAGAACTGGAAGTCCCACTCTGGAGTCTAGGAGTAGGTCCACTCTCCTTCCCTCAGCCCCCAGAATCACCCAGGGCTCCTGAAGGGCAATGGCAGTCTGAACCACTGAAGATGGGGAGAGAAGCCCCACGGCCTGTTAGTCCTGCTTGGAAGACCAACCCTGGACCCAGCGACCTGTGTTTCCAGGGATGGTCTGCCTTCCATTGGTCCCCATCACAAACTGGACAGGGTTGAGGTGTCTTCTCCCTGCTGACTGGGCAGTCCCTCCTAAAATACCCTTGCCTGCCATATTTGTTGCAGTCAACAGGTGCATCACAGGGACTCTGGGGTCTGTCAGCCCACAAGATGGCTATTAGAGCCTCTGCCCTTTTCTTGTATCTCCCCTGTTTCTTCTAAATTTCCTCCTGGTTCCCACTACAAAAGACTGAGGTGGCCATTCTCAGGAGGTCCTCCAAAGTACCATCTAGTCCCACAGCCCATTTCTGCAGCCACTTCCTGACATCAGAGGCTGCTTGTGTGATAAAGTCATCCCCTAGGACTAGCTATACTTTACTGAATCAGTGGATAGAGAGTTGTGTTTTACCAAGGTCTCTCACAGACTTTTCAGGAAGGCAGTGGTATTATCGTCTAATCCCTGGTCTACCATAGATAGCTTGGTGTAATTCAGAGGCTTAATACTAGTCCTTCTTAAGCCCTCCAGTATACACATCTGAAAGTGTTTCCTTTCCCATTCTCCTATTTTATTATTGGAGTCTAATTTAGAGTCTTTCAACGGTACTTCTATTCTTCCAATCAGATAAGTTTTATCCTCTTCCCTGGCCCTATAAGAGATACACAGCTCATTCTCAAAATTATCTGCTGCTTACAGGACAGCCTGCTTTTCAGTGGTAGTCAGGGTTTGATTCAAAGACATTCTTCCAAGGGAGTTCAAATATTTGGGGTAAGTTCTGGAAAGCCTCTGTATACCTGTCAGGGCCATCTGAAAACTTGCCAAAATTTTCCTTAAGTCCTGTAGAGAAAAGAGGACCTGGCCCTTAATAAGGTTGTATTCACCAGGCATTTGTTGTAGGGACAGTTGAAACTGGGAACGGCCTGAAGCAAGGATTTCTAGGCTTAGGCAAGCTTAAGACAGAACCTGGATAGGGAGGAGCAAAGGGGGTTGATTCCCCTGCTAGAGGTACCTCTGGCGTTTGCTTCCCTAATTCCTTGGGATTGCCCTTGCGGTCTCTCCTGAGATGGCTGCGAGGAGGGTTGAATCAATCCTACAACACTGGCAAAGGTCTGGCTCTGGATAACCCTGCAAGGCAAAGGCCCGCACATATGGAACCTTGGACCATTTGCCCTTGCATTTACAGAAAATATCCAGCTGTAGGATGGTATTGAAATTAATGCTTCCTTCTTGAAGCCATACTTCTTTTTTTTTTTGCCTCAAGATGCTTGGCGCTATGTTGGAAACCTAGGAAATGACAAGAACATTTCCACCACAAATTTATGTACAGATACCAAGGCACACTTTGCTTCATCTGTGCTACTCTTAATCTTCCATTTTATACTTTTGATGACTAAGCCAAATGCTTATTATACCCAGTAATATTATCTCTGTTGTTTGCAAAATTCTTAACCTTGTATATAAAGAAGAGATAGAAGCCATGACAGCCATGAAAGGAAGGAAGGAAGGATGGAAGGAAGGAAGGGACAGACTGGAGGTCTTAGTGCCAACACCTTAACGGGTGGTCAGGGACAGGAGTTAGTCCGTGGGCTTTCGATAACACTGAGATGTAGCGTTGGCCAAATAACCTCAGTTACCCCAGGACCTTCTTTCTGGTCACATGTGACAGTTAGACCTCCATGAAGGGAAACTGATTGGAACAAAGCCAATGCTCCCAACACCCGAGGGTGATAGGGAATTGACAGTGTCCGCCCCAGCAAGTCTGTTTTATGTATCTTGAATCCAGCAACCTCATCAGTTGCCATTAACTGGCTGACAGAGGCCAGGTATTTTTATTTCACGTTAGCTATTGTGGAGTTTAGGGAATCTGAATAAAGGAGAGAGCAGCAAGTCCACTTTTACTCACCCTTCCACAGATCCTGGACAAGCACAAAAAATGTTACAGAATCTTGGGGGTATTGTTTTTCTGGCCAGAAACCTGTGGCCAGTGATGCCTTTGCCTGAATTTTGCTCAGGCTTGCTGAGCTCGTTCCACCCACACAGCCTGGCAGGCTGCACCCAGCTCATGCTACCGGCCTGGATCTATGCCTCTAAATGAAGACTACAAGTCAGGCATGGAGCAGCAAGGGGTGTGTGATCGAGTGTGGGGTCTGGCTACTGCATAGTCACACATGCTGGCATCTGCCACAGGATGGGCAGCTCCAGGTGCTGGCATGGGTGCTGGCTCCCTGTGAAACTGCAAATAGACCACGCACACTGCAAGCAGCTTCCCCAGCTGGCACCAGGGAGTACAGTGGCACTCGGAAGCTTGGAGAAGCAAGGAACTGCAGGGCCCCCAAGGAGTCACAGCCCTGGCTTGGGGAGCTCCCAGGTCTTGGCCTGCCAAAGGGCCGCAGCACTTCTCTCCTTCTCTTTATCCACAACATGGCAAGCAAGGGCCATGTTTCAGTCCTGTTTGTGTTACATCTCTTTTAGCCTTGCCATTTGGAATGTCCCAAGTACTTGTCCTGTGACCAGGAAAAATAAGGTACGTAGACAAGTGAAGGGTGAGCAAAATGAAGAGGAGCTTTAATTGAGCAATAGAACAGCTCAGTCTTCCACAGGGGGCAGCTCCTTTTCACAGCCAGGGTGTTCCATTAAGTGTTCAGCTCCTAGCAGAGAGGGTAGCTCCTCTTTGTAGGTTGGTCATTACAAGTGTTCACTCCCAGCAGAGAGGGTATCCCCTTTCTGCAGCTGGTTGTCTGATCCTCTGTTCTGCTCAGGCTGAGCCCAGAACTTTTATGGAACTCAGCGGGGAGGAAGTGTGCACTGATTGGTCCGTAGTCAGCCATGGGTGCACCTGAAAAAGGCACCACAATCTTCCACTCAGGTACACAGGACAGGCAGCCCAGGCCCCAGCCTTCATGTCCTCCCTGGCCTGAATGTGGGGCCTTACCAGGGACTCAACCACTTCCACCCAGGAGCCTGTCTTCCTCCTGACACTGTCCATGGTGCCCAGGCTGCTCGCGCCAAGTGGCACATGCAGGCCAGCGCTGAGCTGCCATCAACACCATTCCTCAGTTTCCCCGCCATGCTCATTGGTGCCCAAAGTCTAGAGGTGGCCAAGGCAGCAGGGGACTGACATGTCAGTGATGCCCCACACATGCACATAGCTGCCTGGGCTGTAACACTGCCTGAACTTGGCCCCAAACCTGCTCCAAGTTTGGAGTAGGCACTGAGAGCAGGGAGAAGCCAGGCAGCAGTAGCAGAAATCCCAAAGCCTGTCGGGGCAGAGGGACCTTCCCAGGACCCCAAGGGTGTAGAGTCCAGAGACAGCCGGGTCCTGTACCTTGGAGGGCAGGGCTCTAATCTGCTCCATGGGGGATGCCGGCAGCCCTGGCCATGCCTCCTCGCAGCCTCGGATGGGGGCTCTGGATCCTTGCTGGGTGCCTCTCTGTCCACCCCTCACGGCTGACCTCTCTGCTCCCCCTCCAGTGGGATGCTCAACCCAACCCCACTGTGGCAACCCCCAGGGAGATGGGCTCTCTGGTGGCTCCCACTCCTCTCTGGCTCCTGCTGGCTCTGTGGAGTGCAGCACTGCTCCCGGCAGAGCTCTGCCTCTTCCCCCTACCCTCCCCGAAGCAGCGCTGAGCGAGAATGGCAACGCAGGGCTGAATTTGGAGCAGCGGAGACTCCAAACCTGGGAGCTGGTCCCACCCAGCCACTCATGGCAGTCGGCTGCCTTGGAATCGCGGGGCAGAGGGAACCCACCGCCACCATTGCTGCTCTCGCAGCCACCGCTGCCGTCACTGCCTGCATCTCCTTGCTTCAGCCAGCATGATGACAGTGGCCTCTCCGGATGGCCCGCCACCGCCATCTTGATAGTTAGCCAGTTATCTCCGCACTATTTATTGAATAGAAAGTCCTTTCACTATTGCTTGTTATTATCAGCTTTGTCAAAGATCCGATGATTGTTAAGTGTGCAGCTGTATTTTTGGTTTCTCTGACCTGTTCCATTGGTCTGTGTCTGGTTTTGTACCAGTACCATACTGTTTTGATTACTGTGGATTTATAGTGTAGCATGAAGTCAGGTAGTGTTAATTCTTTTGGCTTTGTTTTTATTTACTTGGGAATCCTTTGGCTATTAGGGCTCTTTTTAGTTTTGCATGAATTTTAGAATAGTTTTATTTTTCTATTTCTGTGAAGAATGTCATTGGTAGTTCGATAAGAATAACGTTGAATTTGTAAATTGCTGAGGGTAGTATGGCCATTGTAATGATATACATTTTTCTTATCCACAAGCTTGGAATATTTTTCCATTTGTTTGTGTTATCTCTGATTTCTTTCAGCAGTGTTTTGTAATTCTCATTGTAGTTATCTTTCACCTCTCAGGTTAGCTGTTTTCCTAGGTGTTTTATTCATTTTTTGTCTATTGCAAATGGCATTGCATTCTTGATTGGTCTTTCAGTTTGGAAGTTTTTGGTGTATAGAAATGCTACTGATAGAGTAATCTAGTTTCATAGATTAATTGTGCATCATGAAGCTTTACAGAAGTTTGTTTTGTTTTTGTTTTTTGTGGCTCACTGCAATCTTCTCCTCCCGGGTTCAAGCGCTTCTTGTGTCTCAGCCTCCCAAGTAGCAGAAACTACAGACACCTGCCACCATGCCCGACTAATTCATGTATTTTTAGTAGAGAGAGGGTTTCAGCATGTTGGCCAGGTTGGTCTCAAACTCCTGACATCAAGTGATCTACCCACCTTTTCTTCCCAAAGTGCTGAGATTAGAGGCATGAGCCACTGTTTCTGGCCTGAAGTTTGTCTTGTTTTTATTCAATTCTTTGGGGAAAGACGATCAGGTTTTTTAGGTATCTAACCATCTCATGCATGAAAAGAGATAGTTTTGCTTCCTCTCTTCCCACTCGGGTGCTTTTTATTTATTTCTTCTTACTGATTGCTCTGGTAGGAATTTTAGTGCAATATTTAATAGGAGTGGTTACAGTGGATGTCTTCGTCTTTTTTTTTTTTTTTTTTGGTTCTCAAGAGGCACTACTTCAGGCTTTTGCCAATTCAGTGTAATGTTGGCTTTGGGTTTGTCATAGATGGCTCTTTTCATTTTAAGGTACATTCCTTCAATGCCTAGATTCTTGATGACTTTTAACATGAAGAGATGTTTAGTCTTATCAAAAGCATTTTTGCATCTATTCAGATTATCACGTGTTGTTTTTAGTTATCTTAATGTGATGAATCCCATTTATTAATTTGCATATTTTAAACCAACCTTGCATCTCAGACGTAAAGTCTACTTTATCATGGTGGATTAGCTTTTTGATATGATGCTGGATGCAGTTTGCCAATATTTTGTAGAGAATTTTTGCGTCTATACTTATCAGAGATATTGACCTGAAATTTTCTTTTGTGTGTGTTTTTTTTCCCAGGTTTTTATATCAGAATGATGCTAGACTTATGGAATAAGTTAGGAATGAGTCCCTCCTTCTCAGTTTTTGGAATAGAATAAGTAGAAATAGTACCTTTTTATATACATCTGGTAGTATTTGACTGTGAATCCATCTGGATCTGGGCTTTTTCTGGTTGTTAGGCTTTTTCTTACTAATTCAATTTAAGATCTCAATGTTGGTCTCTTCAGAAATTCAATTTTTTCCTGGTTCAATTTTGGGAGGTAGCAATTTTCCTGGAATTTATCCATTTCATGTAGGTTTTCTAGTTTTTATGCATAGAGGTATTCATAACAGTATCTGAGGATTTCTGTATTTGGGGTACGGATAGTGATGATGTCCTCTTTGTGATTTCTGATGGTGTTCTTTTGGATCTTCTCTCTCTTTTTTTGTCTAGCTGGTGACTTTTCAATTTCATTTATTCCTTCAAAGAACATACTTTTGTTTCATTTGATCTTTTTTTTTTTTAAATTTTCACATCTCAATTTTATTCAGGTCAGCTGGTTGAAATTTCAAATCAGAGGTGAAATGAATGAAATTTGAATGTGAAACATCAAACCATCCACAAAGCTAGCAAGATAAATGAAATTTCAGGATAAATAAAATTTCAGAGAAATAATATATCTTGAAGAAGAAATTTCAGAAGAAAATTTCAGAAGAAATTTTATTTCTCCTGCTAGCTTTGTGGATAGTTTCCTTTGGTTTTTTTTTTTGTTGTTGTTGTTCCTCTAGGTCTGATGTTAAGCTGTTAATTGGAGATATTTCTGCCTTTTTTGTGGGTGTTTTGTATTATTAACTTTCCTCTTAAGACTGCACTAGGTGTATCCCAAAGATGCTGGTATGTGGTATCTTTGTTTTCATTAATGATGAATAATTTCTTGATTTCTGCCTTAATTTCGTTTTTTACTCCCAAATAATTTAGAAGTAGGTTTTTCATTTTTTATGTTATTGTATAATTTTAAGAGATCTTCTTTGTATTAATTTAGATTTGGATGGCGCTGTGTGGTCCAAGAGTGTTGTTTGCATGGTTTTTAAAATTTTTTTGAGAATTGCTTTATTGCTGACCATGTGGTCATTCTTAGATTATATGCCAATGTGGAGATGAGAAGAATGCATATTCTGTTGTTGGGTGCAAAGTCCTATAGATGTATGCTGGGTCAATTTGGTCAAATGTTGAGTTCAGGTCTCAGATACCTTCATTAGTTTTCTGCCTTGTCGATTTGTCTAACACTGTCAGTGAGGTGTTGAAATCTTCCACTATCATTGGGTTGGTATCTATGTCTCCTTATATGTCTCTAGAAACTAGTTTTATTGAATCTGGGTGCTCTAAGGTTGGGTTCATATATATTAACGATAGCTAAGTCATCTCATTAAATTGAACCTTTTATTATTATGTAATGCCCTTCTTTGTTGTTCTTGATTGCTGTTGGTTTAAAGTGTGTTTTCTCTTAAATTAAAATAGCTATCCCTGCTTCCTTTTGTTTTTCTGTTTGCTTGAGATATCTTTCTCCATCATACTACCTTTAAATAAACTATGGGTATCATTGCAAGGTGGATGGATTTCTTCAATATAGCATACAGTTGGGTCTTACTTATTTTTTCAGCTTGTGACTCTTTTTTTTTATTATTGGAACATTTAGCTTATTTATGTTTAAGGTTAATATTGACACCTGAAAATTTCATCTTGTCATTGTGTCGTTTGCTGGTTGTTATGCAGACTTGATTGTGTAGTTGTATATGGTGTCAGCAGGCTATATCCTTAAGTATGTTTTATTGTTGCCAATACTTACCATTCATTTCCACATTTAGCTCTCTCTTAAGGATCTTTTGTAAGGCCCATCTGGTGGTAACAACTTTTTAATGTTCACTTGCCTAAAAAATAATTTATTTCTCCTTCCTTTATGAATCTTAGTTTACCTGAACATGAAATTCTTCACTGAAATTTTTTTAAGAATGCTAAACATAGGCCCCCTTTGTCTTCTGCTTTGTTGGTTTTCTGCTAAAAGGTCTACTCTTAGCCTTATGGGATTTCCTTTGTAGGTGTCATGTCCATTCTCCTTAGCTGCCTTTAACTTTTGTTTCATGTTGACCTTGGAGAATATGATTACGTTACCTGAGGATGGTCTTCCAGTACAGTATCTCACCTAGTTTCTCTGAATTTTTGGTATTTGCATGTTCACCTCTCCAGTGTGGTTGGAAAAATTTTTGTGGACAATTACTCTAATATGTTTTCCAAATGGCTTGCTCTCTCTCCCTCTTTTTCTGGTATGCCAATGTGTTATAGGTCTGGTCTTCTTATGTAATCCCATAATTCTGACAGGTTTTGTTCATTTCTAATTTTTTAAAATTATTTTTGTCTGGCTGACTTGATACACAGATCAGTCTTTGAGCTTTAAGGTTCTTTTCTCAGCTTGATTTATTCTGCTGTTAATAACTTGTGCTTGTATTATGAAATTTTTGTAGTAATTTTTTTTAGCTCTAGAAGATCAGTTTGGTTGTTTCTTAAAATATTTTTTTTATTTTTCAACTCATATCACTTTATGACATTCCTTATATTTCTTAAATTAGGTTTTAATTTTCTCCTAAATATCTTTGATCTTCATTATTATCCAGATTGTGAATTCTATGTCTGTCATTCCAGCCATTTTAGTCTAGTTAAGAAACATTTCTAGGGAGCTAGTCCAGTCATTTGAAGGTAAGACACCCTGGGTTTTAGAGTTGCCAGACTTCTTGCACTGGTCTCATCTGCTTGGGCGGGTGTTCCTTTCATCTTTGAAGTTGCTGTCCTTCAGTTGGGGATTTTTGATTGTATATTCTTTGAGGCCCTTGAGGTCTTGATTGTAATTTAAGTTGGGTTTAGTTGATTGCCTATTTCTGGATGATTTCAGGCAGCCAAGCCTCAGTTGAGGACTCTTGGAGTTTGTCCTCTAACTCGGGGGTGGGGACGGTCTGGCACAAAACCCTTGGCTTTTTACTCTGGCCTTCAAGGTTAAGAATCAAATGGTGCTGGAAGTCCTAGCCAGAGCAATCAGACAAGAGAAAGAAATAAAGGGAATCCAAATCAGTAAAGAGGAAGTCTAACTGTCACTGTTTGCTGATGATGTGATCATATAACTAAAAAACCCTAAAGACTGATCCAAAAAGCTCCTAGAACTAATAAATGAATTCAGCAAAGTTTCAGGATACAAAATTAATGTACATAAACCAGTTACTCTGTTACATACCAAGAGTAACCAAACTGAGAATCAAATCCAGAACTCAATCCCCTTTACAATAGCTGCACAAAAATAAATAAATAAATAAAATCCTTAAGAATACACCTAACCAAGGAGGTGAATGACCTCTAAAGGAAAACTACAAAACACTGCTGAAATAAATCATAGATGACACAAACAAATGGAAACACATCCCATGCTCATGGATGGGTAGAATCAATGTTGTGAAAATGACCATGTGGGGGGGAGGAGCCAAGATGGCCGAATAAGAACAGCCCCGGTCTACAGCTCCCAGCGTGAGCGACGCAGAAGACGGGTGATTTCTGCATTTCCATCTGAGGTACCGGGTTCATCTCACTAGGGAGTGCCAGACAGTGGGCGCAGGCCAGTGGGTGCATGCACCGTGCGCGAGCCGAAGCAGGGCGAGGCATTGCCTCACCTGGGAAGCGCAGGGGGTCAGGGAGTTCCCTTTCCGAGTCAAAGAAAGGGGTGACGGACGCACCTGGAAAATCGGGTCACTCCCACTCGAATATTGCGCTTTTCAGACCGGCTTAAAAAACGGCGCACCACGAGACTATATCCCACACCTGACTCGGAGGGTCCTACGCCCACGGAATCTCGCTGATTGCTAGCACAGCAGTCTGAGATCAAACTGCAAGGCGGCAGCGAGGCTGGGAGAGGGGCGCCCGCCATTGCCCAGGCTTGCTTAGGTAAACAAAGCAGCCGGGAAGCTCGAACTGGGTGGAGCCCACCACAGCTCAAGGAGGCTTGCCTGCCTCTGTAGGCTCCACCTCTGGGGGCAGGGCACAGACAAACAAAAAGACAGCAGTAGCCTCTGCAGACTTAAATGTCCCTGTCTGACAGCTTTGAAGAGAGCAGTGGTTCTCCCAGCACGCAGCTGGAGATCTGAGAACGGGCAGACTGCCTCCTCAAGTGGGTCCCTGACCCCTGACACCCGAGCAGCATAACTGGGAGGCACCCCCCAGCAGGGGCACACTGACACCTCACACGGCAGGGTATTCCAACAGACCTGCAGCTGAGGGTCCTGTCTGTTAGAAGGAAAACCAACAAACAGAAAGGACATCCACACCGAAAACCCATCTGTACATCACCATCATCAAAGACCAAAAGTAGATAAAACCACAAAGATGGGGAAAAAACAGAACAGAAAAACTGGAAACTCTAAAACGCAGAGCACCTCTCCTCCTCCAAAGGAACGCAGTTCCTCACCAGCAACGGAACAAAGCTGGATGGAGAATGATTTTGACGAGCTGAGAGAAGAAGGCTTCAGACGATCAAATTACTCTGAGCTACGGGAGGACATTCAAACCAAAGGCAAAGAAGTTGAAAACTTTGAAAAAAATTTAGACGAATGTATAACTAGAATAACCAATACAGAGAATTGCTTAAAGGAGCTGATGGAGCTGAAAACCAAGGCTCGAGAACTACGTGAAGAATGCAGAAGCCTCAGGAGCCGATGCGATCAACTGGAAGAAAGGGTATCAGCGATGGAAGATGAAATGAATGAAATGAAGTGAGAAGGGAAGTCTAGAGAAAAAAGAATAAAAAGAAATGAGCAAAGCCTCCAAGAAGTATGGGACTATGTGAAAAGACCAAATCTACGTCTGATTGGTGTACCTGAAAGTGATGGGGAGAATGGAACCAAGTTGAAAAACACTCTGCAGGATATTATCCAGGAGAACTTCCCCAATCTAGCAAGGCAGGCCAACATTCAGATTCAGGAAATACAGAGAACGCCACAAAGATACTCCTCGAGAAGAGCAACTCCAAGACACATAATTGTCAGATTCACCAAAGTTGAAATGAAGGAAAAAATGTTAAGGGCAGCCAGAGAGAAAGGTCGGGTTACCCTCAAAGGGAAGCCCATCAGACTAACAGCGGATTTCTCGGCAGAAACTCTACAAGCCAGAACAGAGTGGGGGCCAATATTCAACATTCTTAAAGAAAAGAATTTTCAACCCAGAATTTCATATCCAGCCAAACTAAGCTTCATAAGTGAAGGAGGAATAAAATACTTTACAGACAAGCAAATGCTGAGAGATTTTGTCACCACCAGGCCTGCCCTAAAAGAGCTCCTGAAGGAAGCACTAAACATGGAAAGGAACAACCGGTACCAGCCGCTGCAAAATCATGCCAAAATGTAAAGACCATCGAGACTAGGAATAAACTGCATCAACTAATGAGCAAAATAACCAGCTAACATCATAATGACAGGATCAAATTCACACATA
Organism: Gorilla gorilla gorilla; assembly: GCF_029281585.2. Lineage (NCBI taxonomy): Eukaryota > Metazoa > Chordata > Mammalia > Primates > Hominidae > Gorilla > Gorilla gorilla. The sequence goes on from NC_073247.2 coordinate 94,912,219, forward strand.
ACAATATTGACTTTAAATGTAAATGGACTAAATTCTCCAATTAAAAGACACAGACTGGCAAGTTGGATAAAGAGTCAAGACCCATCAGTGTGCTGTATTCAGGAAACCCATCTCACGTGCAGAGACACACATAGGCTCAAAATAAAAGGATGGAGGAAGATCTACCAAGCAAATGGAAAACAAAAAAAGGCAGGGGTTGCAATCCTAGTCTCTGATAAAACAGACTTTAAACCAACAAAGATCAAAAGAGACAAAGAAGGCCATTACATAATGGTAAAGGGATCAATTCAACAAGAGGAGCTAACTATCCTAAATATATATGCACCCAATACAGGAGCACCCAGATTCATAAAGCAAGTCTTGAGTGACCTACAAAGAGACTTAGACTCCCAGACATTAATAATGGGAGACTTTAACACCCCACTGTCAACATTAGACAGATCAACGAGACAGAAAGTCAACAAGGATACCCAGGAATTGAACTCAGCTCTGCACCAAGCGGACCTAATAGACATCTACAGAACTCTCCACCCCAAATCAACAGAATATACATTTTTTTCAGCACCACACCACACCTATTCCAAAATTGACCACATAGTTGGAAGTAAAGCTCTCCTCAGCAAATGTAAAAGAACAGAAATTATAACAAACTATCTCTCAGACCACAGTGCAATCAAACTAGAACTCAGGATTAAAAATCTCACTCAAAGCCGCTCAACTACATGGAAACTGAACAACCTGCTCCTGAATGACTACTGGGTACATAACGAAATGAAGGCAGAAATAAAGATGTTCTTTGAAACCAACGAGAACAAAGACACAACATACCAGAATCTCTGGGATGCATTCAAAGCAGTGTGTAGAGGGAAATTTATAGCACTAAATGCCCACAAGAGAAAGCAGGAAAGATCCAAAATTGACACCCTAACATCACAATTAAAAGAACTAGAAAAGCAAGAGCAAACACATTCAAAAGCTAGCAGAAGGCAAGAAATAACTAAAATCAGAGGAGAACTGAAGGAAATAGAGACACAAAAAACCCTTCAAAAAATCAATGAATCCAGGAGCTGGTTTTTTGAAAGGATCAACAAAATTGATAGACCGCTAGCAAGACTAATAAAGAAAAAAAGAGAGAAGAATCAAATAGACACAATAAAAAATGATAAAGGGGATATCACCACCGATCCCACAGAAATACAAACTACCATCAGAGAATACTACAAACACCTCTATGCAAATAAACTAGAAAATCTAGAAGAAATGGATACATTCCTCGACACATACACTCTCCCAAGACTAAACCAGGAAGAAGTTGAATCTCTGAATAGACCAATAACAGGAGCTGAAATTGTGGCAATAATCAATAGTTTACCAACCAAAAAGAGTCCAGGACCAGATGGATTCACAACCGAATTCTACCAGAGGTACAAGGAGGAACTGGTACCATTGCTTCTGAAACTATTCCAATCAATAGAAAAAGAGGGAATCCTCCCTAACTCATTTTATGAGGCCAGCATCATTCTGATACCAAAGCCAGGCAGAGACACAACCAAAAAAGAGAATTTTAGGCCAATATCCATGATGAACATTGATGCAAAAATCCTCAATAAAATACTGGCAAACCGAATCCAGCAGCACATCAAAAAGCTTATCCACCATGATCAAGTGGGCTTCATCCCTGGGATGCAAGGCTGGTTCAACATACACAAATCAATAAATGTAATCCAGCATATAAACAGAGCCAAAGACAAAAACCACATGATTATCTCAATAGATGCAGAAAAAGCCTTTGACAAAATTCAACAGCCCCTCACGTTAAAAACTCTCAATAAATTAGGTATTGAATGGATGTATCTCAAAATAATAAGAGCTATTTATGACAAACCCACAGCCAATATCATAGTGAATAGGCAAAAACTGGAAGCATTCCCTTTGAAAACTGGCACAAGACAGGGATGCCCTCTCTCACTGCTCCTATTCAACATAGTGTTGGAAGTTCTGGCCAGGGCAATCAGGCAGGAGAAGGAAATAAAGGGTATTCAATTAGGAAAAGAGGAAGTCAAATTGTCCCTCTTTGCAGACGACATGATTGTTTGTTTATCTAGAAAACCCCATCGTCTCAGCCCAAAATCTCCTTAAGCTGATAAGCAACTTCAGCAAAGTCACAGGATACAAAATCAATGTACAAAAATCACAAGCATTCTTATACACCAACAACAGACAAACAGAGAGCCAAATCATGAGTGAACTCCCATTCACAATTGCTTCAAAGAGAATAAAATACCTAGGAATCCAACTTACAAGGGATGGGAAGGACCTCTTCAAGGAGAACTACAAACCACTGCTCAAGGAAATAAAAGAGGATACAAACAAATGGAAGAACATTCCATGCTCATGGGTAGGAAGAATCAATATCGTGAAAATGGCCATACTGCCCAAGGTCATTTACAGATTCAATGCCATCCCCATCAAGCTACCAATGACTTTCTTCACAGAATTGGAAAAAACTACTTTAAAGTTCATATGGAACCAAAAAAGAGCCCGCATTGCCAAGTCAATCCTAAGCCAAAAGAACAAAGCTGGAGGCATCACACTACCTGACTTCAAACTATACTACAAGGCTACAGTAACAAAAACAGCATGGTACTGGTACCAAAACAGAGATATAGATCAATGGAACAGAACAGAGCCCTCAGAAATAACGCCGCATACCTACAACTATCTGATCTTTGACAAACCTGAGAAAAACCAGCAATGGGGAAAGGATTCCCTATTTAATAAATGGTGCTGGGAAAACTGGCTAGCCATATGTAGAAAGCTGAAACTGGATCCCTTCCTTACACCTTATACAAAAATCAATTCAAGATGGATTAAAGATTTAAACATTAGACCTAAAACCATAAAAACCCTAGAAGAAAACCTAGGCATTACCATTCAGGACATAGGCGTGGGCAAGGACTTCATGTCCAAAACACCAAAAGCAATGGCAACAAAAGACAAAATTGACAAATGGGATCTAATTAAACTAAAGAGCTTCTGCACAGCGAAAGAAACTACCATCAGAGTGAACAGGCAACCTACAACATGGGAGAAAATTTTCACAACCTACTCATCTGACAAAGGGCTAATATCCAGAATCTACAATGAACTCAAACAAATTTACAAGAAAAAAACAAACAACCCCATCAAAAAGTGGGCGAAAGATATGAACAGACACTTCTCAAAAGAAGACATTTATGCAGCCAAAAAACACATGAAAAAATGCTCATCATCACTGGCCATCAGAGAAACGCAAATCAAAACCACTATGAGATATCATCTCACACCGGTTAGAATGGCAATCATTAAAAAGTCAGGAAACAACTGGTGCTGGAGAGGATGTGGAGAAACAGGAACACTTTTACACTGTTGGTGGGACTGTAAACTAGTTCAACCATTGTGGAAGTCAGTGTGGAGATTCCTCAGGGATCTAGAACTAGAAATACCATTTGACCCAGCCATCCCATTACTGGGTATATACCCAAAGGACTATAAATCATGCTGCTATAAAGACAAATGCACATGTATGTTTATTGCGGCATTATTCACAATAGCAAAGACTTGGAACCAACCCAAATGTCCAACAATGATAGACTGGATTAAGAAAATGTGGCACATATACACCATGGAATCCTATGCAGCCATAAAAAATGATGAGTTCATGTCCTTTGTAGGGACATGGATGAAATTGGAAACCATCATTCTCAGTAAACTATCGCAAGAACAAAAAACCAAACACCGCATATTCTCACTCATAGGTGGGAATTGAACAATGAGATCACATGGACACAGGAAGGGGAATATCACACTGTGGGGACTGTTGTGGGGTGGGGGGAGGGGGGAGGGATAGCATTGGGAGATATACCTAATGCTAGATGACGAGTTATTGGGTGCAGCGCACCAGCATGGCACATGTATACATATGTAACTAACCTGCACAATGTGTACATGTACCCTAAAATTTAAAGTATAATAAAAAAAAAAAAAAGAAAATGACCATGTGGCCAATAGCAATCTAAAAATTCAATGAAAGTTCCATTAAAATACCACCATCGTTCTTCACAGAACTAGAAAAGGCACTTCTAAAATTCATATGAAGTAAACAAACAAACAAAGAGCCCACATAGCCAATGCAAGACTAATCATAAAGAACAAATTTGGAGGTATCACATTACCTGAAGTCAAACTATACTAAAAGGCCATAGTCACCAAAACAGCATGGTAGTGGTATAAAAATAGGGACATTGACCAATGTAACAGAATAGAGAACCCAGAAATATACCCAAGCACTTAAAGCAACCTGATCCTCGACAAAGCAAACAGAAAAACAAAGTGGGGAAAGGACACTCTATTCAACACATGGTACTTGGATAATTCACAAGCCACATGTAGAAGAATGAAACTGGATCCTTATCTTTCAACTTCCACAAAAATCAACTCAAGACGGATCAAGAACTTAAATATATGACCTGAAACCATAAAAATTCGAGAAGATAATATCCAAAAAACTCTTCTAGACATTGGCTTAGGCAAAGGCTTCATGACCTAGAACCCCAAAGCAAATGTAACAAAACAATGATAAATAGGTGATCTAATTATACTAAAATGTTTCTGCACAGCAAAAGAAACAATCAGCAGGGTAAACAGACAACCCACAGAGTGGAAGAAAATCTTCACAATCTATACATCTGACAAAGGACTAATATCGAAAATCTACAAGGAACTTGAACAAATTAGCAAGATAAAAAACAGACAATCCCATCAAAAAATGGGCTAAGTACATGAATCAACAATTCTCAAAAGAAGATACACCAACAAACAAAATGTTCAACATTACTAATGATCAGGGAACTACAAATCAAAACCTCAATGCAATGCCACCTTATTCATGCAAGAAGGGCCATAATCAAAAATCAAAAAATAATAGATGTTGACAGGGATGCAGTGAAAAGGGAACACTTTTACACTGCTGGTGGGAATGTAAACTAGCACAGCCACTATGGAAAGGAGTGTGAAGTTTCCTTAAAGAATTAAAAGTAGAACTACAATTTGATACAGCAATACCACCACTGCCTATCTACCCAGAGGAAAAGAAGTAATTATACAAAAAAGATACTTGCACACACATGTTTATAGCAGCACAATTCGCAATTGCCAAAATATGGAACTAGCCCAAAAGCCCATCAGTCAATGAGAGGATAAAGAAATTGTGATATATGTATAGGAATGATGGAATACTATTCAGCCATACAAGAAAGGAAATAATGGCATTCACAGCAAACTGGATAGAGTTGGAGACCATTATTCTAAGTGAAGTAACTCAGGAATGGAAAACCAAACATTGTATGTTCTCATTCTTAAGTAGGAGCTATGTTATGAGGATGCAAAGGCATAACAATGATGCAATGGACTTTGGGTACTCAGGGGAAATTGTGGGAGCATGGTGAGAGATAACAGACTACAAATTGGATACAGTGTATACTGCTCAGGTGATGGGTGCACCAAATGTTAGAAATCACCACTAAAGAGCTTATGTAAACAAACACCACTTGTTCCCCCAACACCTATGGAAATAAAAATAAAATAAAATAAAGTAAATGTTTAAAATAATCTATTATGCTGGAGGGGTAGATGTGTTACCAGTCCATGGGCAAGAACACTCTAATGAGGAATACTGGCAAAAATGCTTTGGCGGGTGTGTGGTCGGTGGCAGAGGTTTACATGTGTGGATGCACCAGTGGTGGTAGGTGGCCATGGGTCCATGCTCATACTGATGAAGCAGTAGTTTACAGTTGTGGGTGACTACATGCCAATGGAGGAGGGCTGAATGCAGCTGCTCATCAGCAGGGGCTCAAATGCAGAAACTTTCTCTTAGGCAGGGTATTTCAGCAAAAGAGCTATGGTAGTGGCCACTAGAAAGCACCTTGGCTTGGTAGCAGAGGCTACACAAGTTTGGTCCTGTGGGGACCCTGGTATAGACCAGCTGAACAGGGTGTGTGCTCAGGTCAGACTGGCCCCCTCCCGCAGGCAAGATAGCTCTTCTCTGTCTATGTATTGCATCCAACAAACGCTAAAGCCACCTAGAGAAGCATGGTGAGTCTTCGGGGATGGGCACCCAGGCCATGCTCCACAGCAGGCATTTTCATGCCAAACACTCTGGGATCCTTGCACGCTAGAGTTCTGCCCCTGCCCACTCTCCAGACTGTTCCCCCCACCAGGTGTAGTGTCCATGGAGATTAAAGGGTTTCTTGCAGCTAAGATTCTGGAGGACCAAGGTGATAGTGGGCAATTCTTCTGACCTATTTTACTCACTCTTTTCCCCAGCATCTTCTCAGGGCCAGAAACAGAACCTGGTGTATGGCAAACATGTGCACGCTTCCCAGGTTTCTCTCCTTTCAGCCTGGTGTTTGCAAACTCCCTCCCTCTACTCTCAATGACTTTTTTTGAAGAATTTTTTCAGAGTATGCCAGTCGACTTGATGGTCTGTTCTCTCTCGGTGGAATAATCTCTTCCTGGCTGCATCTAGTTTCTTATCATGGCTTTTTTAAAAATTATTTTAAGTTCTGGGATGCATGTGCAAGAGGTGCAGGTTTGTTACATAGGTAAATGTGTGCAATAGTGGTTTGCAGCACCTATCAACCCATCACCTAGGTATTAAACCCCACATGCATTAGCCATTTATCCTGATGCCCTCACTCCCCCTGCCCCCCTGACAGGCCCTAATGTGTGTTGTTCCCCTCCCTGTGTCCATGTGTTCTCATTGTTCAGCTCCCAGTTATAAGTGAGAACATGTAGTGTTTGGTTTTTTGCTCCTGTTTTAGTTTGCTGAGGATAGTGGCTTCCAGCTCCATCTATGTCCCTGCAAAAGACATGATCTCATTCTTTTTATGGCTGCATAGTATTCCATGGTGTATATGTACCACATTTCCTTTATCCAGTTTATCATTGACGGGCATTCGGGTTGATTCCATGTCTTTGCTATTGTGAAAAGTGCTGCAATCAACATACACATGCATGTATCTTTATAATAGAATAATTTATAGTCCTTTGGGTATAAAACCAGTAGTGGAATTGCTGGGTCAAATGGTATTTCTGGCTCTGGGTCCTTGAAGAATCGCCACACCGTCTTCCACAATGGTTGAACTAATTTACTTTCCTACCAACAATTTAAAAGCATTCCTATTTCTGCACAGCCTAGCCAGCATATGTTGTTTTTTGGCTTTTTAATAATCACCATTCTTACTGGCATGAGATTGTATCTCATTGTGGTTTTGATTTGCATTTCTCTAATAATCAGTGATGTTGAGCTTTTTTCCATATGTTTGTTGGCTGGATAAATATCTTCTTTTGAGAAGTGTTTGTTTATGTCCTTTGCCCAGTTTTTTAATGAGGCTGTTTGTCTTTTTCTTGTACATTTAAGTTCCTTGTAGATTCTGAGTATTAGACCTTTGGCAGATGGATAGATTGCAAACATTTTCTCCCATTGTGTGAGTTATCTTTCACTCTGATGATAGCTTCTTTTGCGATGAAGAAGCTCTTTAATTATATCTTATTTGTCAATTTTTACTTTCATTGCAATTGCTTTTGACGTTTGTGTCATGAAATCTTTGCCCGTGCCTATATACTGAATGGTATTGCCTAGATTTTCTTCCAGGGTTTTCTAGTTTTGGGTTCTACATTTAAGTCTTTAATCCATCTTGGGTTAATTTTTGTATAAGGTGTAGGGAAGGGGTCCAGTTTCAATTTTCTGCATATGGCTAGCCAGTTTACCCTGTACCATTTATTAAATAGGGAATACATTCCCCATTTCTTGTTTTTGTCAGGTTCATTGAAGATCAGATGGGTTGTAGACACACAGGTCAATGGAACAGAATAAAGCTCTCAGAAATAAGAGAACCATCTATCATGGCTCTTAATTCTGTAGTTTTTCTTTTTTTTTCTGTTGTCTCTGTCTGGTTTGTTAACAGGGTAATGCTGGCTTCATGTAATGAGCTTGGAAGTATTTCCTTTGCTTCAGTATATTTACATAGTTTGAGTAAAATTAGTAGTCTTTTTTAAATGTTTGGTATATTTAAGATATCAAGTCCTATACTTTTCTTTGATAGACTTTTAATTACTGTTTCTATCATGTTACGTATTGTTGTTTTGTTTAGGTTTTCTATTTCTTCATGTTTCTTTCTTGGTGTCATTTATGTGTTACATAATCCATTTTTCTAGGTTTTCATTTTATTTTCAAATATTTGTTTGTAATAGTCTCCAATAATCCTTTGTATTTCAATGGTATAAGTTTTAATGTCTTCTTCTTTTTGTGTAATTTTAATTTATTTAGGTATTCTCACACTTTTTCTTACTTTGTCTAGCTAAACTTTTTTGATTTTATCTTTTCACAAAATCAAGCTTTTGTTTCTTTGCTCTTTTGCGTCATTTTAGTCTCAGTTTCGCTTATTTTTATGCTGATTTTTATTACTTTTTTCTTCTACTAATTATGAGTTTAGTTTGTTCATGTTTTCTAGTTTTTTGAGCACATCATTTAGTTTTTTATTTGAGCCTTCCGACTTTTTTGATGCAAGTGTTTTTTCTCATACACTTTTCCCTTAATGTTGCATTTGCTGTCTCCCATAGGTTTGGGTATGTTGTGTTTACATTTCCTTTTGTCTAAAACATATTTTAATTTTTTTAAATAATTATTTGTTCACCTATTAGTTGTTCTTGCCATTTAGTTTTCGTGAATATGTACAATTTCCAACATTTCTTCTGTTATCAATTTCTAATTCTATTCCATTATGTTCAGAAAAGATACTTGACATCATTTTGATAGTTTTAAAATCTCTTGAAACTTGTATTATGACCAAACATATGGTCTACCCTAGAGAATATTCCAAGGACTGTTGAGCAAAATTTGTATTTTGTGGCTGTTAGATGTATTGTCCTGTAAATGTCTGCTTGGCCCATTTGCTCTAGAGTGCAATTTACATCCAATTATTCAATTATTCCATGTTAATTTTTGATTGAATGATCTGTCTATTGCCAAAGTTGAGGTGTTGAAGTTTCCTGCTATTATTGTAATGAAGTTAATATCTTCTTTTAGGTCTATTAATATTTTCTATATATTTGTGTGCTTTGTGTTGGGTGCATATATTTATAATTTATATTCTCTTGCAGCATTTAACACTTCATCATTATATAATAGACTTGTCTTTTCTTAACCACTTCTTACTTAAACTTTATTCCATCTACTCTAATTACAGGTACTCCTGTTCTTTGTAAATGCCTCTTTGTATGGATTTTTTTTGCAGTGCTTCTCTTTTGATTTGTACATGTCTATATAGTTAAAATTAGTTTCGTGTAGACAACACATAGCTGAGTCTTGTAATTTTTATCCTTTCAACCACCGAATGTTTTAAAAATGATGAATTCAATACAATCACATTGAAGATTATTACTGATAGATAAGGATTTACTATTGACATTTTATTACTTGTTTTCTGGTTGTTGTGCAAATTCTATTTTCTTTTATTCTCTTTTATTATCTTCATTTGTGGTTCAATGATTTTTCTCAGGCAGTACATTTTGATTTTATGCTATTTACTTTTAGTGTATATGTTACAAGTTTTTGCATAATGGTTACCATGAAGTTTAAAACACTTATTATACTAATGTTATTTTAAAATAATAAAGACTTAAGTTTGACTGCCAAGTATAGAAAAGTAACAACAATGAACTCTACACTTAATATATGATCACCCTTTCACATTTTTACTTATTAATGTTTCTATTTACATCTGTTTATACAACCAGTCTCTTAAACAATTAGTTATGATTGATTTTAATTTGTTTTTTATTTAGATGGAGTCTCACTCTGTTGCCCAGGCTGGAGTGCAGTGGCGTGAGCTTGGCTCACTGCAACCTGCACCTCCTGGGTTCAAGCGATTCTCCTGCCTCAGCCTCCAGAGTGGCTAGGATTACAGGCATGTGCCACAATGCCCAGTGAATTTTTGTAGAGCTATGGTTTCGCCATGTTGTCAAGGCCGGTCTTGAACTCCTGACGTCAAGCAATCCACCTCCCTTGGCCTCCCAAGGTTCTGGGATTACAGGCATGAGCCACTACACCCAGCTTTTAATTTTTTCTCTTAGTCTTCATATGTGGGATATATGTGGCTTACTTACTCCAATTACAATATTACAGTATTCTGAATTTTCTTTTTAATTTATGATTAAGTATAATACCATTAGATTTTTCCGTCACATATGATCATCTATTTCTTTCAGATTGAAAAAGTCCCTTAGCATTTCTTACAGGAGAGAGAGGTCTAGTGTTGATGAATTCCCACCAGTTTTGCTTCTTTGTAAGTATTTTTCTTTTTTAGTTTTAAAGGACAACTTTGCTGAGACAAGTATTCGTCATTAAGAATTTCTTTTTCGTCCTTCAGCAATTTGGATATAGCATCCCACTCTCTCCTGGCCTGAAAGATTTCAGCTTAGAAATCTACAGGAAGTGACAAAAGGGAATTTTGTAAAGTTCATAAAAAATTTGACTTCACAGATAAAATTTAAAAATAAAAACTGTATTTCTTAACATAAACTTCATCAACTACAAAACACTTGTGTAAATAATCACACAAGCCATTTAGTTTTTCCTTATATAATTGAGGGTCCTGGGAATTTAACCAAGTCAATGAAGTATTTATCACATTATTTACTGAAGAAAAAAGAGAGCCCTTTAAAGACTTTTCAAGACTGGGAAACAAAAAGATGGCAGAAGGAGCCAAATCAGAACTGTAAGGTGTATGCTTAATGATTTTCCCTTTGAAACTTACACAAAATTACCCTTGCTTAATGAGAAAAATGACCAGGATCATCGTCACAGTAGAGGATGACTCCTTGGTTAAAGCTTTCATAGAAAATTCTTCTGCTAAAGCTTTGGCTAATTTTCTCAAAACATTCCTATAATAAGCAGATGTTATCATCGTTTGGCCCTTTAGAAAGTCAGCAGGCAAACTGCCTTGGGGATTACCGAAAAAGTGTGACCATAATGTTTGTTCTTGACTGGTCTGCTTTTGCTTCAACCAGACCATGTCGTCTTCTCAGTAGCCTTTATGTTGATTGTATTTTGTCTTCAGTATAGTACTGGTAAAGAAGTGTTTCAGTTTTATCGCTTGCTATAATTCTTTCAAGAAATGCTTTAGGATCTTAACCTCACTTGTTTAAAATTTCCATTAAAAGCTCTGCTTTTTTGTCTGCAACTGATTTGGGTGCAATGGTTTTGGCAATTGTCAAATAAAAAGTTTCCTCAACTTTTATTTTTTAGTCAGAATTGTGTAAGTTTAATGAACTAAGATGTCTACGGTACTGATTATTGTTTTTGCTGTTAATTGCTCATCCTCTTCAATTACAGTAGAAGCAAGATTAAGTTATTCCTTACAAATTGATGTGAATGGTCTGCTACAGCAGATTTTAACTTTGGTCCCTTCTTAAAATAATTTATTTATTTGTAAACTGCTACTTATTTGGGCCATTTTATCCACACATTTTTCATAAAGCATCGATGAGATCACCCTTCTTTCACCCAAGCATCACTATAAATTTGATGATTGTTCTTGCTTCAATTTTGGAAAAATTCATGTTGCTCTTTTCAAACTGATATATTTTCCTTTTTACTCCTTCAAATCAGATCCCATTCAGACATGTTATAATAAGTAAGTACAAGTTTACTTTGGTGCAAAAATTAAATTTTCTTAAATACTTTTTCCACAATATGTATTTTAATCAATTTCTTGATGACCCCTTATATTCCATTTTGTGTGTGTCAACATTTTATTATCAATTTATTTGTTAATTGACTCCTATGTTACTTCTATATCTTGATTTATTTTTGAAACATGCTTAAAACATAACTTATAATAAAGGAAAAAAGCAATAAAATGCTAGAATGAACATGAGAATGGAGACATATCCTTAAGATATCAATTTTTTTCTTTTGACTATATACTCAGAAGTCAATACTTTACTTTCAATAACAGACATAATCTCCAGTCAGAAGAGCATATATGGATATGAAAAGTACTATAAACAAATTAAATGTAACAGACATAGAACATTCCCCAACAACAGCAGAATACACAATTTCCTCAACTGCACATGGAGCATTCTGTAGGATAGATCATACGCAGGCCACAGAAGAAGTCTTCATCTTTTTGAAAATATTAAAATAAATTTTATTACAATATAATGAAACTAGAAGTTAATGAAAGGGAAAAACTATAAAATTCATACATATGGGGAAATTAAATTACACACTATTAAACAACAATTGGGTCATTGAAGAAATCACAAAGGAGATTTTTAAATACCAAATGAAAACAAAAAGCAATCTACCAAAACTTATGAGATGCAAGTAAAGCAGTGCTAAGAGAGATATTTATAGCTATAAACAGATACGGTGAAAAAGAAGAAAGACCTCAAGTCAATAACCTAACTGTACACTGTGAAGGAACTAAGAAAAGAAGAGCAAGCTAAATAGAAAGACAGATCATGGAAAATATAATAAAGATTAGAATGGAGATAAATAAAATTGACAAAGAATAAATGGAGAGAAAATGCAATAAAAAGTTTGTTCTGTGAAATGATAAATAAAACTGACAAATTTTTAGTGAGACTGACCAAGAAAAAAAAAGAAGATCCAAATTATTAAAATTAAAATAAAAGAATATTACTAAGGGCTTTACAGGAATAAAAAAGATTGTAAGTTCTCACCACAAAATATTGTAACTATGTAAATTATGCCCATGTTAATTAGCTTGATAGTGGGATTCATTACACAGGTATATTTATATAAAAAAGTTCCATTATACACCTTAAATATATCCAAATTTTAAATTGTTAATTATACTTCAATAAAAGCAGAAATAAAAAAACGCAGGGCATTAAAATCTCCAACTATTATTGTAGAACCATTTCTTCAATTTTGTCAGTGGTTGCTCCATAGAATTTAGATCTCCGTTAAGTTCATGTATGTTTTCAATTCTTATATCTTCTTTGTGAATTAATCTTCTTCCCAATATTTAATGCTCTTCTTTTTCTTTTGGAATAATTTCCTCTTAACGTTTATTTTGTCTGATATTGGTGTTTATACCTCAGCTTTTTATTCAGTTTCTATTTGAATGAAATATATTTTTCTGTACTTTCAACATATTTTGCCTTTGGATCTAAAAGGGATCACATATATTTAATTATGTAATAGATCATTAAAAACATTTTTTCTACCAATCTCTACATTTCATTAGCCACCTTTATTTACTCACAGTTAATGTAGTTTCAGATAAGTCCCACTTCTACCATTTTGCAACTTATTTTCTATATGTCTACTAGCGTGTTTCTACCTCAGTTTCTTCATTACTGCCTTCTGTGTTTAGTTGATTTCTTATAGTGACGTATTTTATTTCCTTCTCACTTTCCTTTGTGTATATTCTATAGAATTTTTTGTGGTCACCATTGGGATTATAGCTAAATTCCATATGTGATAACAATCTAACTTGAATTGTTAACAACTTTACTTCAATAACATACAAAAACACAACTCCTATAAAGCTCTGCTCCCATTTATGTTATTGACATCACAAATTGCATCTTCACACACTATGTGCCTGATTATATAGCTTGTTAATCTTCTTATGTATTTGTTGTTAAAATCATGTAAAAAATAAAAGTGTGGTTACAAACTAAAATTACAATATTGACTTTTAGTTTTGCTCATGTCTTTTTACTGGTGATCTTTATTGAAATGGATTCAAATTACCATATTGCATTTTGTTTTAAACTTGAATGATCCTATTTTCCATTTTTTGTAGGGCAAGTCTACTGGTTATAAATATCTGCACGTTTTGTTTCTGGGGGAGTGTCAGTTTTTCTTTCATTTTGGAAGATGCATTTGCAAGACGTGGAATTTGTTTGTTTGTTTGTTTGTTTTGAGATGGAGTCTTGGTCTGTTGCCAGGCTGGAATGCAATGGCACGATCTCGGCTCACTGCAACCTCCACCTCCCTGGTTCAAGCGGTTCTCCTGTCTCAGCCTCCTGAGTAGCTGGGATTACAGGCGCCCACCACCACATCTGGCTAATTTTTGTGTTTTTTGTAGAGACAGGGTTTCGCCATGTTGGCCAGGCTGGTCTTGAACTCCTGACCTCAGGCGACCCACCTGCCTTGGCCTCCCAAGGTGCTGGGGTTACAGGCGTGAGCCACCATACCCAGCTGCAAGATGCAGAATTTTTGGTTAATTATTTGTTGTTGTTTTATTATTTTAGTGGTTTAAACATATTATCCAAATGCTTTGGGGCCTTCAACGTTTTGAATGTGGGATTGGCTGATAATCATGTTTAGGATCCATATATGTGATGACTCACTTTTTTCTTTTCTGCTCACAGTATTTTTGTCCTTTGTGTTCAACAGTTTGACTACGATATATCTCAGTCTTGGTGTCTTTGGGATTATACTGGTTGAATTTCATTGAGCTTCTTGAATTCATACATTTATGTATTTCGTTAAATTTCCAAAATTTGGGTCAATGATTCCTGTTTATTTATTTATTTATTTATTTATTTATTTATTTAATTTATTTTTTTGAGACAGGGTCTGGCTCTGTTGCCCAGGCTGCAGCACAATGGCATGATCACAGCTCACTGCAATCTCTGCCTCATGGGTTCAACCCATCCTCCCATCTCAGTCTCCAGTGTAGCTGAGACTACATGCATGCAACACCACGCTTGGCTAGTTTTGTATATATACATATTTGGTAGAGATGGAGCTTTGGCCTGTTTCCTAGGTTGGTCTCAAACTCCTGGGCTCAAGCGATCTGCCCAAACTTGGCCTCCCTCCTAAATTGTTGGGATTATAGGCATGAGCCACTGCACCCATCTGGGGCCATTATTTCTTTTAAAAATCTCTTTGCATTGTTGTCTCTCTCTTCTTCTTTTGGATTGTCATATTACAAATATTGGTCCACGTGATGGTGTCCACCTGTTCCTTAGGCTGTGTTCATTTTTCTTTCTGCTCCTTTGAATACTCTATTTGCACTTTTTTATTTAGGTATAATAATTTCTTCTTTTTTCTGCTCAAAATGGCTGTTGAGCTACTTGTATAACTTTTTTTAAATTTTAGTTATTATACTTTTCATTTCCAGAAATTTTGTTAGATTTTTTATGGTTTTTATTTCATCATTGATATGCTCATTTTGTTATCATATAATTTTTATGATATTTTTAGTTCTTTATGTTATCATTTAACATTTTAGGAATATTTAAGATAGTTGTTTTCAAGGAACTTTCTATTTAGTCTGATGTCTAATCTTCATAAGAGACAATTGTTCATCGTTGTTACTTCAGCGTTCCGTGTTTTCCTGTTTCTTTGCATAAATTGATATTTTCATGTGAATGATTTGGCATTTGACTATTAAAATGTTGTAAGTATAAAAACTGTTTTCCTCTCCTTCTCTAGAGATTGCTGGCTTTTTTTTTTTCAACTTGTTGAAGGCCATAGTCTATTTTGAGACTTTTTCAAACTATTTTTGCAAAGACTATTCCTTGTCATTTGCTATCACTATAGTCCCTTTTCCTTCAACTGGTGTGAAGCTAACATTTTGATAAATATTTTCTTAAGTACTAGAAACTAAAAGAAACAGTAAAAATTCCATAAAAGAGAGAATCAGAAAAACACCCAATTTTCCTAGTTCTTGTTGATTGGCTCTGTGCTAGGGCACTTCAGCACTTAGCTAGACTTTTTCTAAGACTAGAGATCAGTTCAAGGTGAAAGTTTATGGTATTCTTAAAACTTTTCTAAGTGGGAATTGAACAATGAGATCACATGGACACAGGAAGGGGAATATCACACTCTGGGGACTGTTGTGGGGTGGGAGGAGAAGGGAGGGAGAGCATCGGGAGATATGCCTAATGCTAGATGACGAGTTAGTGGGTGCAGCGCACCAGCATGGCACATGTATATATATGTAACTAACCTGCACAATGTGCACATGTACCCTAAAACTTAAAGTATAATAAAAAAAATAAATAAAATAAAAGGGGTCACCTCTTGGGAGGAGATGAGACTGTGAAAAAAAAAAAACTTTTCTGAGCATGTATCTTTTTTGGGAATGTTTGTGTTTTTCTAAATACCCCTGTATACATGTCTGCTTTTGAATATCCTAATTTCCTAAAGAGTGACACCCCAGATTCTTTTCCATGTCTTAGGTGGTCTATTGTATGTCTCCATAAACTCTTGCCCCAAGCCTCTGTGAGTCTGCAGTCTACTTGAAGCCTTCAAAAGCATTGCCCTTTGCTTTGGCCATCGGAGATGCACAATAGAAAAATTGAGAAGTCAACCTTTCTTCTGTAGTTTAAGTAGCCTACGTGCAAGTTAGAAAAAAATATACATACCAATTTGCAAATAAGGTCATCAACTCCCTTTAGTTCAAAAGAGGTAACTGGGAACTGAGCTGCTATCACTTCATAACAAAGACAGCCACCAAACTAAGGAGGAAGTTAGGCAAGGGAGAGTAAAAGTACCACAGATTCTTCTTTTTTGATGATAACTCTCTTTTAACTGGGTATTTGTTTGGCTACTGTAAAACTTTGCTTTTCAGAGCTCTGATAAAGCAGTGAAATCAATTGCTACTTGCTGTTGTTGGTGTTTAAAAATGTTTATATAAGAGAACAAAAGCTTGGAGCTTTCTAGTACACCATTTTGCTAGCATTACTCCTAGTGGCACATGAAACAAAATATATGGTTGTTATTATCAGCATTCAAAAATATTGACAGAAAGAAAAATATAAGATTAATATAACATTATTAAATAAAATACTTCTGTACTTGAAGACAGAAAATATGTCCATGGATAGAATAAGGAAGTCTTTCCAACAGCTTGTGTAATAATGAGTCAGAACTTTTAGTTAACAATGAGATCTGTGTGAGAAAAAAATATGATGTGAAAGCCAAAAAAAATTGTATGATATTATTAGTGTCATTAACAGAAGTATGGCACTTAACATTAAGGAGGCAATATTACTAATCAGATCTCCAATGATACCCAGAGTCTTGGCTTTCTAACAGGGCATCACATTTTATTTTAATAATTAGACAAATTAAAATGCATTGAGGAAAGTGTAGTGAGAGTGGTAATACAATTAAGCTATATGAGAAATGTTTCAAATAATTTTGCATGTTTACCCTGAAAGAGAAAAATTCACTGTGAGACATGAGATCCCTCTCCAAATATGTGAAAGATGATCTTATATGAAAGGTATTAGAAATTTTGGATTTGCACCCAAGGGATAATCTCAATTTAAAATGGTATGAGAGGGTTAACTCAGACCAACGGTGAGTTTTAAAAAGGGACAGATTTTACCATAAGTTAAAACAGATATTTTAACACTCATAATTGTCTAATTGAGCATTTCAAACATCATTTGAGAAGTTTTCCATAGGATTGTATGATTGCATGTATTAAAAAATTAATCACGCACATTGAATATAAGATCTATATAAAATGTCTTAGATGTTGAAGATAAGAGTGAAAAGCCAAATGCAGTTCCATGTTAAAGTTAGAGTGTAAAACAAGGACAGTAGCTACCAAGTAATTAATAAAATGTCATCTATCCAACAGAGATAAACTACAGTACAACCTACTGGCTTGAGGAGATTTTCTATTATTTATACCTTCAGTCTTTATTAATGAGTCACTTCGGCAACAAACACCGATCATGATAAGTTTCCATTTACTGAGTTGTTTTTATACAGGAACTGTATTAAGTGGTTTTAGATAAATTATCATGTCCTCTAATCCTCTTAACAACCCTATGAAATAGATACTAGTATTAAGCCTCATTTGACAAATGAGAAAATTTTTGCTTAGCTAGGTTAACTAAGTCGTTCAGGGTCACACAGCTAGTAAATGACAGAGCAAAAATTTGAACTCATGTCTATTTATATAAAGATAAGTTAATAAACACTGTATTTTATGTCCATTTTTACCACAAGGTGCACTACTGCTTAGAAAAAATTTTCCTTACATGCTTAATAGGTTTCTGGAATACCGAGATTTCCAACTATGTTTACTTTAAACTAACAGTGAAAACATGTTATTAATTTTTCTGTCTATTTTAGTTCTATTTTATCAGACATATGAAAAGGTAATTCATATCTGTCAGTATTTTTAAAATTATTTCCCTGTTTATTGAAACTTCCATTAAATAAGTGTCTGAAATCTGTAGAAACAACCCAAGTAAAAAAATTCCTTTAATTTTTAAGAGCAACAGGTACTTCTTGAATTTGAATAAAGACACATATAGATACGTGGGTTTTACATAAGTGCCTGTCTGTAATTTTATGGTTGCACATGATGAGCAAAGTTGTTTGCAGCCACCACTATTGGATTATTAGGAAGCCAAGTACCAACCACTTTTATAGAATAGGACTGCAATAGGCATTTTGTCACTAATGAAATACCACTTGGGGTACTGTGATACATGGAATCAAATATTTCACCATACTTTCTTGCCTTAGCACTCGACATTCCTACCATTAATACTGCTTTTCCAGCTGAAGCATATTAAAAGATCAATTGAAAAGTACACTAGACCAGATACACAGAAATCTGAGTTCCAACCCCATCTCATCCATGAACACATTGTTTACTTTGGAAAAGACACTTTAGTTTCTAAACCTGTTTTTTCTAAATAGATGGAGAATTTGGACTAGGAAATCCACCATGTTACTTTAAATTTCAAAATTCAGATTATGGAAAATGCAAATTTGTTATTTTATAAAGATCACCAATTAAGCTATCATCACTCACAAATATCTTAGTTTATTAGTTTAGCTCACTATATTAATTGGCCAGTCACAAAGCAATTATGTAACTATATTTAATATACAAGTAATATTTTTATTTAATGGCCTATAAATGTTTTTATATAGATAACCTCACTAATTCCTGTCAACAACTGTGGAAGAACAGACACTATTTTATTTTAAAAATAACATTATCAGGCTTATTTTCCAGGTAAGAAAATTAACTTTCTGAAGGCCATGTGGAAAATGATTTGCCGTGTTTATTTCACAGTAATAATACTAACAACAAGGACTAACATCAAATTGGGAACTTTTTAAATGCTGAGCACCATGTTGAGTAGATTATAAGGAATGACTTCATTTAATCTTTATAACCACATCACAAGATAAGTATTATCATTATTCACTTTCCACAGATGAAAACTAAGGCCCAAGAATGTTAAGTTCCCTGGCCAATGTCATGACAGCTAGCAAAAGGTAGACCTGTGTTGGTAAAGTCATGTCTTCTGTGTCTAAACTCCATGTGCTTGCAATTATAATAACAATGATATTTTATATTTATTGACACATTTCTTATGTGTTAAGTTGTAAACTAAGTGTTTACTGGATTAACCTATATAATTTTCACAATTATCTAGTAAGTTAAGAAACTATTGTTATTCTTATTTTATAAATGATCATACTAATTTTCAAAGAAATAATGTGTTCATCATTAACCACTTAGTAAGTGATGAAGATGAGGTCTGAAAAGGAGATGTTTGACTCTAGAGCCTGAGAATGTATTGCTGTGTAGTATCACATAATATATGAGCAATATTTCAACTCACTCTTGAAAATGTACATTTTTTAACAAAGCAGTCTTGTATTGACCAAGAGTTCTTCTCTGTCTGCTGTATCTGGAAATGATTTATTTGTTATTACTAACCTTTTCTCTAACTCCCTGTAATAAAAATGCCCTTAATGATATTTAAAAATTCTATACTGAAATAAATTATGGTACAGCTATATGCTACATTAACATTTTCATTTATCTATTGGCATAACCTAGATAGTCTTGTCTACATTAGATTGTAAGGCCCATGACAACAGGTTTTGTAGAGTGATAGAATAAATATAGGTCAAAGATATTGTCTTTATTTCAGATTTTCATGCTTTAAAAAGGATATTGTAGAATCAATAGAAACAAAAAAGAGAGTGAAACAGATGATCTGGTACCTTGAGAGGTAAAAAGTAAGACTAAGAAAGGAGGGGATAAAGGTATATATTTATACCTTTCAGGTTCTCTACAATGTGCAAAATGTTGTTTTAGAAACTAGAGATATAGCTCTGAACAAAACATATTTTTTGTTCTCACAGAACATTTTTCTTACTATAGTGCTTATATTCCAG
Source organism: Gorilla gorilla gorilla (assembly GCF_029281585.2). Taxonomy (NCBI): domain Eukaryota; kingdom Metazoa; phylum Chordata; class Mammalia; order Primates; family Hominidae; genus Gorilla; species Gorilla gorilla. The sequence continues at coordinate 94,932,482 of NC_073247.2, forward strand.
TAATCAGTTGAAAATATTCATAATGAAATAAAACCCTTTAATTGTAATTTTTCTGATGCCTTGCAAGTTAAAAATTTCAACTCTCAAACCCCAAGAGGAAAATATTTTTGGAAGCACAGCACGTATAAAATGTGTGCCAATCCAATTATTTTATTTATTACTATATTCCTCCATAATTCTCCATTCATTATTGACCCATTTTTTTCTACAAATATGTAATTATCATCTACTGTGTGCCCATCATTGGAATAATTACTAATATATGATACTGAACAAAGAAAATGTTGACCCTTGTTTAATGGCAAAGCCAGATAATAAACAAGTAAATTAATACTTTTTTTTTTTGAGACAGAGTTTCACTCTTGTTGCCCAGGCTGGAGTGCAATGGCACGATCTTGGCTCACCACAGCCTCTGCCTCCTGGGTTCAAGTGATTCTCCTGCCTTGCCTCCCAAGTAGATGGGACTACAGGCATGCGCCACAATGCTTGGCTAATTTTGTATTTTTAGTAGAGATGGGGTTTCTCCATTTTGGTCAGGCTAGTCTTGAACTCCCAACCTCAGGCAATCTGCCCACCTCGGACTCCCAAAGTGCTGGGATTACAGGCGTGAGCCACTGCGCCTGGCCAATAAACACATTTTTAAAACTTTTATGTGAGATTAAGAGAGCAAAGAAGGTTCAGTGATAGTAACAGGAATTTTATATTAGATAAATAGGGATGATATATCAATCAGATTCAGTGCCATGAAAAATAATCTATACATCAAACACCCATGGCATAACATTTACCGATATAACAAACTTTCACTTGTTCCACCGAACCTAAAATAAAAGTTAAAAAAAGAAAAATAAACTATTTTAGGTATTTAAGAAGAAATTAATTTAATACAGGAAAGAAGGCACATTGTTGAAAGGCCCTTGAGAGGAGAAATCTAGGTGCCACCACTGAGTTATTGAGTTACGAAAACATCATTAGAAAGCACTTCTGAAGTTGTGGAGTAAGAAATTTTGATAATTGCCTCTTCTGTAAATGAAACAGGGAGGGTGACCCAAAGAATGTAAAAATCAACTTTTTGGAAGGCTGGAATTAACCAAAGGATTAAAACAATCTGAGAAGCATTTATTCAAGAAAAACTGGAAGCTCAGTAAGAAGAACCATAAAGTTTGTAGCATTTTTACTTGCCACAAATTTATCCTTTTTTCCTCAACTCCACTGCAGCATTAAAAATTCCAAGAGCCTTTCAACATTGGTAGTTATGCCTAGCAGCGGCTAGAGGAGAAAGAATGTGTTTAAAACTCCCCAAAAGTCATATTCCTCATGGACTTATCATTATTTGAGTTTGGATGCTCCCTTAAAGCTCCATTCTCAGGGTTTGTTTTATTTCACCTAAGGCAGATTTTATTCTATGCAAATAATTCTATTCCCAGAGGGTTAGTGTTAGTCTAAACAATCACTGGTAATTGTTTAAAATTGAAGGTCCCTGGAATGGAGACTCTAGTCCAAATTCACTGGAGCTGGTGAGAAAATCTACAGGAAAAAAAAGAAAATGAGCTTAGTAGATGTCTACAAGGGGTGTTGAACAAGTTGTAACATATTTATGGGCACCTAGAAAAGCATAAAACATACAAAGAGCTTTGCACATATCTAGGAAAAATACGAGAATGTCATAAGCTTGCACTTGTGGCTGACCATGATTCTTTCCACAAACAATAAGTGTAGACTAAGATAGAGATATAAAATTTCTGTATAATTGTAGAATGTATGCCCCAGTACAAACAAAACTGGGGAGAATTATTACGTCAAGATATTTAAGAAAATATTTACCCCACCTATTTCTATTTACTAAGTAACCCAGCAGTGACTTTAGTGGACAATATGGTAAAGAATATACATTTCAGAATTAGGCCAGAGTACTTATTAAATAAGCAAAAACAACCATTGAATAACAAGAACAGAAAACAAAGGTTAGGGAAGGAGTTAACTTTCAGAGCTAAAAAACTATAATATTTAAAAATTCGCTTTGAAAAATATAATTCATGTTAATAAATAGTAAAGTGTGAACACATACTCAGGGAAAAAAAAGCAATGAATAGCAATTGTTTCTCCAGAAACCCACAATTACATTTATTAGAAAAAGACATTAAATTGCCTATTATTAATATCAAATATAAATTATAAATATGTTTAAAACAGGTCAAAAGCAAATAGAACAAAACAGAGAACTCAGAAATAAACTTGCACACCTGCAACCATCTGATCTTTGACAAAGTTTTAAAAAACAAGCAATGGGGAAAGGACACTGCATTCAGTAAGTGGTATCGGGATAATTAGATAGCCTTATGCGGAAGATTTAATCTGAATCCCTTCCTTTTGCCACATACAAAAATCAACTCAAGATGAATTGAAAACTTAAATGTAAGACCTGAAACTATAAATCCTAGAAGTAAACCAAGAAAATTCTATTTTGGACATTAGCCTTGGATAAGAATTTAAGACAAAGACCCAAAACTCAATTACAAGAAAAACAAAAAATGGACAAGTGGGACTTAATTAAACTGAAGAGTTTATGTACAGCAAAAGAAACTATAAACAGGGTAAACAATCTACAGACTGAGAGAAAATCTTCACAAACTATGCATTTGACAAAGGTCTAATATCAAGGATCTACAAGGAACATAAATTAACAAGCAAATAACAAACAACCCTATTAAAAAGTGCAAATAAATCATTAACAGGCAATTATGAAAAAAGAAATACATATGGACAATAAATATAAATTAAAAATTCTGTATTCCTGAATTTGAATGTTGGCCTTCCTTGCTAGGTTGGGGAAGTTCTCCTGGATAATATCCTGAAGAATATTTTCTAACTTGATTCCATTCTCCCCATCACTTTCAGGTACACCAGTCAAATGTAGATTTGGTCTTTTCACATAGTTCCATAGTTCTTGGAGGCTTTGTTCATTTCTTTTCACACTTTTTTCTCTAATCTTGTCTTCTCACTTTATTTCATTAATTTGTTCTTCAATCACTGATATCCTTTCTTCTGCTTGATCGAATCGGCTACTGAAGCTTGTGTATACTTCACAAAGTTCTCGTACCATGGTTTTCTGCTCCATCAGGTCATTTAAACCCTTCTCTACACTGGTTACTCTAGGTAGCCATTAATCTAACCTTTTTTCAAGGTTTTTAGCTTCCTTCCGATGGGTTAGAACATGCTCCTTTAGCTCAGGGAAGTTTGTTATAACCGACTTTCTGAATCCTACTTCTGTCAGCTCGTTAAACTCATTCTCCTTCCAGTTCTGTTCCCTTGCTGGTGAGGAGTTGTGTTCCTTTGTAGGAGAAGAGGAGTTCTGGTTTTTGAAATTTTCTGTCTTTCTGCTCTGGTTTCTCCCCATCTTTGTGGTTTTATCTAGGTATTGATGGAACATATCTCAAAATAATAAGAGCTATTTATGACAAACCCACAGCCAATGTCATACTGAATAGGCAAAAACTGGAAGCATTCCCTTTGAAAACTGGCAAAAGACAAGGATGCCCTCTCTTACCAATCTTATTCAACACAGTACCAGAAGTTCTGGCTAGGGCAATCAGGCAGGGGAAAGAAATAAAGGGTATTCAATTAGAAAAAGAGGAAGTCAAATTGTTTCTGTTTGCAGATGATATGATTGTATATTTAGAAAACCCCATCATCTCAGCCCAAAATCTCCTTAAGCAGATAAGCAACTTCAGCAAAGTCTCAGGATACAAAATCAATGTGCAAAACTCACAAGCATTCCTATACACCAAGAACAGATAAACAGAAAGCCAAATCATGAGTGAACTCCCATTCACAATTGCTGCAAACAGAATAGAGTACCTAGGAATCCAACTTACAAGGTATGTGAAGGACCTCTTCAAGGAGAACTGCAAACCACTGCTCAACGAAATAAAAGAGAACACAAACAAATGGAAGAACACTCCATGCTCATGGATAGGAAGAATCAATATCATAAAAGTGGCCATACTGTCCAAGGTAATAAATAGATTCAATGCTTTCCCCATTAACCTACCATTGACTTTCTTCACAGAATCGGATAAAACTACTTTAAATTTCATATGAAGCCAAAGAAGAGCCCACAGAGCCAAGACAATCCTAAACCAAAAGAACAAAGCTGGAGGAATCATGCTACCTGACTTCAAACTATACTACAAGGCTACAGTAACCAAAACAGCATGGGACTGGTACCAAAACAGATATATAGACCAATGGAACAAACAGAGGCCTCAGAAATTACACCACACACCTTCAACCATCTGACGTTTGAGAAACCTGACAAAAACAAGCAATGGGGAAAGATTTATTAAATTTATTTATTTATTAGATGGTGCTGGAAAAACTGGCTAGCCATATGTAGAAAGCTGAAACTGGATCCCTTCCTTACACCTTATACAAAAATTAACTGAAGATGGATTAAAGATTTAAATGTAAAACCTAAAACCATAAAAACCCTAGAAGAAAACCTAGGCAATACCATTCAGGACATAGGCATGGGCAAAGACTTCATGACTAAAATACTACAAGCAATGGCAACAAAAGCCAAAATAGACAAATGGGATCTAATTAAACTAAAGAGCTTCTGCACAGCAAAAGAAACTATCATCAGAGTGAACAGGCAACCTACAGAATGGGAGAAAAATTTTTCAATCTATCCATCTGACAACAGGCTAATATCCAGAATCTACAAAGAACTTACACAAATTTACAAGAAAAAAGCAAACAATCCCATCAAAAAGTGGGCAAAGGATATGAACAGACACTTTTCAAAAGGAGACATTTGTGGGCAAAGGATATGAACAGACACTTCTCAAAAAAAGACATTTATGCAGTCAACAGACATATGAAAAAATGCTCATCATCACTGGTCATCAGAGAAATGCAAATCAAAACCACAATGAGATATCATCTTACGCCAGTTAGAATGGTGATCATTAAAAAGTCAGGAAACAAAAGATGCTGAAGAGGATGTGGAGAAATAGCAATGCTTTTACACTGTTGGTGGGACTGTAAACTAGTTCAACCATTGTGGAAGAGAGTGTGGTGATTCCTCAAGGATCTAGAACTAGAAATACCATTTGATCCAGCAATCCCGTGACTAGGTATATACCCAAAGGATTATAAATCATGCTATTATAAAGACACATGCACATGTATGTTTATTGTGGCACTATTCACAATAACAAAGACTTGGAACCATCTCAAATGTCCATCCATAATAGACTGGATAAAGAAAATGTGGCACATATACACCATGGAATACTATGCAGTCATAAAAAAGGATGAGTTCATGTCCTTTGCAGGGACATGGATGGAGCAGGAAACCATCATTCTCAGCAAAATATCACAAGGACAGAAAGCCAAACACCGTATGTTCTCACTCATAAGAGGGAATTGAACAATGAGAACACATGGACACAGGGAGGGGAATATCACACACTGGGGCCTGCTGGGGGGTGGGGGGAGGGGGGAGGGATAGCATTAGGAGAAATACCTAATGTAAATGATGAGTTGATGGGTGCAGCAAACCAACATGGCACATGTATACCTATGTAACAAACCTGTACATTGTGTACATGTACCTTAGAACTTAAAGTATAATAATAAAAAAAGAAAAAATCTCAATATCACTAGTCATCAGAGAAATGCAAATCAAAGCCACAATGAGATCCCATCTCATACCAGTCAGAATGACTATTATTAAATATTAAAATATCAAAAAATAACAAACGTTGGCAAGGTTGTGGAGAAAAGGGAATGGTTATACACTGTTGGGAAGAATGCAAATTCTTTAAGCCATCACGGAAATCAGTTTGGAGATATCTCAAAAACTAATAGGTGAACAATCGTTTGATCTAGCAATCCTATTACCAAGTATACTCAAAATAAAATTAATTGTTCTACCCCAAAAAACCATTAACTCATATGTTCATTGCATCACTATTCATAACAGCAAAGAAATAGAATCAATCCAGATGCCTATTAACAGCGAAATGGATAAAGAAAAATGTGATAATATACACCAGGGAATACTATACAGCCATAAAACATAATGAAATCACAATCTTTGTAGCAACATTGATGTCACTGAAGGCCAACTTGTTAGGTGAATTAAAATAGAAACAGAAAAACAAGAACTACATATTCTTACTTATGAGTGAGAGCTAAACATTGCATACACAAGGACATAAATATTTTTTAAAAAGACACTTAGAAATACTATGGGGAGTGGGTGAAAGGCATGAACACTAAAAAACTAAATATTGAGTATTATGCTCACTACCTGGATAACAGAACTATTCATACACCAAACCCCATTGGCACACAATTTACACATGCAACAAACCTGCACACCTACCTCCTGAATCTAAAATAAAAGTCAAAAGAAAAAATAATACACATTTTTAAAAAGACTAAGAAAGCTGGAAACCTTGCATGGGGCTGCTGAGCACCGGAATTTATTCCAGGCCTGAAGTGGCTTGTGGGGAATGGGTGATTTGAACAGGAAAAAAAGTGACCTGCTCTCACCATAGACCTATTGAATCCTAGCTGCAGGGCACTTTATGAGTCCTATGGACACTTGAGCTGGCAGGGACAAGTGTTTGGAGAGGTGGCAGGGGTAGGACTCCAACCTTTGTGGAGCTGAGAGGGTTTGGCATGGGAGTGGTTGCAATGGAGCATCACCAGGAATAGCCATCCACCAAGGCTTTCCATTCCCCCTTAGATGGCTTTGGACTTTGGGGACTGTCAGACTTTGACAGAGCAGAATGTCATATATGGTTATGACATATAACCATATAGAAAAGAAATTCCAGCCAAGAATTTCACAGTCAAACTAAGCTTCATAAACATATTAATAAGATTAATACCTTTTTGTTATTAGAAACCATGGAGATAAGAAGGTAATTAGATGGCATTATGAAAGTTCTGAAAAAAATATGGTTCAACCAATAATTCTGTATATGGAAAAACTATTCCACAAAATTGAAAAAATAGTACCACTATACAACTTTTAGAAAGGCCAAAATCCAAAGCAAATGAAAGGCCAAAATCCAAAGCAAATCCAAAGCAAAATCCAAAGCAAATTCTGGTGAAATTTTGGAACAACAAGAATTTTTTTTTTTAAAGTTCCAGGATACATGTGCAGAACGTGCAGATTTGTTACATAGGTATACATGTGCCATGGTGGTTTGCTGCACCTATCAACTAGTCACCTAGGTTTTAAGCCCCACATGCATTAGCTATTTGTCCTGATGATCTCCCTCCCTTTGCTGCGTGCCCCCACCCCCGACATGCCCCAGTTTGTGTGGAACAACAAGAACATTCATTCATTGCTTGTGAGAATGCAGAATGGTATAGCCACTGTGAAATACAGTTTGGCAGTTTCTTACAAGCTGACTTATACTCTTACCACATGATCCAGTAATTGCATTCCTTAGTATTTACCCAAAGGAAACCTAAGCTGATGTCCACACAAAAACCTGCACACAGATGTTTATAGCAGCTGAATTTATAATTGCCAAAAACTTGAAAATAACCAAGATGGTTTATTTTTAAAATTAGAGAAGCAATTAAGACATTCCCAGACAAACCAACACTGAGAGAATCTGTCACTATTAGATTGGCTCCACAAGTAAATAAATAAATAAATAAACGTAACTACCAAGAGAAATATAAAAGAGTAATTGCATTTTTTAATGATATTTTTCTACTATACTATTTAAAAGGCATCCATAAAAAGCAATAGTTTGAAATGGTTTTGATGCTCTTCTAAAGTATAAAGATGCAGTTTGTATGACAATAATAACACAAAAAAGGTCTTTCTTATAGGGCTATTGAAGAGAAAGATTTATATACCGTTAAAGTTTAGCTGATGTTAATTCAAAGCAAAATATTTAAGGAGTTAATTGTAATCCTCAGGCAACCATTAAGTGATGACTTTTAAAAAGGGCATTATAATTGCACACTAGAACATGTATATTTAATAAAAGCAAAGCCAGTAATGAAGAAATAGAGGAACCAAAGATATAAATCAGATTAAATATAGCAAAAATGGCAGGTGTAAATGATACCTTATTAATAGTTACGTTAAATATAAATTGACCAAACATTCCAATTAAATGATAAAGTTAGGTAGAGTGGATCTGTATTTTTTTAAAAAAGGAAACATGATCTATCTATATGCTGTGTACAGGATACAATTTGGATTTAAGACGCAAATTGGTTAAATGGTTAAAGATGCAAAAAAGATATACTGTGTAAAGAAGTACCAAAAGAGAGGCTAAGCAGCTACACTGATGTCATACAAAATGAAACTTAAGACAAAAAAAGTTACTACAGAAAAGGAATATTTTATCATGATTAATCTGTCAGAGGACATAACAATTTTAAATGTATATGTACTTACCAACAAATCCACAAAGATATGAATCAAAGACTTTCAGAACTGATGGGAGAAAGACACATTTAACTGATAATAGATTAAGACTTCAATATTTCCTATTCAATAATGCATAGAACAAGTAGGCTCTACAATAAAAAAAGAAGGTTTGAACAACACTATATCCAATTAAATATAATACATATAAACAGAACATACCACAGATCAAGAGCAAAATACATATTATTTTCAAATGTCCATGCAAGATTGTTCAGAATAGATAGTATTCTAAACCAAAAAACAAGCATTGATGATACCTTTAAAACATTCAGATAATGATACATATATTCTCTGAAGACAATGAAATTAAATTAAAAAATCAATGACATAAGAAAGTTTGGTTTTAGGGTATATATGGCAAACAGAGAGAAATAAAAGACACAGAGGACTTCAAAAGGGGGACTGGTGGGTAGGAAATAAGGGTTTAAAGATTACCTATTTGGTACAGTCTTCACTATTCAGGTGATGGGTACACAAGAAGCCCATACAAGATATCCATGTAACAAACCTGCATATGTACCCCGTGAATCTATAAAATTTTTTTAAAAGTTTAAGAAATTGACAAAATATTGTAATGGAACAATTCATCTCTAAATTACCCATGAGTAAGAGAGGAAATTATGAGAGAAATTAAAAATACTTTAAAGTGACTTGAAACAAAAAGAAACACAGAAAAATTATAAAATACAGCAAAAACACAACTTAGAGAGACACTTATACCTGTAAATATCCATACTTAAATGAGAAAAGTTTAAAATCAGTAACATAAACGTCAACTTTAAGACACAGGAAAAGTAAGATAAAACGAAATCCAAAGCAAGTTGAAGACAGAAAATGAAGATTAAAGGAGAAATAAATAGAATAGAGAACAGTAAAAAAAAAATATACAAAAATCAATAAAATCAAAAGTTGGTTCTGCATCAAAATGGAGATTCTTTAGTTAAACAAGAAATAAAAAAGTTTCAAGTTATCAAATCACAGATGAAATAGCAACATTACTACCAACTTTACCAAAATAAAAGAGATTATAAGGTCATAATGTGAACAATTCTATACCAAAAAATTAGATGTTCTATAGAAAATGGAAACATTTCTAGAAAGACATAACTAATAAAATTAACTCCAAAATAGGAAATACAAATAGAGCCCTATAGGAAATGAGTTAGTAATAAAAAAATTATTACAAAAATTATAAACCAATATGGCTCCACTGGCAAATTCCATGAACCATTTGAAAAAGAATCAAGAGAAATACTTCATAAAGAAGAGGAGAAATAATCATTTTCTAAGTCACCACAATGGAAGAATACAAATCAATAACCTTTGTGAATATAGATGTAAAACAATTCAATAAAATACAGCAAACCAAATTCAACAATGTACAAAAAATACATTAGTAAGTGGGATTTATTCTAGAAATGTAAGGTTTGTTTAACATATAAAATCGATCAATAGAACATGCTATATTAATAAAAGATAAAAATAAGAAATCATCACAATAAATGCATAAAATCAGTAGTAAATTCCAACACTGTTCATTTTTAAAATACTCATTAAACTACCTATAAAATAGAATTTTCTCCTCTAGATCCAAGTCATCAATGAAACACCTGTAGCTAAAATCATAATGATAGCGTTGAAAATAATTTATGCATAAAATCAGGAACAATGTCTAATCTCACCACATTTATTCAACATGGCACTGGAAGTTCTAGCTAAGGAATTAGAAAAAAATGAAAGAAAATACATCCAGATAGAAGGAAAAATAAAATTATCATTTTTTCCAGATGACAGGAACTTGTATATATAGAAAAAACTATGGTAAATCTTAAAAACTATTGGAACTAATTAATGAGTTCAGTGAGGTTGCAGGATATAAGATCAATGTATAAGAGTAATTTGTAGTTCTATACTTACAATAGAATTCAAAATGAATTTAATAAAATCATTTAGCTTGAAATAGCAACAACTGCATTTCAATTTGAAAATGAAATTACTATAACCATTTCACCTGAAATAGAATCAAAAGAAATAAAATACATAAGAATATGTTTAGCAAAAGAAATAAAAAACATACACTGAAACTTCAAAATATTGTTGAAAAAATTAAAGAAGTTTTAAATCAATCGAACTCTATCTGGTGTTAATGGATAGAAAAACTTAGTATGTTCAAGATGCTGACACTCCCCAACTTAGGTCAAAACACACCTCCTAATAAAATTAAGAAGATTGAAATTTCCAAGCATATTTTCTGAAAACATTTGAATGAAAATAAATATTAATAGAAAATGGAATATTTTTAAAAATCACAAATGTGAAAATTAAACACATACTTGAACACAAATAGGTCCATAAAGAAATCAAAATAAAAAATAGAAACTATCTTGAGACAAATGAAACACAACATACCAAAACTTACAGGATACAACAAAAGCAGTGGCAAAAGAGAAGTTTCTAGTAATACATGTCTATGTTAAATAAAAGGAGTGTTTGAAATAAAGAATCTAACTTGAAACTTCAGAGAACTAGGAAAAAGAAGAACAAACTAAGGCCAACTTAACATTAGTAAAGAAAGAAGTTTGCATGGAAATTAAAGAAATAAATAATAAAAAAATTAGAAATCAATGAAATTAAGAATTTAGCAATTTTGACAAACTTTTAGCTAGATTATTAAGAAAAAAAGGAGAGAAGAATCAAATAAATAAAATCAGAAATGAAAAAGGTGGCATTATAGCAGATTCCATAAAAATTAAGTGTTATAAGAAACTACTCTGAGTAACTAAATAAACAACAAGTTAGATAACCTGGAAGAAATGAATATTTTCCTAGACACATACAACCTGCCAAGACTGAATCATGAAGAAATAGAAAATCTGAACAGACCTGCAACTAGTAGACATTGATCAACACTCAAAATCCTTTCAGCAAAGAAAAGCTCATGGCAAGATAGCTTCACTGGTGAATTCTATAAAACATTTAAATAATTAATGCCAATCCTATCCAAACTCTTCAAAGAACCAAAAATGAGTGAAAACTTCCAAACTTGTTCTAGGAGATCATCATGATTCTGATACCAAAACCAGACAGACATAATACAAGAAAATAAAATCAAAGGTCAGTAACTCTGATAAATATAGATGCAAATATTTTCAGCAAAATACAAGCAAAACAAATTCAATAGCACATGAAAAGGACCATAAACTATGACCAAGCAAAATTAATTCAAAGGATTAAACAATGACTAATACATGCAAATTAATCAATGTGACATATCATACTAACAAATTCAAAAATAAAAAATATATGATCATATTAATAGATGCAGAAAAAGCATTTGACTAAATTCAACAATTTTATGATAAACTCAATAAACTAAGAACAGAAGAACATTTAGCATAATAAAAGCCATATTAAATATTTATACATTCAGTAAAGTATAAAAAGCTAAAAGCTAACATTAAACTCAATGATAAAAACTGAAAGCTATTCCGCTAAGATCAGGAATATGACAAGGTTGCCCATTCTTACCACTTCTACCTGGCATAATGCTGGAAATTCTATCCAGAGCAATTAGACTGGAAAAAGAAACTAAAGGCATACAAATCCAGAAGAAAGAAGTTAAATTATCTCTGTTTGCAAGTGATATAATCTTATATATACAAAACCCTAAAAGTTCCACAAAATAATTTCAGGAGCTAATAAATAAATTTGGCAAAATTGTAGAATACAATATCAACATACAAAAATCAATTGTGTTTCTATATGCTAACAATGAAGAATCCAATAAAAAAATTTAAAAATCAATTTACAGTAGCATCAAAAAGAATAAAATAATTAGAAATAAAGAAGTGAAAGATCTATATACTGAAAACTACAAAACATCACTGAAAGTAATTAAAGAAGACATGAATGAATGGAAATTTTGCTGTGTTTATGGTTGAGAAGACTACTGCTAAAATGTTCATACTACCCAAAGCAATCTACAGATTCAATACAATTCCTATCAAAATTCCAATGGTATTTTTTACAAAAATATAGTAAACAAAGCTAAAATTCACATGGAATCACAAAAAAATTCTTAAATAGTTGAAACGATATTGAGAAAGAACAAAGCTTGAGTCCTCACATTTCTTGATTTCAAAAGATATTGCAAAGCTACCAAAATCAAAAGAGTATGGTACTGACAAGACAGACATGTAGACCAATGGACTAGAAAAGAGAGATTAGATGTATGGGTTTATTGCTAAGCTCTCTATAAACCCACACATATATGGTCAACTGACCTTCAACAAGGTGGTCAAGAATACACATGTCCAAGATCTGGGAATTCCAAGATAAATGTACTGGAATATTCAGTGTCTGGTAAGGACTGATTCTCTTTTTCATGTATGGTGCCTTGTTGCTGCATCCTCACATGGCCAAAGGGGCAAAGGAGCTTGCTTCAACTTTTTTTATGAGGCTACTAAATTCATAATGAGAAGGGAGCTCTCATGACCTAGTCACATCCCAAAGGCCTCACCTCTTAACACAATCACATTTCATGTTAGATTCCAACATGTGAATTTTGGGGGAACACTAACATCCAGACAATAGTAGTCATTACTTTAAAAATCCAGAAAATATCAGATGACTATGTGGAAATATTGGAATTCTTACACACTTTTGGTGGGAATATAAAGTGGTGCAGCTGTTATGGAAAATAGTATGAAGGTTCCACAAAAAATTAAAAATATCTGCATATGACTCAGGAATCTCACTTCTGGGTATTTATCCAAACAAATTAAAATCAAGACCTTAAAAAGATACTTGTAATCCCATATTCATTGTGTCATTATTCACAATAACCAAGATTTGAAAAGGCACTAAATGGCCATTACCAGATGAATAAACAATGAAAATGTGATATAAATATATATATATATAATGTGTTTAATATAATGTGTGTACCTCTCTAATATATATGTACATATATACACTCACATGTATATATGTATGTAACATATGCTACATATATAATATAAATATTATATATAATACTGTGTAATATATGTTGCATATATAAGGTTATAGGTGTCTATGATATACAGCACATATGTGTGTAATACATAGTATATACATATAAATATATATGAGATGCATATACACATATAAACATATGTCTATAAATGAGACAGCAAGAATAATATTCAGCCATAAATAAGGAAATCCCATCATATGTTGCAATGTGGATTAACCTTAAAGACTTTATGCTAAGTGAAATAAGCTAGTTACATCAAAACAGGTACTGCATGATTCCATTTATGTAAAGTATCTAAAATAGTCAAACTCATAGAAACAGAAAGTAGAATAGTGATTTCCAGGGACTGTGGATAAGGGAAAATGGGTGAATTGTTATTTCACAGGAGTAGAGTTTTAGTCATGCAGGATAAAATTTCAAGTTCTGGAGATCTGCTGCTCAACATTATGTTTATAGCTAAACAATACTGTTATGTGCACTTAAAAAATTATCAGGTATATCGCATGTATTTTTATCATAATGAAAACAAGATGGTAATATTTTTAAAAATGATTGGTGGATTCAAAGTAATGCCTATTAAATCCCAGCTTACTTTATCACAGAAATTGACAAGCTGATTTTAAATTTATATGGAAATACAAGAGAACCTGAATAGCCAAAATAATCTCTAGAGGAACAAAGTCAGTGGACTCATAATTCCTCATTTCAAAACTTATAATGAAGCTATAGTAATCAAGATAGTGAGCTACTAACGAAAGCATAGACATGTGTAGTTCAGTGGAACTACACATTGAGAGTCCAGAAATAAACCCATGCACTTATGGTCAACTAATTTTTGGCAAATCATGAAGACATTTCAGTTAAGGAATGAGTAGTGTTTTTAAAAATGTTGCTGGGAAAAAAATCCAATACTTTTTAATCTCACATATATGTAGAATCTAAAAAAGTCAGAGAGTAGAAACAGAGAGTCAAACAGAGCTATGGAAACATAATAAAATGGTGGTTAACGGAGGCTGGAGGTGGAAGACACAGAAAGAAGACATGTTAGTCAAAGGGTAGAAAGTTTCAGTTAGACAAAAAGAAAAAGTTGTAGTAATCTGTTGCAAAACAATGAAAAACCTTTAGTAATCTATTGCAAAACATGGTGATCATACTTAATAATAATGCATGTTTCAAAATTACTAGGAGGGTGTATTTTCAACATTCTCATCACAAAAACAAGATAAGTAGGTGATGTGATAAATATGTTAATCGTTTTGATTTAATTTTTCTACAATGTATACATATATCAAAACAACACCTTATACCCCATAAAAACACAATTATTATTTATCAATGTTTTAATTATTTAATTATTCTTATTTTTTACTTTTGTGGGTACATAGTAGGTGTAAATATTTATGGGGTACATGAGATGTTTTGATACAGATATACAATGTGAAATAAGCACATCATGGAGAATGGGGTATCCATTCTCTCAAGCAACTTCAGTCATTTGCAATGACATGGATAGAACTGGATATCAATTAATTTTTAATCACAGTTAAAAATTATGCTGCAACTGTATATTGTTGACACATACAAAAGAATGCATTTAAACTCTTACTTCACACTATACACTAAAATTAACCCAATGGATCAAAGACCTAAATGTAAGAGCTCAATCTACAAAACTGTTAGAAGAAACTATAGGTGTAAATTTTCATGACCTTGTATAAGGACACTGATTCTTAGATATAAAACCAAAAGCAGGGGTGATACAATACAAACTGGATAAATTGGATTCATCAAAATGTAAACTTTCATTCTTTAAAAGAAATCAGTAAGAAAGTGAAAGAACAACCTACAGAATGAGAGGGAATTTGCAAATCACCTATCTGATAAGATATTTGCATACAAAATACATAAGGGAGCCTTACAACTCAAAAATAATATTAACAAATTAAATGATCCATTTAGAAAATGTGAAGATAATGTAAATGAACATTTCTTTAAAGAAGATATGCAAATACCCAACAAACTCCTACAAAGTTGTTGGACATAGTCATTAGAAAAATGCAAATTAAACCTTCAATGAGATATCTCAGCACATCCAATAGAATGGCTAACATCAAATAGAAAGCTTGTAGCAAATGTTGAAGAAGATGTGGACAACCGGAACCATTATACATTGTTGATAACGGTGTAAAATGTTGTAGTTACTTTGGTAAATAGTCTGGCAGTTCCTCAGAATTTGAACATAGAATTGTCTCATGGCCCAGTGATTCCCAGATATGTACCTCAATAAGTTAAAAACATGTGTCGGAAAAATGTGCCCATGATTGTTGACAGGAGCATTATTCTAATAGCCAAAACTTGGAAATAACCTAGTGTCCATTAACTGATCAGTGGATCAACAAAAGGTGGTATAGCTATACAATGGAAATGTTAATCATAGAAAGAATGAAATACTGATACCTGCTACAACATGGATGAATATTAAAAACACATGATAAGTAAAGAAAGTCAGACCAACAGCCATATTGTGATGTCATTTATATAAAATGTCCAGAACAGGAAACTCTATGAACAGACATTTGACTAGTGGTTGACAAGAGCTGAGAAGTGGTTGAAAAGAGCTGAGGAGAGTGCTGCTATTAGATACAGAGTTTTTCGGGGAGATTAATGAATATATTCTGGAACAGATAGTAGTGATGGGGGTATAAGGCTAAAAATGTTCTAAAGCCAATTGAATTGAACACTTTAAAAGTGTAAATGTTATGATATAAAAATATATTTTATATATAATATAAATATAAAATATTTATATATAAATATGTATATATAAATATTTTATTTAAATAATGCCAAAAGAAGGAAAGAGAGAGAACATCATTATCCAGTGATTCGGAGATCACAAAGCCATTACTCCCGCAATAACTGCTAACACTGCCTCAGTTGCCACTCAACATTGATGAAATTGATGATGAGCCACTGGAAATCTAAGTTCAGTCACCGCAATTGCTTCTCAATCCATGATTTTGTTTGCCAACAGATATAGCAACAACAAGAGCTTTCTGTCTCTTTTCTGCTTTCCTAATCCCACAGAAGTGCATATAATTAGTGGAACCTCATTTTTTCAGGACTAAGTGTAAAGAAATCTGAGCTATATAGTGTTTTGTTGTGTTTTGATGTTGCTTTTTAGACTCCATATTATAAGAAACAAAGGATAAATTGTTGCCTGAAAAATAAAATACTCAATACCCTCCACAGAAATGCTCTCCAGGAGTATGACATGTAAGCTACAGTCTCAAAAATGAGAAAGGACCAGCTATCTGCCAGTGCAAAAATCTGGGGGAAAACCATTTCAGGCTGTGGAAATAGAATGTATGAGAATGATTTGTTTTGCTTTAATTCAGAAAAAAAGCTTTTTGTCTATATGTCCCTTAACAGTTACTATATTTATACTTCTTGTCTCATTGTCTCCCTATGCTGCATTCTGGAAAATTTCTTGTGACCCGTCTTCAAGATTACCATGTATGTCTTCACATATGTTAATTTTTTTAAATGAATCTGCTGACTTAAAAAATTCTGTTATTTCCTATTTTCATTCCTAGCAGTTATATTTGGTGTGTTTTCAAACCTCTGGGAATTTTTAATATGCTATTCCTGATAAAATTTTAGTTGGTTAAGTGTAAGACAGAGTATTTGTTTATTATTTGTTGATTTTAAACATTTCCTTTTTTGGGCTTTTAAAAATTTATTTTAGCTCCAGGGATACATGTGGAGGTTCCTTATATAAGTAAGTTATACGTCACAGGGGTATGGTGTACAGATTATTTCATCAGCCAGGTAATAAGCATTAGTACCTGACAGGCAGTTTTTCCATCTTCACCCTCATTTCACCCTCCACATTCAAGTAGACCTCAGTGTCTGTTGTTCTCTTCTTTTTGTCCATGTGTACTCAATGTTTAGATCCTACTTGTAAGTGATAATATGTGGTATTTGGTTTTCTGTTTCTGCATTAGTTTGCTTAGAGTAATGGTCTCCAACTTTATCTGTGTTGCTGAAAAAGACATAATCTAATTATTTCAATGACTGCATAGTATTCCATGGTGGTATATATGTACCATATGATCTTTGTTCAGTCTACAACTGATGGGCATTTAGGTTGATTCCATGTCTTTGCTATTGTGAATAGTGCTGCAGTAAACATATGCATGTGTGTGTCTTCTTACTAAAACAATTTATATTTGTTAACACATATATTCAATAATGGAATTGCAGGGTCAAATAATAGTTCTGTTTTAAATTCTTTGAGGAATTTCCAATCTGCCTTCCACAATAGCTGAAATGATTATATTATCATCAACAGTGTATAAACATTCCATTTTCTCCACAACTTCACCAGCACCTGATATTTTTTGAATTTTTAATAATACCGTTTTAACTAGAGCCAGATACTATTCATTGTGCATTTGGTTTGCATTTCTCTAAGTGATTAGTGATGTTGCATATTTTTTCATATGCTTGTTAGTCAGGTATATGTCTTCTTTTGAAAAGTGTCTGTTCATGTCCTTTGCACACTTTGTAATGGAGTTGTTTTTTACTTGTTAATTTGTTTAAGTTCCTTATAGACTCTGGATATTAGACTTATATCAGATGCATAGCTTGCAAATACTTTCTCCAATTCTGTGGGTTGCCTGTTTTGTCTGTTGATAATTTATTTTGCTGTGCATAAGCTTTTTAGTTTAATTAGGTCATACTTATTAATTTCTGGTTTTGTTGCAATTTCTTTTGGAGTCTTTGTCATAAATCTTTGCCAAGGTCTCTGTCCAGAATGGTATTTCCTAGGTTTTCTTCAAGGGTTTTTATAGTTTCAGGGTTTCAATTTAAGTCTTTACTCCATCTTTGCTGATTTTTGTATATGATGTAAGGAAGGTGGCTGGTTTCACTGTACTGCATATGGCTAGCCAATTCTCACAGCACAGTTTATTGGACAGGGCGTCCTTTCCCTATTGCTTGTTTTTGCTGAGTTTGTCGAAGGACAAATGGTTATAGGTATGTGGTCATATTTTTCGTCTCCCTATTCTGTTCCATCGGTCTATGTGTCTGTTTATGGACCAGTACCATGCTGTTTTGCTTACCATAGCTTTGCTTGAAGTCAGGTACTGTGAGGCCTCCAGCTTTGTTCTCTATGCTTAGGATTGCTTTTGCTACCCAGGCTCTTTTTAGGCTCCACATGAATTTTTTCTTTTCCTTTTTTTTTTTTTTTTTTTTTTTTTGAGACAGAGTCTCACTCTATCACCCAGGCTGGAGTGCAGTGTCGCGATCTCTGCTCACTGCAACCTCTGCCTCCTGGGTTCAAGTGATTCTCCCGCCTCAGCTTCCCAAGTAGCTGGGATTACCGGTGCCCATCACCATGCCTAGCTATTTTTTTTCTTTTTTGTATTTTTAGTAGAGATAGGGTTTTACCATATTGACCAGGCTGGTTTCAAACTCCTGACCTCAAGTTCATCTGCCAACCCTGGCCTTCTAAAGGGCTAGGATTACAGGCATGAGCCACCATACCCAGCCCATATGAATTTTAAAATAGCTTTTTTTTTTCCTATTTCTGTGCAGACTCTCATTGGTAGTTTGATAGTAATAGCGTTGAATCTATAACTTGCTCTGGGCAGAATGACCATTTTAACAATATTTGTTCTCCCTATCAATGAGCATGGATAGGTTTTTTCCATTTGTGTCATCTGTGATTCCTTTCAGTGCTGTTTTGTAATTCTCATTGTAGAGATATTTCATCTTCCTGGTTAGCTGTACTTCTAGGTATTTTATTCTATTTGTGGCTATTGTAAATGGGATTGCATTCTTGATTTGGCCCTTAGCTTGCATGTTGTTAGTGCATAGAAATGCTACCAATTTTTACACACTGATTTTGCATGCAAGAACTTTGCTAAAGTTGTTTATTAGATATAGAAGCTTTTGGGCAAAGACTACGTTGTTTTCTAGGTAAAGAATCATATTTTTTGCAGACTGAGATAGTTTCATTTCTTCTCCTCCTATTCAGGTGCCTTTTATTTCTTTCTCTTGTCTCATTTCTCTGGCTAGGACTTCCAGTAACATGTTGAATAGGAGTGGTGATAATGGGCATCCTTTTCTTGTTCTGGTTCTCATGGGGAATGCTTCCAGCTTTTGCCCATTCAGTATGATGCTAGCTGTGGGTTGGACATAGATTTGTTTCATTATTTTGAGGTATGTCCCTTAAATGCTTAGTTTGTTGAGAGTTTTTAACCTGAAGGATATTGAATTTTATCAAGTCTTTTCTGCATCTATTGAGAAGATTGTGTGATTTTTGTTTTAGTTCTTTTAAATGGTGAATAACATTTATTGATTTGTATATTTTGAACCAACTTTACATTACAAAGGTAACGTCTACTTAATCATTGTGGATTAGCTTTTAAATGTGCTCCTAGATTTGGTTTGCGAGTATTTTGTTGAAGATGTTCTTCAACCATGCTCATCAGGTATACTGGCTTGAAATTTCCTTGGTGTACGTGTCTTTGTCAGGTCTTGTCATCAGAATGATGCCGGGCTCATAAAATGGTTTAGGGAGGATTCCCTCCTTCTTATTATTATTTTTTATTTATTTTTTTGAAATAGTTTTTGTGGTACCAGTGGTACCAAATGGTACCAGTTTTTCTTTATACGTCTGATAGAATTTGGCTGTGAATTTGTCTGTTCCTGGGCTTTTTCTAGTTGGTAGGATTTTTACTAGTGATTCTATTTCAGGACACCTTATTGGTATTTTCAGGGATTCAATTTCTTTTTGGTTTTGTCTGGAGATGATGTATGTTTCCAGGAATTTATCCATCTCTTGAAGATTCTCTACATTGTGTTCATAGAGGTGTTTGTAGTAGTCTCTGAGGGTTTTCTGTGTTTTTGTGGGGTCAGTGATAATGTCCCCTTTGCCATTACTGATTGTGTTTATTTAAATCTTCTCTCTTTTTTTCATTAGTGTAGCTAGAAGTTTATCAATCTTATTTAATCTTTCAAATAACCACCATTAGATTCATCTGTTTTGTAATTTTATTGTGTTTCAATTTCATTCACTTCTTCTCTAATTTTGGTTATTTATTGTCTTTTGCTAGCTTTGGGTTTAGTTTGCTATTTCTTTTCTACTTCCTGTAGTTTTTATGTTAGGTTGTTAACTTGAGATCTTCGTAACTTTTTCACGTGCACATTTAGTGCTATAAATTTTCCCTTTAATACTGCTTTGCGGGTCCCAGATATTCTGGTATTTTGTACCTTTATTTTCATTAGTCTCAAAGAATTTTATTTTTGCCTTAATTTTATCCTTAAGCCAAATTTATTCTGGAGCAAGTTGTTTTGTTTCCATGTGGTTCTACAGTTTTGAGCCATCTTCTTAGTGTTGATTTCTCTTTTTGTTTCACTGTGGTATGACAGTGTGGTTGGTATGATTTCAGTTTCTTGAATTTGCTGAGAACTGTTTTATGGCTGAATGTGTGGTTGATTGTCGACTCTGTGCCATGTGGTGATGAGAAGAATGAATATTCTGTTGGTTTTGGGTGGAGAGTTCTGTAGATATCTGTTAGGCCCATTTGTTGAATATGGAGTTCAGGTTGTGAATATCTTTGTTAGTTTTCTGACTTGATGATCTGTCTAATACTGTCGGTGGGATATTGAAGTTTTCCACCATTTTTGTGTGATTATCTAAGTCTCCTTTTAGATTTCTAATAACAAGTTATGTGAGTCTGGGTCCTCTTGTGTTGGATGCATTATACTTAGGACACTTAGGTCTTCTTGTTGAACCCTTTACCATTATGTAATGTCCTTATTTGTCTTTTTGATCACTATCAATATAAAGCCTGTTTTGTCTAAAATTAAAACAACAATTTCTACTTTTTTCTGTTTTCCATTTGCATGATACATTTTTCTTTATCTCTTTACTTTTAGTCTATGGGTGTCATGGCATGTCCGATTGGTCTCCTGAAGACAGCATTTAGTGGGGTCTTGCATTTCTATCTAACATGGCACTCTGTGCCTTTTAAGTGGGGGCATTTATTCTATTTACATTAAATGTTAATAATGATATGTGTGGATTTGGTCCTGTCATCATGTTGTTACCTGTTATTATGCAGACTTGATTGTGTAACTGCTTTATAGTTTCTACTATCTATGTACTTAAGTGTGTTTTTGTGGTGACTGGTAATGGTCTTTCATTTTCATATTTAGCACTCCCTTAAGGACCTCTTGCAAGGCATGTCTGGCAATAACAGACTCCCTTAGCATTCGCTTATCAGAAAAGGATCCTATTTCTCCTTCACTTATGAAACTTAGTTTGGCTGGATATTAGATTCATGGTTGGAATTGATTTTCTTTAAGAATCCTGAATATAGACCCCCAATCTGTTCAGGCCTGTAGGGTTTCTGCTGAATGGTCCCCTGTTAGCCTGAGGGGGTTCCTTTGGTAAGTGACCTGCCCCTCCTCTCTAGCTGTCTTTAACATTTTTTCTTTCATTTCAACCTTAGAGAATCTGATGACTATGTGTCTTGGGATGGTCACCTTCTATGGGATCTCAAAGGAGTTCTCTGCATTTTCTGAATTTGAATGATGGCCTCTCCATTGAGGTTGGGCAAATTTTCATAGATTATATCTTCAAGTATATTTTTCAAGTTGCTTATTTTCTCTCCCTCTCTTTCAGGGATTCCAATGAGTCATAAATTTGGTCTCTTTATGTAATTCCACATTTCCAAGAGGTTTTTTTCATTCTTTTTTATTCTCCTTTATTAATTTCTGTCTGACTGCTTTAATTTGGATAACTAGTCTTCAAATTCTGAGACTCTTTTCTCAGCTTATTCTACTCTACTGCTAATATTGTGATTCTATTATGAAATTTGTGAAGTGAATTTTTAAGCTCTATCAGATGAGTTTGATTCTTTCTTGAAATGGCCATTTTATCTTTTAGATCCTCTATTATTTTATTATATTCCTTAGTTTCCTTATATTGTGTTTTAACTTTCTGTTGAATCTTGATTATCTTCATTCCTATTCATAATCTGAATTCTATGCTTTTCACTTCAGCAATTTAAACCTGGTTAAAAACCATTGCTGAGGAACTGGTGTGGTCATTTGGAGGTAAGAAGATACTCTGGCTTTTTGAGTTGCCAGATTACTTGCACTGGTTCTTTTTCATTTTTGTGACCTGATGATCCTTTAATCTTTGAAGTTGTTATTCTTTAGCTATTACCTTCTTTGATGCCCTTGGGGGTTTGATTTTGATTTAAAATTCATTAAGTCAACTGGCTTAATTTCTGGAAGATTTTAACAGGCCAAGGTTGTGCTCAGCACTCTTGTGCTGTGTGTTCTAACTCTGGGGGGCTGCTATTGGGTCCCCAGTTTTGTTCTCTTTCCCCTTAAGTTCAGGAACCTACTGCACTGGAGGAGCCAGGGTGTTCCTAGGCTATTCCTAGTCTGATTGGTGATGCTGACTCAAGACCTTCATTAGGGCAATGGAAGGGTCATTCATTGTCACTTGCGCATGCTACCAGCTGCAGCAGTGCCACAGGGTGCATGTGCATCAGCTAGGTCAGGGAACTGGTGGGAGTTAGGTGGCAGCAATCCTGTATGCAGTCTCACAAGTGGCAGTGGTAATGCATCATGGGTGGATCTTGGCAAGATTAGGGTTGTTGACAACTGTGCTTATACATGTAGTGGTGGCAGGAGTGAGAATGGGGTGCTGGTAGTGGTGGATTTACTGATGTATGTGTGCGTGTTTGCACAGGCGGCAGTGCAACATGGTCTGGGTAGGTTTATGCACATCCCTGTGTGCATGTGTACTGTCAAAGGTGACATGGGAGGGACCCATGCATTAGTGGACAGGTGTGTCATGGTGTGCACCTGCCATCAATGGTGGTACAGTAGTCTTCATGAGTATAGTTACACTGGTGGAGGAGGTGAGCTGAAGTCTGCCCATGCATGAATGCCAGCAAAGTGGTGGTAGTGGGGATGGAAGGCATGGGTATGTTTGTACTGTCAGAGCTACAAGGGGAGGCTGTAGTTGTGCTGATGAGCATCAGTGAAGGATGGACTGCTAGAACTGCTACCGTCAGGCAGTTTGTTGGTGAAAGCCACATAGAAGTACTTTGGTTGGGAATCTGGGGCTCTGCTGCAGGTGAGCACAGCCTGGCTGGGGCCCCAAAGAAGGCAAGCAGACAGTGGGGAGTACAGATCAGACGGGCCCTGTCCCACTTATCCAAATCAAACAGTCACTCCAAGGCCCAAGTCTCTTAGGGGAGCATGGAGAGCCTTGAAGAATGGGTATCCGTGCCCATGCTCCATTGTGATTCTTCACATACTAAACACTCTGAGCTTCACAGAGGCTGTAGGGCTGCCCCTGCCACCTCTTTTAGCATATGTGTCTGCAAAGTCAAGTTTTTGTGGGGGTTGTGGGGTCTCTTACTGCTAAGATTCCAGAGGTCCATGGTGAGAGCAGAACACTCCTTGCCTGTTCAAGTCATCCCTTCCCCAGAAATAACTAGGGCACAGAACATATCCTAATACTTGAGAGCCCCATGTAGGCTTCTCAGACTTCTCCCACATCATTCCAGCATCTATATCCTCCCCTCATCCACTCACATTGCCTTCCATCCAAAGATGCACTCAAATTGTACCAGTCGTCTTGATTTCCTGGTGTCTTGGTGGAAGATGTTTCTCTTGGCTATGTCTAGTCAGCCATCTTGGCTCATGTCTGATTTAAATATTTGAAGAGTTTGCAAGTTTATTTTTGTTGCCTGCTGTTTTGTTCGTTCTAACTCATCTGCTTTGTTTTCTTGTGTGAGTGCTTACTTTTGAATGGGTGATGTTTGTTGTATTGCCACACTAAAGTGAAGAACACATGCCTCATTGTCTTTGCTAAATGCTGATTGTAAATACCCAGGGCATAGAAATATCCAGCTGAACTTTGTAACAATTTGAGTGAAGTGAGAAGCCTCCTGGCCAGAACTTGAGGGAAGTCCAAATGTGGTGTGCAGACTACACAGGCAGGGAAAAACCAAGCCCTTTTCTTTAGCGGCTGGGAGGTCAACACAGAAAGTCAACAAAGAAACAATGGATTTAAACTATACCTTGGAACAAGTGGACTTAACAGAAATATACAGAACATTTCATCCAACAACCACAGGGTAGCCTGGGGAAGGTTTTCAAGCCTGTCTCACTCTCTGCTTGGAAATGGGCTCAGGGCTGTTGGGGGTGAAACAGTGGGAGTGAGATGATTTTCCGTTTGTGTTGGAGCTGGGTGAGGCCTGTGACTGCCGGCATTTCCCCACTTCCCTGACAACCTGCATGACTCAGCAGAAGCAGCCATAATTCTCCTAGGTACACAATTCCAGTCACCTGGGAATCTTTTCCCATCCCCCACAGCAGCTGCAGCAAGACTCGCCCAAGGAGAGTCCGAGTTTCCCCCACACCTAGCCCCAACCCCAACTGATGGTCCTTCCCTACTCACCCTGGTAGTGCAAGACAAAGGGCATATAATCTTGGGAGTTCTAGGGCCCTGCCCGCCATGAGTTCCTCCCGATGCTACCACAGCTGATGCTCTCTGGAAAGTGCCACCTCCTGGAAGGAGGCCAACCAGCACAAAAATGGAGCATTAAACTACCAAAGCTAAGAACCCTCACAGAGTCCATTGTACGTCCCACCCCCCAACTTCCACCAGAACAGGTGCTGGTATCCAAGGCTGAGAGACCCATAGATGGTTCACATCACAGGACTCCGTGCAGACAACCCCCAGTACCAGCCTAGAGCCGGGTAGACTCACAGCGTCACTAGATTCAGAAGAGACACAACAATCACTGAAGTTGTCCTATGTGAACAATCACATAGGAAGCCACATCCATAGGAAAAGGGGGGAGAACTACATCAAGGGAACAGTCCCATAGGACAAAATAATCTGAACAACAGCCTTCAGCCCTAGACCTTTCTTCTGATAAAGCCTACCCAAATAAGAAGGAACCGGACAATGAACCCTGGTAATATAACAAAACAACACTCTTCAACACCCCCCCCCCCCATCAAAATCACACTAGTTCACCAGTAATGGATCCAAACCAAGAAGAAATACCTGATTCACCTGAAAATGTATTCAGGAAGTTAGTTATTAAGCTAATCAGGGAGGGACCACAGAAAGGCAAAACCCAGTGCAAGGAAATCCAAAAACTGATACAAGAACTGAAGGCAGAAATATTCAAGGATATAGATACCTTAAAGAATAAACAATCAAAAATTCAGGAAACTCTGGACACACCTTTAAAAATGTGAAATGCTATGGAAAGTCTCAGCAGTAGAATTGAACAAGTAGAAGAAAGAAATTCAGAGCTTGAAGACAAGGTCTTCAAATTAACCCAATCCACCAAGGACAAAGAAAAAAGAATAAAAAAAATGAACAAATCCTCCAAGATGTCTGGGATTATGTTACATGACCAAACCTAAGAATAATCAGTGTTTATGAAAAAGAAGAGAATTCTAAATGCTTGGAAAGCATATTTGGGGGAATAATCAAGAAAAACTTTCTCAGTCTTGCAAGAGACCTAAACATCCAAATACAAGTAACACAAAGAACACCTGGGAAATTCATTGCAAAAAGATGTTTGTCTAGGCACATTGTCATCAGGTTATTCAAAGTTAAGACAAAGGAAAGATTCCTAAGATCTGTGAAAGAGAAGCACCAGGTAACCTATTAAGGAAAATCTATCACGTTAACAGTAGATTTCTCAGCAGAAACCCCACAAGCTAGAAGAGATTGGGGCCCTATCTTCAGCCTCCTCAAACAAAACAATTATCAGCCAAGAATTTTGTAACCAGCGAAACTAAGCAACATATATGAAGGAAAGATACAGACTTTTTCAGACAAACAAATGCTGAGAGAATTTGCCATTACCACGCCACTGCTAAAATGAGCTCTAAATCTTAAAACACATCCTGGAAATATCAAAACAGAACCTATGTAAAGCCTAAATCACACAAGACTTATAAAACAAAAATATAAGTTAAAAAGGAAATCAAAAACAAACCAAAAAAAAACAAAGTACACACCCAACAAAAAGCATGATGAACGCACATTTTAATACCAACATTGAATGTAAAAGTCCTAAATGCTCCACTTAAAAGATACAGAACAGCAGAATGGATAAGAACTCAACAACCAACTATCTGTTGCCTTCAGGAGACACACCAAACACATAAGGACTCACATAAACTTAAGTAAAGTGATGGAAAAAGGCATTTCGTGCTAATGGACACCAAAAGTGAACAGGGGTAGCTATTCTTATATTAGACAAAACAATCTTTAAAGCAACAGCTGTTAAAATAGACAAAGAGGGACATTATATAATGGTAAAAGGCCTTGTCCAACAGGAAAATATCACAATTCTAAACATATATGCACCTAACACTGGAGATTCCAAATTTATAAAACAATTACTAATTGACCTAATAAATGAGATAGACAGCAACACAATAATAGTGGGGACTTCAATACTCCACAGACAGCACTAGACAGGCCATCAACACAGAAAGTCAACAAAGAAACAATGGATTTAAAATATACCTTGGAACAAGTGGACTTAACAGAAATATACAGAACATTTCATCCAACAACCACAGAATACACATTCTATTCAACAGTGCATGGAAGTTTCTGCAAGATAGACCATATGACAGGCCATAAAACAAGCCTCAATAAATTTAAGAAAATTGAAATTATATCAAGCACTCTCTCAGACTACAGTGGAATAAAACTTGAAATCAACTCTAAAAGGAACCTTCAAAACCATGCAAATACATCGAAATTAAATAACCTGCTAATAAATGACCATTGGGTCAAAAACAAAATCAAGATGAAAAGTAAAAAAATCTTTGAACTAAACAACAATGATGACACAACCTATCAAAACTTCTGGGATACGGCAAAGGTGGTGCTAAGAGGAAAGTTCATAGCCCTAAACGCCTACATCAAAAAGACTGGAAAAGCACCAACTGACAGTCTAAGGTCACACCTCAGCGAACTAGAGAAACAAGAGCAAACCAAACCCAAACTCAGCAGAGGAAAGGAAATAACCAAGATCAGAGCAGAGCTAAATGCAACGGAAACAAACAAAAACAAACAAATAACAACAACAAAAAATACAAAAGATAAATGAAACAAAAAGCTTGTTCTTTGAAAAGATAAAATTGATAGACCATTAGCAAGATTAAGCAAAAAAAAAAAAAAAAGAAGAGGGGAAATCCAAATAACCTCACTAAGAAAAGAAACAGGAGATATTACAACTGACACCACTGAAATATAAGAGATCCTTCAAGGCTACTATGAACACCTTTACACACATAAACTAAAAAACCTAGAAAAGATGAATAAATTCTTAGAAAAATACAACTCTCCTAGCTTAAATTTGGAAGAATTAGATACCCTGAACAGACCAAGAACAAGCAGTGAGATTGAAATGGTAATTTAAAAAATATCAACAAAACAACTTCCAGGACTGGATAGATTCACAGCAAAATTCTTTCAGACATTCAAAGAAGAATTGGTTCCAATCACTTTGACACTATTCCACAAGACAGAGAAAGAAGTGACCCTTCCTAATTCATTCTATGAAGCCAGCAGCACCCTAATACCAAAACCAAGAAAGGATATAATCAAAAGAGAAAACTACAGACTGATATCCTTGATGAACATTGATGCTAAAATTCTTAACAAAATACTAGCTAACCGAATTCAACAACAAATCAAAGAGATGATCCACCATGATCAAATGGGTTTCATACTAGGGATGCAGGGATGGTTTAACATATGCAAGTCAATAAATGCGATACACCACATAAACAGAATTAAAAGCAAAAATCACATGATCATCTCAATAGACGCAAAAAAGCATTTGACAAAATCCATCATTCGTTTATGATTAAAACTCTTAGCAAAATTGGCATACGAGGGATGTACCTTAATGTAGTAAAAGCCATCTATGACAAACCCACAGCCAAGATAACACTGAATAGGGAAAAGTTGAAAGCATTCTGTCTGAGAACTGGAAAAAGACAAAGATGCCCACTCTCACCACTCCTCTTCAACACAGTGCTGGAAGTCCTAGCCAGAGCAATCTGACAAGAGAAAGAAATAAAGGGCATCCAAATCAGTAAAGGTGAAGTCAAACTGTCATTGTTTGATGTTGATATGATTGTTTACCTCAAAAACCCTAAAGACTCCTCCAGAAAGCTCCTATAACTAATAAAAGAAGTCAGTAAACTTCAGATACAAGATTAATGTACACAAATCAGTAGCTCTTCTATACACCAATGGCAACCAAGCAGAGAATCAAATCAAGAATTCAACCCCTTTTACCATAGCTGCAAAAACATAAAATAAAATACTTAGGAATATACCTAACCAAGGAGGTGAAAGACCTCTACAAGGAAAACTACAAAACACTGCTGAAAGAAATCATAGATGACACAAAGAAATGGAAACACATCCCATGCTTATGGATGGGTATAATCAATATTGTGAAAATGTCCATACTGCCAAAAGCAATATACAAATTCAATGCAATTCCCATCAAAATACAACCATCATTCTTCAGAGAAGTAGAAAAAACAATTCTAAAATTTATATGGCACCAAAAAAAAAAAGCCCGCATATCAAAGCAAGACTAACCAAAAAGAACAAATCTGGAAGCTTCACACTACCTGATTTCAAACTATACTATAAGGCCATAGTCACCAAAACAGAGTGATACTGATAGGCACATAGATCAATGGAACAGAATGGAGAACCCAGAAAAAAAAAGAACTCAAATACTTGCAGCCAACTGATCTTCAACAAAGAAAACACAAACAAAAGTGGGGGAAAGACACCCTTTTCAACAAATGGTGCTGGGATAATTGGCTAGCCACATGTAGGAGAATGAAACTGGATCCTCATCTCTCACATTATACAAAAAGTAACTCGAGATGGATTAAGGACTTAAACCTAAGACCCAAATTCTAGAAGATAACATTGGAAAAACCCTTCCAGACATTTGCTTAGGCAAGGATTTCACGACAAAGAACTCAAAAGCATATACAATAAAAACAAAGATAAAGAACTGGGACCTGATTAAACTAAAGAGCTTTAACAGACAACCCACATAGTGATAGAAAATCTTCACAATCTATATATCTGACGAAGGACTAATATCCAGAATCTACAACAAACTCAAGCAAATCAATAAGAAAAATAATTTTAAATTTCATCAAAAAGTGGGCTAAGGACATGAATAAACAATTATCAAAAGCAGATATATTGGACAATGAACATGTTAAAAAATGCTCAACGTCACTAATAATCAGAGAAATGCAAATCAAAACCACAACGTGATATCACCTTACTCCTACAAGAATGGCCATAATCAAAAAATCAAAAAACAGTACATGTTGACATGGATGTCGTGAACAGGGAACACTTCTACACTGCTGGTGTGAATGCAAACTAGTGCAGCCACTATGGAAAACCATGTGGAGATTACTTAAAGAACTAAAAGTAGAATTACCATTTGATCCAGCAATCCCACTACTGGGTATCTACCCAGAGGAAAATAAGTCACCATTTGAAAAAGATTCTTGCGCATGCATATTTATAGCAGCACAATTCACAATTGCAAAATCGTGGAACCAACCCAGATACCCATCGATCAATGAGTGGATAAAGAAATGTATAAATATATATATGATGGAATAGTATGCAGCCATAAAAAGAGTGAATTAACAGCAGTTGCAATGATCTGGATGAGATTGGAGATTATCATTTGTATTATTCTATTTGTGTTATTCTAAGTGAAGTAAGAAATGGAAAACCAAACATCATATGTTCTCAATGATACGTGGAGATAAGCTATAAGGACGCAAAGGCACAAGAAGGATACAGTGGGCTTTGGGGACTTGGGGTGAAGTGTAGGAGGGGGTAAAAGGATAAAAAGCTACATATATGGTGCAGTGTATGCTGCTCGGGTGATGAGTGCACCAAAACCTCACAAATAACCGCTAAAGAACTTACTCATGTAACCAAATACCACCTGTATCCCAATAATTTATGGAAAAAAGATAAAATAAATAAATAAATAAAAATAAATAAATAAAAAGTAAATAACAAAAGAACTCAAAACAAATTTTACAAATCAAGCATTTTCTCTTACTACAATGGAAGAAAACAAGGAATTAATAACAGGAGAACTCTGGAAACCTCACAAACACATGGAAATTAAGCAATATGCTACTGAATGACCAGTTGTTCAATGAATACATTAAGAAATAAAAAATTGAAACAAACGATAATAGAAACACAACATATCAACACCTATGAGATACAGAAAAAGAAATTCCAACAAGGAAGTTTATAGTTATAAGGGCCTACATCAAAAATAAGAAAAATTTCAAATGAGCAGTTTAATGGTGCACCTTGAAAAACTAGAAAAGCAAGAACAAATCAAACTCAAAATTAGTAGTATAGAAGAAAAAATAAAAAATGGAGCATAAATAAATAAAATCAAAATGAAGAATACAGCACAAAAGATCAACAAAACAAAGTGTTGATTTTTTGAAAAGTTAAACATAATTGACCGACCTTTTAGCCAGACTAAGAAAACAAGAAAGAAGATACAAATAAATAAAATCAGAAGTGAAAAGGAAGCCATCAAAGGTGATACTGCAGAAATTTAAAAGATTATTTCTGGCTACTATGAGCAACTATGGCAGTACATTGGAAAATCTAGAAGAAATGGACAAATTACTAGAATTATACAACTGACCAAGATTGTATCAGGAGGAAACCAAAACCTGAACAGATCAGTAACAAGTAATAAGATTGAAGTCATAATAAAAAGTCTGTCAGTAAAGAAAAGCCCAGGACCTGATGGCTTTACTGCTGAATTCTTAAAAATCAAAACAAAACAAAACAGAAACATTTAAAGAAGAACTAATATGAATCTTACTCAAACTATTCTGAAAAATAGACAAAGAAGGAACACTAAAGTAATTCTATGAATCCAGTATTAGCCTGATACCAAAACCAGACAAAGATACATCAAAAAAAAAAAAAAGAAAGAAAGAAAAAAGAAAAGAAAAAGAAAACTACAGGCCAATATCTCTGATGACTTGTGATGCAAAAATTCTCAATAAAATAGAAGCAAACAATTTCAAAAATGTGTTATAAAGATAATTCAACATAATCAAGTGGGATTTAACCCTTGAATGCAAGGATGGCTCTACATATGCAAATTAATCAACATGATACATGATATCAACTGAAAGAAGTATAATGACCACATTACCATTTCAAGTGATGCTGAAAAAGCACTTGACAAAATTCAACATCCCTTTACGATAAAAACTTTCAAAATACTGTATAGAATGAACATACCTCAATATGATAAAAGCCATATATGACAGACCAACAGCTAGTGTTATACAGAATGGAGAACAACTGAAAGCCTTTCCTCTAATGATCTGTAACATGACAAGAATGCCCATTTTCACCACTGATATTCAACATGAGAGATATTCAACATCAGCGAGAAAATAATGTAAGGCATCCACATTCTAAGGCATCCAAATAAAAGAAATCCAAATGGAAGATGTAAAATTTTCATTGCTAGCAGATGATTTGATCTTATATTTGGACAAAGCTAAAAACTCCACCAAACAACTATTAGGACTGATAAACAAATTCAATAAAGTCATAGGTTACAAAATCGACATACAAAAATCAGTAGTATTTTTATGTGCCAACAATGAACAATCTGAAAAAGAAATAAAAAACTAATCCCATTTACAATATCCACGAATAAAGTTAAATACATAGGAATTAATTTAAGCAAAGAAGTGAAAGATGTCTATAATGAAAAGTGTAAAACACCATTGGAAGAAATGGAAGAGGACACCAAAATATGGAAAGACATTCCATGTTCATGAATTGAAAGAGTCAATATTGTTACAATCACCATACTACCCAAAGCAACCTACACATTCAATACAATCCCTATCAAACTAGCAATGGCATTCTTTACAGAAATAGAAAAAAACTCTAAAATTTATATAGAGCCAGAAAAGACCAGGAATAGCAAAACTAGCCTATGGAAATTAACAAAACTTGAGGAATCACATTACCTGACTTCAAATTACAGTGCAGAGCTATATGGTATTGGCATAAAAACAGATACATAGACCAAAGGAGCAGAATAGAGAACCCATAAGCAGATCCACACACCTACAGTAAAGTCATTTTCAACAAATTTACCAAGAACATACACTGGAGAAAAGAGAGTCTCTTCAATAAACGGTGCTGGGAAAACTGGATGTTTATAGGCAAAATAATGAAACTAGACCTCTATCTGTCACCACAAAAATCAAATCAAAATGGATTAAAGAAGGAAATCTAAAACAAAGTATGAAACTACTATGAGACAACATTGGGGAAAATCTCTAGGATACTGCTGTGGGCAAAAATTTCTTGAGAAATACCATAGAAGCACAGGCAATCAAAGCAAAAACGGACAACTGGGGTCACATTAAGTTAAAAAGCTTCTGCACAGCAAAGGATACAGTCGTCAAAGTGAAGAGATACCCCATAGAATGAAAGAAAATATTTTCAAACTATCCATCTGACAAGGGATTAATAAACAGAATATATAAGGAGCTCAAAGAACTTTCTTTGAAAAAATCTAATAATTTGATCAAAACATGGGCAAAAGATTTGAATAGACCTTTTCAAAAGAATAAATACTAATAACAATCAGGTATATAAAAAAGTGCTCAACATCATGGATCACCTGAGGAATGCAAATCAAACCTACAATGAGGTATCATCTCACCCCAGTTAAAATACCTTAGATTTAAAAGACACGAAATAACAAATGCTGGCCAGGATATGGAGAAAAGGGAACCCACATACACTGTTGCTGGGAATGTAAATTACTACAACTACTATGAGGAACAATTCGGAGGTTCCTCAAAAAACTAAAAATTGAGTTACAATAAGATGCAGCAATCCCATTGCTGCATATATAACCCCCCAAAAGGAAATCAGTATATTAAAGAGATATCTGCACTCCAATGTTTGCTGCACACTGTTTACAACAGCTAAGTTTTGGAAGCAACCTAAATGTCCATCAACAGATGAATGAATAAAGAAAATGTGGCACATATACACAATGGAGTAGTATTCAGCCATAAAAAGAATAAGATCCAGTCATTTGCATCAACATGGATGGAACTGCAGCTCTTTATGTTAAGTGAAATAAGTCAGACACAGAAAGACAAACATCACATGTTCTCACTCATTTGTGGGATCTAAAAATCAAAATAATTCAACTCATGGACATAGAGAGTAGAAGGAGGATTACCAGAGGCTGGGAAGGGTAGTAGGAGTCGAGGGGGGAGGTGATGATAATTAATGGGTACAAAAGTTATACTTAGAAAGAATGAATAAGACTTACTATTTGATAGCAAAATAGGGTGATCTTAGTCAATAATAACTTAATTGTATATTTAAAAATAACTAAAAGATTGTAATTGGATTGTTAACACAAAGGATAAATCCTTGATGGGATGGTACTTCATTCTCCATGATGGGATTATTTCACATTGCATGTCTATATAAAAACATCTCATGTACCTCATAAATGCAAATGCCTACTATGTATCCACAAACATTAAAAAAAATCAAAAAATTATAATGAAGTTGAAAACTTTCTATTGCTCAGTGACATTATAGCCATTGTGAGACCATAGCACAGTTACATATTTGTAGTAATGCCGGTGTAAACAAACCTATTATGCTGCCAGTCATAAAAATATAGTACATACAATTATGTACAATATGTAACACTGGATTAATGACAATACATGACTATCCTAACCAATGTATTTGCTGTATTATACTTTTACTAATTATTTTAGAGTGTACTCCTTCTGCTTATAAGAAAAAGTTAACTATAAAATAGCCAGAGGAAGATCTGTCAAGAGGGGATCTGTCAAGAGATATTTCAGAAGAAGTCATTTTATCATAGATGATAGCTCCATGTGTGTTACTGCCTATGAAGAACTTGGAGTTGGACAACATGTGGAAATAAAAGACTGATATTGGTAATCCTGACCCTGTGTAAGCCTAGGCTAATGTGTGTGTTTGCGTCTTCATTTATAACAAGTACGTTTAAATAAAGAATTTTAACAATAAATAAAAGCTTATAGAATAAGGATATAAAGAAAGAAAATATTTTTGCACAGCTATACAATGTGTTTCTGTTTTAAGCTAGCTGTTATTACTAAAGAGTCAAAAAGATTTTAAAAAGTAAAAATGTCACAGAAAACTAATGTTAAACTTTATTAAAAATATTTTTAAATTTTAATGTAATTTATCATTTTTATATATGTAGCATAGTCTAAGTGTACAGTGTTTATAAAGTCTACAGTAGTGGACTGTAATGACTTAGGCCTTCGTATTCACTCACTGACTAACTCATTCAGAACAACCTCCAGTCCAACAAGCTCCATTCATTGTAGGTGCTCTGTACATGTATCCCACTTTTTATTTTTTATTCCGTAGTTTTACAATAGCTTTTCTATTTTTAAATATGTTTAGACATGCAAATACTACCAATGAGTTACAATTGCCTATTCAGTAAAGCCATGTGATGTACAGGTTTGTGCCCTAGGAGCAATGGGCTATACCTTATAGCCTAGGTGTGTCGTAGGCTATACTATTTAGGTTTGTGTAAGTACACTCTCTGACATTTATTTGCACAGTGATGAAATTGCCTAATGACACATTTCTCAGAATGTATCCTCATGGTCGAGAAAGTTATGACTATATATAATTATAGATGCTTTTTCACTTATGATGGGGTTCCATCCCAATAAAACCATCAAACATCCAAAACATTTTAAGTTGAAGTGTCTTTTCAATTCATGAAATTTTCAACCTATGATGGGTTTATCTGGAAATGACCCCACTGTAATTCAAGGAGCGTACTGAATGCTATCACATTTGCATGATTGTGAAGTCAAAAAAATCAAAGTCAGACCATTTTAACTCAGGTTCTGTCTGTATATATTTTCACAAGACTAAGTAATTTTCCTGTATCAAATAAAAATAAATCATTAGTTACACAAGTTTTATATGTCTGTCTCCTTTGACAAACTGCAAGCTCTTTGAAGGCAGGAACTCTGTTTTCTTCTTGAATAAATTCAGACCAACTTGATTTCACAATTTCCTGCACATTATTTTATCTGTGGGTTTTCCCTTTCATAGCCTACTACTGAAATGACTCACCATTAAGTTTTAACTCTCATCTGTTAGAACTCTCTTAAGTCCTCTTCACTTAGCAAGAACAGGAAACTACCCTGATAGCACCTTGATAATAGATCCTTTCACTCACAAGAAAAATAATTTCAACTTTTACTTTGTAGTTATGATATTGTTTCATAAAATTGTAGTTCTTATAAAAATCTTTGCTTGACATCTACATCTTCCACAAAATTTCAGCAGAAGAGTTTCTCACAAATTTATTTTTGAAAAGCCTGTTTCTCTTAAATCAAATAAAACATATAAAATAATATTTCTGAAGA
Source organism: Gorilla gorilla gorilla (assembly GCF_029281585.2). Lineage (NCBI taxonomy): Eukaryota > Metazoa > Chordata > Mammalia > Primates > Hominidae > Gorilla > Gorilla gorilla. The sequence continues at coordinate 94,968,622 of NC_073247.2, forward strand.
TCAATTGCAGCTAGTTTTAAGACAATTTCTGAAAAATTAAGATTTTTACATGCCTCAGACATTGGATGATCAAACGACCTAATGTAGTGCTACTCAAACTACTTATGATGAAGTTTCTTTTTAAAAATATATATAATCTGTTACAAAAGTGTACTTTTGTAAAATGCAATAAAAGTGAATTAATAGAAAGGTAAAATTTAAAAAGCAAACATATACAAAATGCAGCCCCACTGATCACCTTTGGTGATCACATTGGTGATCACATTGCAGCAATGTCTCAAGTTGCTATAAATATTTTTAAATGAATTGTTCTTTATTTCCATTTTTGTCTTGCCATGTACCAGTTGACAGACCATCACAGTCTCCAGACACCCACTGAGTAGCCCCGATAGAATTCATTTAATCAGTGCTTCTCAAACTTTATTTTTTCATTTAAGCTTTTGAAACCGGGTCTCCGTCTGTTGCCCAGGCTGGAGTGCCGTGGCATGATCATGGCTCACTTCAGTCTCAACCTCCTGGGCTCAATCAATCTTCCCACCTCAGCCTCCTGAGTAGCGGGAACTAGAGGCACATGCCACCATGCCCAGCTAACTTTTGTTGTTGTTGTTGTAGAGACGGGTTTCGCCATGTTGCCCAGGCTGGTCTCAACCTTCAGACTCATGTCCTCTGCTTGACTTAGCCTCTCCAAGTGCTGAGATTACAGGCATGAGCCACCATGCCCAGCCCTGTGCGTCTCAAACTTTAATGTGCACATGAACCACCTAGGGATCTTGTTAAAGATGTGTTAAAATGGGTCTGTGATTGGGTCAAAGATTGATTATTTTTAGCAAGATACCAGATGAAGCCTACAATGCTGCTTGTCTGTAGATCACAATTTCAGCAACATGTCATTATTTCCCCATGTGGGGAAATATTGTGTATATTCATTTCCATATCTCCAATGGAAGATATTCCATATCTCCAATGGAAGATATTCCATATCTCCAATGGAAGATATTATGTGCCTAGGCACATAATAGGTGTATAAGAAATGTTTGATGGGTATTGAAATTTCCCTGCATGGATACATGGACTTTTTTGATTTGAAAACATATTCCATAACATTTTGATTATAGGTGCAGGCAGTGATGAAGAATGATTTTAAAATATCCACCTTGTCATCAATGTATAGTTTTATAAAATATTTTACAAATAAAATACTATAAAAGTTACACTAAAAACAAAAAAACATACAAAATGTAAGTCCATGTTTGGATGTTGCAGCAATGTCAAATTTCTTGTGTTGTGATTCTATCAATTACTCGACATTTACAAAACTATGTTTCAAGGACAGGATTGCTTTAATTTGCATAATCCATTGCAACACTGATTTTATAACAGTGAAGAGGGATAGTGTTTCTTCAATAGGTAAAGATTTGGGTTTTTTTAATACCCCATTAATGAAACTAACACTTACATCGATGTTGTAACTTTGTGTTTTTTTTCTCCTTTCACTGAGATGACCACATTAACTGGATTGACTCATGAAGCTGATTATACATGCAGAATAGCATGAGGATAATAGGGTCTGGACAGCTAAGAGGCAGAGCTCCATGAAAGCTGTTCCGAACATTCTGTTAATAATTTCCATAAGACATTGTCTTCTAGGTGTGACATTTCACCAAGCTCGTGACTCATGTCACTGTCACCAAGCTTTTCTGTTATATATCTACTTTCTCTTGGCAAATTGTGACATGGTAGTTTTATCAAAAGAAACTTTCAGAAAGCTTATAAAAGAGTTTGTGAGTCTTCCTCAGCTTCAAATAATTCTGTCAAAATCTGATTTTGAAGTGTGCCACATAAATGAACCTGTTCTTTGAATTATAACAAATGGCTTTCAAAATGAGGTGGGAGAAGGGTTTAACAAAACACATTGTATTCAACTAGTCAAACCCATGAATGGTTTAAGTGACAGTGCCTGATACATGCCTAGTTGCCGGAGGTGTTCTGTAGAAGCCCCCATGTCCCTGATGCCATTAGACTCCTCCACTATTTTTCTCTCCTCTGGAGTCTTTGAATCTTTGCTTAACAAGATACACTGCAGAAACTGAAAACAGCACTAAGGGATCATTACCGTCAACAAAAAACACCTTTAGATATCCTTAGAGGACAATAAGGGTTTGTCTATTGGTGTCGGGGTCAATCAATAGCACTTTTGGAACTAATGACACTTACATTACCATTTTATATCTTGCGTCTGTAAATTTACTCATGACCGCAGTTATTTTATTACTTGATTTTTGGTAAATGTGGATAACTATAAGGAATTTTTGTGTGGCAGTAAGGTAGTCATATAAATCATCCTAATGTATATGTCTTTTTCAGATTATTTCAATTTCAAATCTACCACTCACAGTAGATGTAAGCTCCATGAGAGCAGGCTTCTTGCTTGCTTTCTTTACTACCACAACCCAGCACATAGAACTGTGTCTAGATCATGGAGGATGCCTGGCAAATATGTGTGGCATTAATGTTCAATTATCATTTCAAACATTAGACTCAAAATTATAGAAATGTTTCTTTGATACCTATACCTTGATAGACAGATAGATAAACATAAACTTAAGAAGCCTTGTTTTTAATATCGCTGAACTTAATCAGAATTTCAAAACAACTAAATTTAGAGAACCTAGTCAGTGCATGCATTTAAAGAAATGCCCACTTATATGCAAGATGTTACCTTTGTTACTGACATCTAATATTTCACTCACAGTTTAATCTAACTCAGGTTTTAGCCTTACATCATATTACAATATTTCTTTCTATAATTATTTTGTGTGTCTTTCTTTTTTACCTTTATTGAAATATATGCCAAAATTGTACACATTTTGTGTATACATCTTGATGAGTTTGGACATATACACACACCCATGATACCATCACTACAACCAAGGTGCTGAAGACATCTGTCACTTCTAAAATTGTTCTTGTCTTGTTTTTTTAAGAACCCTAAACATATGAGTGAGAACATGCGGTGTTTGGTTTTCTATCCTTGCAATAGTTTGCTCAGAATGATGGTTTGCTCATAGTTGGGAATTGAACAATGAGAACACTTGGACACAGGATGGGGAACATCACACACCGGGGCCTGTCGTGAGTGGGGGGATGGGGGAGGGATAGCATTAGGAGATATACCTACTGCAAATGATGAGTTAATGGGTGCAGCACACCAAAATGGCACATGTATACATATGTAACAAACCTGCATGTTGTGCACATGTTCCCTAGAACTTAAAGTATAACAATAATAAACAAACAAACAACAAAAAAGAACACTAAACATGAGATCTATCTTCTAAACATATTTTAAAATGTGCAATGTCTTGTTGCTTATGTAACATAGTGCAACAACTGTGGAAAACAGCATGGAGGATTCTCAAAACATTAAAAATAGAACAACCATATGATCCAGCAATCCCAGTTCTGGTATATATCCAAAATAATTTAAAAAAAGGATATCAAGGAGACATCTGAAACTTTATGTTTATTGCAGCATTATTTCCAATAATCAAGATATATAAACAACCCAAATGTCCACCTACAGATGACTACACAAATAAAATGTGCTATGCACATACATACAATGTAATATTAGTCAACCTTAAAAAGAAGGAAATCCTGCCATTTGTAATACCATTAATCAAACTAGATGACATTATACTAAGTGAAATCAGCCAGTCATGGATGGACAAATACTGCATGATTCCACTTATGTGAAGTATCTCAAATAGTCAAACTCATAGAAGCAGAGAGTATAACGGTGTTTACCAGAGGCTGGAAAAAGGGCGAAATGGGGAATTGTTCTTTGATAGGTAGAAAGTTTCTATTATAAAAGATCAGTATGATTTTGCTAACTAATTCTGAGGCTTCTTTTAGAGTCAAATATTTCTCATATGTGGTTAAACACAGCTCTAAAACTTAGCTCAGATCTATTTGAGAAGAAGAGCACCCCCAATTCCAACTGTGGATTATTTGCACAGAACAAATTGTTTTTAGAACTCTTTGTTTTATAGCATCAACCGAAGTAGACCCTTACATTAGAAGGGAGAAACTGAAGACACACAAAAGTAATAGTATGTGTTTCCTCCATCTCCTCCCATACCCCTAATTAGAAAGTCACTTTATATTCTTCTGTTAAATAGAAACACTATCTTCTCTTTCTTCAAGGGACTTTCTATTTGTAGGTAACTAACAGGTGTTAGCAATATCCTGGCAGCCTACAACTTCCATGGTTTGCCGTTGAAGTATGCTGCTTCCTAGAAGAGTATGTATGTATTACTATAGAACAATCCACTGTGAACAGAAATTTAAAGTGGTATTAATGACTCCTACTGCCTTCCCTTCTTCCTCACTCTGTTCCAGCAGCAATAACCTCCTTGCTGTTTCCTAGAACACCACAATAACATGTATGTTTTTCATACCTTAGTTTTCTTCATAGCATTTATCATCATCTGTTGTCCTATAGGTTTATTTCTTTGTTTATTGCCTATTTTCAATTTAACACACATATATATTGCTCATTATGTGCTGTATTTTACAAATATTAACTGTTTAATTTTCACGATTATTGTGGGAAGTAGGCACTATCAATACACTTATTTTGCAGATAATAAAAATGGCCATAAGTAGATTAGGTAACTTGAACAAGGCCATGCAAATATTAAGTGGTGGAGTTGGGATTAAAACACACACAATTAGACTCCAGTGTCCATGTTATTTAAAAAAGCATAAAATATAATCTTATGAAGTCATGGATTTTTAATTATTTTGTTCACTGGTGTATCCTTGGTGCCAAGAATGTCTAAATTATAGTAGATTCTCAATATATATTTGTTGAATAGATTAGTTTATTACTTTGGGGTTGAATAAACAAGCAAAAATGTCCTTGTACCTCCCTGGAGTTTCTCCTGGTAGCTTAGAAACACAGTATCAATCAGCTACATCATGGAATGGATTTAGTCCTGACAGAAAGAGGTCCACTTTCAAGAGATGACACTTTGAAAATATTAGGTGAGTTATACAACACCATGATGTTGTGCAGTTGTAAAAGTATGGTATGAGGTTCTTAAGGAGACCCTTAAGGCTGTGAAAGAGGGCAGGTAGAAAATGATGAGAAGTTAGGTCTCTGAGACCACAAATCCTTTTCCAGGAAAACATCTCTGCTTGTGTGCAGAAACTCAATCCAATAATAATCACTTACAATTTATACTTGTTAAACTAAAACTAAACATATTCATATTGTATTTTAGCTTAGATGTGGAAATAATTTTGCTGCTCTGTTTTTCTGCTACTTTATTTTTTTTGGTATAGAGATTAACTTTTAATTGTTACAAATGTATGACAGTACAAATCTTTTGATTAAGTTAATAGGCTTGAAAGAAATTAAGAAAACCAAAACATATACAAAATATGTTCTTAATATTTTTTGTTAAACTCAACTTTTTAATCTCTTAGTACAAATTTAAATAAACTATCGCTATTATACTTATGAACGGGTATATTTAAATATTAATTCCTGTGAAAGACATTATTTTTATTTTTATTTAATTCATAATTAACAAATAATGATTGTATTTATTTACGGGATACAATGTGATGTTTTGATATATATTTACAATGTGAAATGATTAAATCAGTTTAATTAAAATCCATCACCTCATATACTTATCATTTTTTGTGGTGAAAACATTTAAAATCTATTACTTTAGCAGTTTTGAAATATACGATGCATTATTAATTATGGACACCATTCTGTGCAATAGGTTACTGAAAATTATTTATACATAATAATGTATAAATAATATAATTATTTTTATGTAACCTTTGATGAACATCTCCCTTTTCCCCATTCACTCCCCTCCCCCAATCTCTGGTCGCCATCATTTCACACTCTACTTCTATGAGTTCAGCTATTTTAGATTCCACATATAAGTGAGATCATGCAGTATTTGTGATTCTGGGCCCAGCTTATTTGTTTTAGTACAATGTTCCTTAGGTTTATCTACATTGTGGCAAATGACAGGATTTCCCCCTTCTTTAAGGATGAGTAGTATTCCGCTGAGTATGTATCCCACAGTGAGATATAACCTCAAACTTTTTAGAAGGGCTACTATCAAAAAGACAAAAGATAACAAGTGTTTGCAAGGGTATGGGGAAAAGAGAACCCTTGGCATTGTTGATGGGAATGTAAATTAACATAGCCATTAAGAAAAAGTATAAAGTCTCATCAGAAAACTAAATATAAAATTACCATATGATTCAGCAAACCCACTTTTGGGTATATATCCAACTAATTTGAAATCGGTAAGTTAAACAGCTATCTGCACACCCTTGTTTACTGCCAGATTGTTCCCGGTAGCTACAATATGGGAGCAAACTAGGTGTCCATAATCAAATGAATGGAAAAAGACAGATTCTTGAGTATAGCTTTTATTATTACTTTTATTATCATATTGCAACCTAACAGAATGCTTTTTAAATATTTGTGTGGACACCACCAAAAAACTAAGTGCAATAGAAATTTAATTTCTAAGTTGTGTTTGGCCAGCAGTTTTGTTTTTTTCTAATAAATAGAGATTCTATACTAATTTATACTTTATAGTGATGGGTTGACTGGAGAGTTACGTTAAATACACACATACCATTGCAAGTGAAAAAGTGAATTTGGAGAAATAATCTGGAAAATTCAGTCCATAAGTAATGATTTTGACTTAATAATCATCTCCAACAAGGAATTATCTTTATCCTATAGATGCTTTTTACCCAATTGATAAAATAAATATACCATATCTACAGAATGCTCAAAAAACCACAAAGAGTTTTGCATCTTCAGTATATTAACAAATATTTTCAACTAAAGTATCAAGAAATAGTGTCACTTCTTCATGTCCAAGATGGTAGATTGGTGTCATTATTAGTATGCATCACCCAGTTGGAAAGACAAAATAGTGTGTAGAGATTCACATTGTGAACTTTCTTCCAAGAAATAATGCAGGAAGTTAACAGGGAAACTAAAAGAAACCACCAATTCTTTGAAAGAAGTGTTGGGGTGGAGCCTACACCATGAGCCAGGTGGAAAACTGTAAGTCTCCAGAATGTGAGAGGAGGAAAAACTGCCTCCAGAGTATACACTACCAACAGGGAACTTAGCAATTCAGGCCATGAGGGAAGTCTTTACTCTGATCCAGCATTGGAGCTAATTTAGTGAGCAGTGGGGAGTATATGACAAAAAAAATGTGGCATTGGGGCACGCTTTGTGTGCATTTCCAGTATCCAGAAGGAATTGAGGGAAGCCATTCACTATTCTACCAAACAGGGGTCCTTGTGAAAATTTTACAGCTAACTCAGGAAGTGGTCAGAGGCAGAGAGAACCTCCCAAATGAAATTTGTGTTATAATTATGAGTAAAGACAAAACACTTTGGGCAGAACTGAGGGACAAGTGGGAAGTGTGCTGCAGCCACAGATGCAGGAGCTGGGTGCCCTTGCTTTGTAGGCAGATCACAAGGGGCATGGCCTGTAAGCCATGGGTGTTGTGTCCTTGGGGAAGGTGTATGGCCTGGGGCAATTTTAAGTTCTGAGTGCAGACTGCTTAGAAACTACTTAGCTGCCGTTAGTGGAATATTGTGGGTGCAAGACCTTCCTTGCCAAGTGTATGGGAGCTGGTTAGGGTTTACTATTACCTGCTACCCCAGCTCCCTTTACAGGCTTTTCTGTACAGCAGAGGCAGCTGCACTCCTTTCTGGAACATTACCCCTGGGGCCAGAGAAGCACTTTCTGATCCCCATGGGGGCTGCTGCTTTTGAGCACACAAGGAGAGCCAGAGTATGGACTCCCCGGACCCAACCTCTAGGTAACTTTGCCCCTCCAACCACCCTGGTAGTTTAACAGAAAGGACAGATCTTTTGGGAGCTCAATGGCCTCAGCAATTGCCTGAGTCACCAGAGTACCACCCCTGGGTAACATAAGGCAAGACAAATCGCACTGCTACCACTGCAACTGGTGGCCTTTTGCAGGCACCACCACCTGGGTAGAAGCCAACTGTCACAGTCTATTATGGCATCTGCAGGTACAATAACACCATGCAGGAAGAAAAAGAAAAAAGCTTGTGCATGACCTCAGCTATCACCATTTCCTGCATCACCCTGACTAGCCAGGGCTTCCTGAGTCTCTCCATATGACCTGTTTATTACTACTATAACTGGCATTTGAGAAAGCCAATACACTAAAGCTATTTATAATAAAGTAATCTCACACAGTCTATATCATTCCCCTCCCACTCCCATCAGAGCAGGTGTTGGAACCAGCTGCTGGGAGTCTTGAGAAAAGGTCTCATCACTGGACCCCTTGTGGGCATTCCCCACCACCAGCCTAGAATGTGGCTGCCACAGTGGGTGGCTAGACTCAGAGGAGAAGCATCATTCATTAGTCTGGCCCTCAGGGACTCCTACTCCTAGGGGAAGGGGGACTATACCACATCAAGGGAGCACCCCATGGTACAAAAGAATGCAGACAGCAGGCCTTGAGTCCCAGAACTTTCCACTTGTGGGAAGTATCTTTCAGTAGAGTGACAGTTGTAGTGCTAAGCTCAAGAGGAAAAGTCTGCAGCTCCACCACAAATCCTGGTGCTTGTGAAGGGCCTTGGAGAAGGAGATTTCTCCCTCTCATCCACCACTGCAGACAGAGGTGGCAATTCTCCATGTGAGCTCAGTGTGGGTACACATGTAGGTAGTCTTTTTAGAACACTTTAGAGTGATTGCATTCCCACAGGAGGAGTGCCTTCCAGGTTTTCGCTTTCATGAAAGGTAGAGTCATAATCCCTCTATACATGGAGCATCAGCACTATTGCAAATGAAAAGTGGTTCCTGTCTGATATGAATAGCCAGAACACTGGGTCAGGAGTATGACTGGGAGATGGATTGCTTTCCTATTGGCTTGCCAGAGAAGCTGAGGTGGCTCCCTTCCTTACCTCTGAAAAGACCAATGTGTTTCACTGAGAGCTCCCCCAGCTGCCTCTGTCAAGGTTAGGACCTCTGCTCATCATTGGTTATTGCATTTACCAACTTGCTTTAACCACAGACAGTTTATACCCACGGACACTTCCCTTACTGGCCTGAAGCCTGAACTGTTCAGCCCAATAAATAAGACACTGGGGAAAAAATAAATAAATAAAAACATACACACCACTGGGGAACAAGATAAGCTTTAAGAGACTTCCGCCATTACAAACCCACAGGAGACAGTTAAACTAAACACACTCTGAGCACATTTCAACTGCAACAGACACCTTTGAAAGTCACCATACAAATATTCTGTATAGTCAAGGAACTCATACACAGCCTTCATCTCTGAAAGCACACAGATCTGACTTATATTACAATCAGCTACAAACATTAAAGTCACAGTGCCAAGGGGGAAAATTTTGAAAAATCACAATCATATCAAAAATAAATTTAAAAATAATTAGAAGAAATAGTTTATCCTAATGAGAAGGAACCAGAAAAATAATTTTGGCTATATGACAAAATAGGGTTCTACAACACCCCCAAAAGATCACACTAGCTCTCTAGCAATCGATTCAACCAAAGATGAAATTTTTGAAATACCAGACAAAATGTATCTCTATCAAAAAGAACATAGAAGAGAAGGGTGAAAATCAACATGAAAAAATTAAGAAAACAATTCAGGGTATGAATGAAAACTTTTCTAAAGAGACAGATATTTTAAAGAAAAAATATCAGAAATTCTGAAAATAAAAGGCACATTTAGGGAATTAAAAAATGCAATGGAAAGTTATACCAATAGACTAGAAAAAGTGAATGATAAAATTTCAGAGCTCAAAGACAAGACTTTTTAACTAACCCAACCAAACAGAAACAAACAAAAAAAAGAATTAAATGAACAAAGTCTCTACAACATATAGGATTATGTAAAATGGTTAAGTATAAAAATCATTGGTGTTCCCAAGGGGGAAAAAAAAAACAAAAAGTTTGGAAAACTTATCTGTGAGAAAAACTTCCCTGGCCTTGTTAGAGATTTAGACATCAAAATATCAGAAGCTCAAAGAAATCCTGGGAGATTTATTGCAAAATGGACATCACCAAGGGAAATACTCATCAGGCTATCTAAAGTCAACATGAAGGAAATAATTCTAAGAACACTGAGGCAAAAATATTAGGTAATCAATGAAGAAAAAATCCATCAGACTAATAGCAGACTTATCGGCAGGAACTTTATGAGCCAGAGGAATTCAGGATTCTATGTTTAGCCTTCTTAAACAGAATAACTGCCAACCAATCATTCTGTACGTAGCAAAACTAAGTTTCATAAATGAAGGAGAAACGAAGTCTTTTCCAGATAAGTAAATACTGAGGGAATTTGTCACTAGCCCTACAAAAGATGCTAAGAAGAGTACAAAGGCTTGAAAAAAGGTCAATATGCACCAGAATAGAACCTCTTTAAATCATAAAACTCACAGGGCTTATAAGACAATACGACATGAGGAAAACAAAATATTTAGGTAACAATAAACAACATGACTGGGACAGTACCTTACATTTCAATATTAACATGGAATGTAAATGGACTAAATGCTCCACTTAAAAGATACAGATTGTCTTAGTAAACAAAAAAAGTCACAAACCGACTATCTGCTGTCTTCAATAGACTCATCTAACATGTTAGGATTCATACAGACTCAAGCTAAAAGGGTGGAAAATATATTCCATGCAAATAAAAACCAAAAGCAAGTAGGAGTTGCCATTCTTATAACAGAAAAAAAACAGATTTTAAAGCCACAACAGTACAGAAAGACAAAAAGCTCATTATATAATGATAAAAGGATCGATTCAACAAGATATTATCACCCTAAATATATATGCACCTAACTCTGGAGCTACCAGATTCATAAAACAATTACTACTAGACCTAAGGAAAGTGATAGACAGCAACATAATAATAGTGGAGAACTTAAATACACCACTGACAGAACTAGACAGATCATTGAGGCAGAAAGTCAACGAAGAAACATTGAACTTAAACTATTCTCTAGAACACATATCAGAACACATAATATCAGATATTTACAGAGGATTCTACCCAAGAACTGCTGATATACACTCTCCTCATTAGTACACTAAACATTCTCAAATAAAGAATGAAAACCGTTTTATAATAGCTGCAAAAAATGATCCTGGGATTATAATTAACCAAGGAAGTGAAAGATCTCTACAAGGAGAACAGCAAAACACTTCTGAAAATAATCAGAAGACATAAACAAATAAAAATACATTACATGCTCACAGATTGGAAGATTTAATATGGAATATCATGAAAATGACCGTACTGCCCAAAGAAATCTATAGATTCAGTGCAATTCCAATCAAAAGATTTACATCATTTCTTACAGAATTAGAAAAAATAATCCTGAAATCCATAGGAAACTGAAAAAGAGCCTGAATAGTTAAAGCAATCCTAAGTATAAAAAAAAATCTGAAGATATTATATTACTTTGGCAAAGCATAAAAAATCCCATAAATTGGGAAACGGAAACCCTATTCAATAAATGGTGCTAGGAAAACTGGATAGCCCCATGTAGAAGAATGAAATTGGATCTCTATCTCTCATCATTTACAAAAATGTAGTCAAGATGGATCAAAGACGTAAATCCAAGTTGTGAAATCATAAAAATCATACAAGAAAGCCTAGAGAAAAAACACTTCTGCTCAATGTCCTAGGCAATGTTATGACCAAGACCCCAAAAGCAAATGCAACATAACCAAAAATAAATAAATAAGACCTAATTAAACTAAAAAGCTTCTACACTGCAAAAGAAATAATCATCAAAGAAAACAGACAACACAAAGAATAGGAGAAAATATCTGCAAACTATGCATCTGACAAACGACTAATATTCAGAATTTATAAGGAGCTCTAAGAAATCTGCAAGAAATAAAACCAAATATTCCCACCTAAAAACTGAGCAAGTTACATGAATAGACATTTTTCAAAAGAAAATATAAATGGCCAAGAAACATATGAAAAAATGCTCAACATCACTAATCATCAGGTAAATGCAAATTAAAATCATAATGAGATGCCATTTTACCCCAGCCAGAATGACCATTATTAAGAAGTCAAAAAAATAGATTTTGGTGTGGATGTGGTCAAAAGGAGACCCTTACACACTGCTGGTGCAAATGCAAATTAAGGTAGCCTCTATGGAAAACAGTATGGATATTTCCTTTAAAAACTAACAATATATCTACCATTTTTTCCAGCAATCCCACTACTGGGTATCTACCCAAGGGAAAATAAGTCATTACATTAAAAACCCACTGGCACACATATGTTTATTGCAGCACAACTCACAATTGCAAAGATATTGAACCAACTTAAGTGCCCATCAACTGTTGTATAGGTAAAGAAAATGTGGTGTGTATACACCAGGGAATACTACTCAACTATAAGAATGAAATAATGTCTTTTGAAGGAACTTGTATGGAGCTTGAGGCCATTATACTAAGTAAAGTAACTCAGGAATGGAAAACCAAATACTGTATGTTCTCATTTACAAGTGGGAGCTAAGCTATGGGTACACAAAGGCATATGGAGTGATATAATATATGCTGGGAATCAGAAGGGGATGTGAAGAAAGTGAGGGATAAAAAAACTACATGTTGGGTACAATGTGCACTACTGGGATGATGAGTGCACTAAAATCTCAGACTTCACCACAATGTAATTTACCATGCAACCAAAAACCACTTGTGCCCCCAAAACTATTGAAAGTAAAAAATATATAGGATGGGTAGAGAAATACGGCAGAAGAGAAACCTATGCTGTTTTCCCCCCACTGGAATAACAAATGTTAACAACTATATGCACAAGGAAATGTACCTTCACAAGAACCAAAAATAAGGAGAGCAATCATAGTACTGGATTAATTTCATATTGCTGAAAGAGGAATTGATAAGAGCAGAAGAGACAGGCTGGAATCACCTACATCACTCCTTCCCTATTAACCAGCATGGCCGTGCAGTGAAGAGAGCGAATGTGTGCACTTTGGGTAGGAAGAGTGCATCGAGTTTGGGGGACTTTACATTGAACTCAGTGCTGCTCTTATTCTTATTCTCAGTAGAGAATAATGTCATACTGGGTTCAACCCGTGCCCACACATGAAAGCAACATTTTTACCAGCCCTAGCCACAGGGGAGTTACCCAGCACAGCAATCAGGACTTGACTTTATCTGCAAACCTTGCCACAATGGGCTGAAGTGCTCTGGGGTCCTAGGTAAACTTGAAAGGCAGTCCGGGACAAAAGAACTGCAATTCTTTTTTTTTTTTTTTTTTTTTTTTTTGGCAGTTTTTTGCTGAGAGCATTTCATTTTTTTTTTATTTTTTAATTTTATTATTATTACACTTTAAGTTTTAGGGTACATGTGCACAATGTGCAGGTTTGTTACATATGTATACATGTGCCATGTTGGTGTGCTGCACCCATTAACTCGTCATTTAACATTAGGTATATCTCCTAATGCTATCCCTCCCCCCTCCCCCTACCCCACAACAGTCCCTGGAGTGTGATGTTCCCCTTCCTGTGTCCATGTGTTCTCATTGAAGAACTGCAATTCTTAGGCAACACCTAGTGCTATGCTGGGCTGACAGCCTGTGAACTAGGATGGCATGTGACCTAAGGAGACACCACCTGGTGCAGTTAAGTGAGTGCTTGTGCCATCCCTCCCCCATCCCCAGGTAGTGCAGCTCACCACCACAAGTCACTTCCTCCTTCTGCTTAAAGAGGGAAGAGCAAAGAGTAAAGAGGACTTTGTCTTGCATCCTACATACAAGCTCAACCACAGTAGAATAGGGCACGAGGCAGAGTCATGGGGACCTTATTTTAGGCCCTAGCTTCCAGATGGCATTTCTAGACACACTCTGAGCCAAAAGGGAACCTTCTGACTTAAAAGGAAGGACACAATCTTGGCAGGATTTATCATCTTCTGACTAAAGAACCCTTGGGCCCTGAATGACCGGTAGTGATACATAGGTTGTACACCATGGGCCTTGGGCTGTGAGACATACTGGCTTTCAGGGTAACCCAGCAAATTCACAGCTGTGGTGGCTACAAGGAAAGACTCCTTCTGTTTGAGAAGAGCAGAGAAGACTAAAAGGAACTTTGTCTTGCACCTTAGGTACCAGCTCAGTCACAATAAGGTAGAGCAACAAGCAGGCTCTTGGGGTCCCTGACTCCAGGCCTGGGCTCTTGCACAGCATTTCTAGACCTGCCCTTGGTCAGAGGGGAGCACAGTTTCCTGAAGCGTGAGTCTCAAGCCTGGCTGAATTTACCACAACGTGATGGAAGAATATTTGGACTTGAAGCGAAGATTGCCAGTGGCCTGGCAGAAGCCCTGGTAGAGCAGTGGTGGTTGCAGAAACAAGCAGAAGTCTCTCTGCCTGTAGAAAGGGGAGGAAAGAGTGGGAAGGAGTCGGTATTGTAGTCTGACTGTCATCTTAACCACAATTCATTGTAGAATAGAATAGCAGGTAAATTCCCAACATTTTAGACTCCAAAATCTGGCTCCCAGACAGCATCACTGGACAAGCCCGGGACTTTGGGGAGCTCGTCACTGTGAAGAGAAGTTGCCTTGGGCAAGACCCAGTGCTGTGCTGGCTTCAGGTGTTACCCAGCACTATCTCAGTGTTGGTGGACAGAGTGATGCTTGAGTCATCATACCTCCAGTTCCAGGTGGCTCAGCACAGACAGAAAGACTCTATTTGTTTGGGAAAAAATAAAGAAAAGAAGAATCTCTGCCTTGTAATCCAGGGAATTCTTTCAGATGTTATCCAAGATATTCTTTGTTTGTTTGTTTGTTTGCTTTTTGAGATGGAGTGTCACTCTGTCACACAGGCTGGAGTGCAGTGGTGCAATCTCGGCTCACTGCAAGCTCCACCTCCCGGGTTCACGCCATTTTCCTGCCTCAGCCTCCCGAGTAGCTGAAACTACTGGTGTGTGCCACCATGCCGGGCTAATTTTTTTGTATTTTTAGTGGAGACGGGGTTTCACCGTGTTAGCCAGGATGGTCTCAATCTCCTTACCTCATGATCCGCCCACCTTAGCCTCCCAAAGTGCTGGGATTACAGGCATGAGCCACTGTACCCGGCTCCAAGATATTCTTTATATATTCAGATATACAAAGTGCTGAAGAAAATAACTTTTAACCTAGAATAATTTATTTGGCAAAAATATCCTTCAAGTATGAAGGAGAAATAGATAGCTTCCCAGACAAACAAATGCTAAGGAATTTTATCAATACGAAACCTTTCCTGCAAGAAATGCTAAAGAGAGTTGAGAGGGCAAGATGGCTTACTAGATCAAGCCCAGTGGAATAGCTGCCACCAAGGAACTGAGATGACTGGAGCATTTCTAACAGATCTTCAGAGGGAAGGCACCGAGAGTGGGCAAAGGAAAGACACAGAAGCTGAGCTGAAGGAGGAGGAAGCTTGGAACCCTGCATGTGGTTATCATGTACTCAGACTCTTCTGGTCCCAGTGACTCCAGAGGAATGGGTGAGTTGAACTGACAAGGAGCAACTTACCCTGGCCACAGGCCTCTGGAATCCTGGCAAGAGGACACCCTTTTACCACCATGGAAACTCTGGTTGGCAGGGAGAGCTGTTTAGAGAAGTGGTAGGGACAGCCAGGCAGTTGATGTGGAGCCCAGAGGGTTTGATGCGAGAGTATCTGTAGCAGAGCATGGACTGGAGTGGCCATTCTCCTAGGATCAACTTGCTCTTATAAGAGACTTAAGCCCTAGGGGAACAGTCAGACCTAAATTTTGCAAAGTGATCTTTCTCGTCAGACGTGGCCAATTCAACCTGAGCACCTCTTGGTCTTCAGGCCTCTCCCAGGGCCCCAACATGGCTGTGCCTGCTTGCACAGAGAAAGAGGACAGGCAATCTAAAAATGGAAACCTATCAGACTAACAGTGGACCATTCAGCAGAAACCCTACAGCCAGAATAAATTAGGAACCAATATTCAAAATTCTTAAGGAGAAGAAATTCAAATGCAGAATTTCATATCTGGCCAAACTAAGCTTCACGAGTGGAGAAATATGATCCTTTTTCAGACAATCAAATGCTTAGAGAATTTGTTACTACCAGGTCTGCCCTAGAAGAGCTCCTAAAGGAAGCACTAAATATGGATAGAAAAGGCCATTACCAGCCACTATAAAAACACACTGTGGTACAAAGACCATTGACACTATAAAGCAGCCATATAAACAAGTCTGCATAATAACCAGCTAATACCTTAATGACAGTATCAAATTTACACATATTAATACTAACTTTGAATGTAAATGGCCTAAATGCCTTAATTAAAAGACACCGAGTGGCAAGCTGGATAAAGAACCAAGACCCATTGGTATGCTGTCCGCAGGAGACTCATCTTACATGCAATGACACTCATTGGCTCAAAATAAAGAAATGGAGGAAAATCAACCAAGCAAATTGAAAACAGAAAAAGCGGGGGTTGCAATCCCAATTTCAGACAAAACTGACTTTAAAACAAAAAAGATCCAAAAAGTCAAAAATGAGCATTACATAGAGTTCAAGAAGACCTAACTCTTCTAAATATATATGCACCCAACATAGGAGCACCTGGATTTATTTTACTTATTTATTTATTTATTTATTTATTTATTTTTGGAGTTGCAAGATTTAATAGAGTGAAAACAGAGATCCCATACAAAGGGAGGGGACCCAAAGAGGGTAGCCTTTGTGGGCTTGAATGCCTGAGTTTATATCCTGTTCATTGTCCCTCCCACTGTGCTCTCAGGCAATAGATGATTGGCTATTTCTTTACCTCCTGTTTTTGCCTAATTCGCATTTTAGTGAGCTCTCTTTCCTACCTGATTGGTCGGGTGTGAGGTAAGTTGCAAGCCCCATGTTTAAAGGTGGATGTGGTCACCTTCCCAGCTAAGCTTAGGGATTCTTAGTTGGCCTATGAAATCCAGCCATTCCTGTCTCTCAGTCAGAGCACCTGGATTTATAAAGGAATTCCTTAAAGACCTAAAAGGAGGCTTAGATTTTCTCACAGTAATAGTGGAATACGTAATCACCACACTGAGAGTATTAGATAGATCATCAAGGAAGTAAGATAACAAAGATATTCAGAACCTGAGTGCAATGCTTGGCCAAATTGACCTAATCTACATCTATATAACTCTCCACCCAAGCACAACAGAATATACATTTTTCTCATTGCCAAACACAACAGAATATACATTCTACTCATTTACACATACCATAATATTGACTATGCAATCAAAAATAAAACAAGCCTCAGCAAAATCAAAGACATTGAAATGACACCAAACACACACTTGGACCACAACAAAATGAAAGTAGAAATGGATATAAAGAAAATTGCTCAAAGCCATGCAATTATCTGGAAAATAACAAATCTGCTTCTGAATGAGCTTTGGGTAAACAAGTAAGTGAAGAAGAAAATTAATAAATTGTTTGAAACTAATGAAAAAAAGATACAACATAACAGAATCTCTGAAACACAGCTAAAGTAGTGTTAAGAGGAAAGTTTATAGCACTAAATACCCACATAAAAAAGGTAGAAACATCTCAAACTAACAACCTAACATTAATCCTATAGTAACTAGAGAAACAAAAGCAAACAAATTCTAAAGCTAGCAGAATAAAATAAATAACCAACATCAGAGATGACCTGAATGAAAGTGAGATGAAAAAACCCTAAAAATAATCAATGAATCCAGGAGTTGGTTATTAAAAAGAAAAAATAAGACAGCTAAACAGCTAGCTAGATTAACAAAGAAGAAAACAGGGCAGATACAACTAAATAAAATCAGAAATGACAAAGGGGGCATTACTAATAACCCCACAAAATTTTTTTAAAAGTTATCGGAGACTACTACAAGCAGCTCTATGCATACAAGATAGAAAGCCTAGAAGAAACAGACAAATTCCAGGAAACACATAACCTCCCAGATTCAACCAGGAAGAAATTGAATCTCTGAGCAGACCGATAATGAGTTCTGAAATTGAATCGGTAATAAATAGCCCACCAACCAGAGAAAGTCCAGGATGAGTTGGATCCACAGGAAGAAATTGAATGCCTGAGCAGACCAATAATGAGTTCTGTAATTGAATCAGTAATAAATAGCCCACCAACCAGAAAAAAGTCCAGGATGAGTCAGATTCACAGCCAAATTCTAACAGATGTATAAATAAGAACAGGTACCATTTCTACTGAAATTATTCCAAATAATTGAGGAGTATGGACTCCTTCCTAAGCATTATCTGAGGCCAGCTTCATGCTAATACCAAAAGCTGGCAGAGATACAACAAAAAATAAAAATTTCAGGCCAATATTTTTGATGAACATGAATGTAAATATCCTCAATAAAATGCTAACAAAATAAATCCAGCAGCACATGAAAAAGCTTATCCACCATGATCAAGTAGGCTTTTATCCATGAGATGTAACATTGGATCAGAACATGCAAATCAGTAAATGTGATTCATCACATAAACAGAACTAAAGACAAAAACCACATAATTATCTCAATAGGTGCAGAAAAGGCTCTTGATACAATTCAAAACTTCTTCAAGTTAAGAACTCTTAATACACTAGGCTCGGAGGTAATATACCTCAAAATAATAACAGCCATATATGACAAACCTGCAGCTAACATCATACTGAATTGGCAAACCTGGAAGCATTCTCCATGAAAATATGTACACAACAAGGATGCCCTCTGTCATCACTCCTATTCAACGCAGTATTGGATGTCCTACCCAGATCAACCAGGCAAGAGAAAGAAATAAGGGCAACCAAATAAGAAGAGAGAAAGTCAAACATCCCTGATGGCAGATGGTATGATCCTATGTCTAAAGGACCTATGAGATTCTTGACCCCAGGCACTGTAAGCTGATAAACAATGAAAAATCAATGTACAAACATTACTAGGATTTGTATACATTAAGAACAGCCAAGCTGAGAACCAAATCAGCAACACAATCACATTCAGAATTTCTACAACATTATTAAAATACCTAGGAATACAGCTAACCCAGGAGAAGACAGATCTATACACAAGGAGAACTACAAAACATGGCTCAAATAAATCAGAGATTACACAAATAAATGGAGAAACAGTTCATGCTCATGGATAGAATCAATATCAGTGTAATAGCCATACTGCCAAGAGCAACTTGTGGATTCAGTGCTATTCCTATTAAACTACCAGTGACATTCTTCAAAGAACTGGAAAATACTATTCAGAAATTCATGTGGAACCAAAAAAGAGCCCAAATAGCCATGGCAATCCTAAGCAAAATGAACAAAGCTGGAGGCATCATGCTACTTGTTTTCAAACAATATTACAGTATTACAATAACCAAAACAGCATGGTACTGGTACAAAACCAAAACAGATAGTCAAATGGAACAGAATAGAGAGCCCAGACATAAAGCCACACACCTACAACTATCTGTCCTTTGACAAAGCTGCCGAAAACAAGCAATGGTGGAAAGGAATCCGTATTTCTTAAACGGTGCTGGGATAACTGGCTAGCCATAGGTAGAAAATTGAAACTGGACTCCTTCCTTACATCATATACAAAAATAAACTCAAGATGAAGTAAAGATTTAATTGTAAAATCAAAGACTATGAAAATCCTGGACAACAACATAGGCAATACCATTTTAGATAGGACCTGACAAAGATTTTATGACAAAGATACCAAAAGCAATTGCATCAAAAACAAAAATTGACACATGAGATTTAATTAAATTAAAGAGCTTCTGTGCAGAAAAATAAACTGTCAACAGAGCAAACAGAAAACCTACAGATTAGGAGAAAATTTTTGCAAACTATGCCTCCAACTAAGGTCTAATATCCAGCATCTGTAAGAGGCCAAATGCTATGGCTCATGCCTGTAATCCCAGAACTTTGGGAGGCCAAGGCAGGCAGATCACCTGAGGTCACGAGTTCAAGACCAACCTGGCCAACATATTGAAACCCCATCTCTACTAATAATACAAAAAGTTAGCTGGGCGTGGTGGCTCATGCCTGTAGTTCCAGCTACTTCAGAGGCTGAGGCAGGATAATTGCTTGAACCCAGGAGCTGGAGGTTGCAGTGAGCCGAGATCTCACCACTGCACTCCAGCCTGGGTGACAAAGCAAGACTCCATCTCAAAAAAAAAAAAAAAAAAAGGAAAAATAGAAGTAGGCAAAGAACATGAACAGACACTTTTCAAAAGAATACATTCATGTGCCTAACAAGCATATGAAAAAAAAGATCAACATCACTGATCATTAGATAAATGCAAATCAAAACCAAAATGAGATACATAGGTAGAAAATTGAAACTGGACTCCTTGTTTACACCATATACAAAAATAAACTCCCACACGGGTCTGAATGGCTATTATTTAAATGTTAATATTAACAGGTGCTGGCAAAGTTACAGAGAAAAAGGAACACTTATACACTGTTTGTGGGAATGTAAATTATTTCAACATTGTGAAAAACAGTTTGGTGATTCCTCAAATACTAAGAACAAAACTACCATTCAACCCAGCAATCCAATTACTGGGTATATGCTGCCCAAAATATAAATTATTCTACCATAAAGACACATGCACTTGTATGTTCATTGCAGCACTTTTCACAATAGCAAAGACATGGAGTCAGCCTAAATGCTCATTAATGGTAGACTAGATAAAGAAAATATAGTACATATATACCATGGAATACTATGCATCCATAGCATCCACAGAGAAGAGAGAGATCATGTCCTTTGCAAGAACAAAAATGGAGGTGGATGCTATTGTCCTTAGCAAACTAACTGAGGAAGAGAAAACCAAATACCGCATGTTCTCACTTATAAGTAGGGGCTAAATGATGAGAACATATTTGACACAAACAGGGGAACAACAGACACTGGGGCCTATCTTGATAGCTATCTTGAGAGTGGAGGGTAGGTGGAGGGAGAGAATCAGGAAAAAATATCTAGTGGGGGCTAGGTGTAATAACTGGGTGATAACATAATCTGTACAACAAACTTCCACTACACAAGTTAACCTATGTAACAAACCTGCACATGTACCCCTGAACTTAAAATAAAAATTAAAATATTGGGACTTCTGACATACAAAACTGTGAAAATAAAGACTTCTGTTATTTTAAGCCACCCAATGTGTGTTAATTTGCTACAGTAGCCCTAGGAAATTAAATACAATGATCAAAAGAAAATTGAAGAGTAATCTTTCAGTAACACAAATGAACTCAAATTGAGATTCCTAAAAATATAATTCCAAAATGCCTGAAATATCTAAAAGCAATGATTACCAAAATAGAAACTTTCACTTGACTTAAAGGAGTCAAATAATTCAGTATACAACTCATAATTTCCTTCTGACACTCAATATTTTAAAAAATTCACAGAAAAATTACAACCTTGACTTAAACTCTATATCAACATGAATATATGATTTCCAAACAAAAGGAAAATTTGATTTATTTAAAATCCTGTATTTACTTTTAGATTAAGGCTATAATTATGCATATTTACACTTTCAACCTTTTCTATTTTCAAAGCAAGTAAGATTTCTGTTATCCACAACTTTTTAAGCCAGAAGTTAAATGTTTGTAGAAATTTGGAAAATACTAAAGAGAAAACAATTTCCTAAATTCTGATACTCTAACACAACAATTTGTAGTATTTTGGTATATTTCATTTCCATCTTTTAAAAACACGGCTACAAGCAGAAAACATATAATTAGATATCCTGCTCTTAAAAAAACTTTATGATTGTGTCATGTAAATTTTGCATCAACACAGCCTTTCAAATTGTAATTTTACAAGCTGTATATCGATACACATTTTCCTGTTGTTGGAACTTAGGCTGTTTTTAATTTTCCCATTGGAAATAACACCACAATTAAAATCTTGTTCATAATTTCATAAAAAAGAAATGCTGAAGGGAGCTCTTTAGCTTAAAAGAAAAGAATGTTAATGAGCAAGAAGGAATCATCTGATGGTACAAACTGAATGGTAATGGTAATCACACAGAGGAACACAGAATAATATAACACTGTAATTGTGGTGTGTAAACTACTCTTGTCTTAAGTAGAAAGACCAAATAATGAACCAATAAAAAATAATAACTACAACAATTTTTGAAGACATATAATGTTTACACATAAAGAGAAGGAAAAAGTTAAGAACTAGGGGAAGAAATAAAGTGTAGAGTTTTGTTAGTTTTATTTTTGTGTGTTCATATATTTATTTATGCAATTAGTGTTCTCTTGTCATCAGTTTAAATAACAAATTATAAGATAGCTATCTTGAGCAGAAAGAACAAAACTGGATGAATCATATCACCTAACTTAAAATTATACTATAGAGCTAGAGTAACCAAAACAGTATGGTACTGGCATAAAAACAGATGCATAGGCCAGGTGCAGTGGCTCACGCCTGTAATCCCAGCACTTTGGGAAGCCGACATAGGTGGATCACGAGGTCAGGAGGTCGAGACCATCCTGGCTAACACGGTGAAACTCTGTCTCTACTAAAAATACAAAAAAATTAGCCAGGCATGATGGCAGGCGCCTGTAGTCCCAGCTATTCAAGAGGTTGAGGCAGGAGAATGGCGTGAACCCGGGAGACAAAGCTTGCAGTGAGCTGAAATCACTCCACTGCACTCCAGCCTGGGCGACAGAGTGAGACTCCATCTCAGAAAAAAAAAAAAAAAACAGATGCCTAAACCAATTGAATAGAGTAGAGAACCCAGAAACAAATCTATGAACCTACAGTTAATTCATGTCTATCGTGTCTAACAAGGTTTCTAAGAAAATATGTTGGGAAAAAGACAGTCTTTTCAATAGATGGTGCTGAAAAAAACTGCATATCCATATGCAGAAGAATACAAGTAAACTACTCTTGCCATATATAAAAATCAAATCAAAATGGATTAAAAAGTTACATCTAATATCTCAAATTATGACACAAATAAAATAAAATATTGGGAAAACTCTCCAGGACATTAGTCTGGGCAAACATTTCATGAACAATACCGCACAAATACAGGCAACCAGAGCAAAAATTTACAAATGGGATTGCATCAAGTTAAAACAACTTCTGCACAGCAAGAGAAACGATGAACAAAGTGAAGAGACAACCCACAGAATGGAAGATAATATCTGCAAACTACCTATCCGACAAGGGATTAATAACCAGAATATATAAGGAGCTCAAACACCTCTGTATTGAAAAGATCTAGGCCGGGCGCGGTGGCTCACGCCTGTAATCCCAGCACTTTGGGAGGCCGAGGCGGGCGGATCACGAGGTCAGGAGAACGAGACCATCCTGGCTAACATGGTGAAACCCCGTCTCTACTAAAAATACAAAAAATTAGCCGGGCGTGGTGGCGGGTGCCTGTAGTCCCAGCTACTCGGGAGGCTGAGGCAGGAGAATGGCGTGAACCTGGGAGGCGGAGCTTGCAGTGAGCTGAGATTGCGCCACTGCACTCCAGCCTGGGCGACAGAGCCAGACTCCGTCTCAAAAAAAAAAAAAAAAAAAAAAGAAAAGATCTAATAATCTGATTTTAAAATGTGCAAAAGATTTAAACACACATTTTTCAAAAGACTTATAAGTGGCAAACAGGCGTATGAAAATGTGCTCAACATTACTAATCATTAGAGACATGCAGATCAAAACGACAATGAAATATCATCTCACCTCCGTTAAAATGGCTTTTATCCAATTGGCAGGCAAAAACAAATGCTGGTGAGAATGTAGAGAAAAGGCAACTCTTAGACACTTTTCTTGGGAATGTAAATTGGTACAACCACTGTGGAGAATACTTTGGAGATTCCTCAAAAACTAAAAATAGGGCTACCATATGATCCAGCAATCCCGCTGCTGGGTATATATTTAAAAAAAAAAAGGAAATCAGTATATCAAATAGATATCTGCACTCCTATGTTTGTTGTAGCACTGTTTCCAATAGTCAACATTTGGAAGCCACAGAAATTTGCATCAGCAGATGAATGGATAAATGAAATATGGTACATATACACAATGGAATACTATTCAGCCTCAAAAAAGAATGAGATTCTGTCATTTGCAACAATACGGATGAAACCTAAGGTCATTATGTTAAGTGAAATAAACCAGGTGCAGTAAGGCAACCACCATGTTTTCACTTATTTGTGGGATCTAAAAATCAAAACAATTCAACTCATGGAGATAGAGAATGGAAGAATGGTTACCAGAAGCTGGGAAGGGTAGTGGGATATTGAGAGGGACGTAGGTATTGTCAATGGGTACAAAGAAATAATAGAATGAGTAACACCTAGTATTTGGCACAACAGGGTGATTATAGTCAATAATAACTTAATTATTGTACATTTAAAAATAAGTAAAATATTATAACTGGATTGTTTGTAACACAAGTAATTAATGTTTAAGGAGATGCACACCTAATTTTCATGATTTGATTATTACGCATCACATGGCTATAACAAAATATCTCGTGTGCTCCATAAATATAAATCCCTGCTATGTATCCAAAAATTAAAGATGAAAAACTTCATATATATGTTTTAAAAAGAGTTTATCAACATAGTGTTTTAATGCGTATATGTTAAAAATATATTTATAAGAGTTTATTGGTGTCAATAAACTTTTTTATAATTACAGTATTCAGAATGAAATTATAAAAATGACACCACATATATGTTGAAAAACCTGGTGTCAATAAACTTCTTTTTATAATTGCATTCTGAATAATGGTCCACATTTCATCTTTTTGAAATTATGTAAAATTTAAAGTTCAGATGCTGTACTTATGTATTCATTTCTGTTTAATAATGTTGAATGTATAATATTTAATGCTTTTGGCATCCCTGAAAGTTGGGAGCAAAAGAGTATTGGAATATATTACTGTTTAATATATAGTTACAAAGTAAACCATTGATAGTGAATAAAAACCAAGAAATACTAAATAAACAAAAATATCAGTAGTTGCAATCTTTCTCACATTAACTTCCTGTAGCTAGATAACACATTTCTGGGGTGTAAGATTTGATTTTCTGATCTGGGCATTAAATATTTACTTCTAATTATAGTCTTATGTGAGACACACACAAAAAAACTAATTTGCATTATCAATGATGCAAGAAATGTGACGTTTAGTCTTTTAAGATTGGTAATAAAGAGAAAAGCATGTGGAAGATTTACTTTACCTTCTTTTTCTCTTGAAAGCAAGTTTAAATAATGAAACTTATTTAACTTCTTAAGAATTATTTTTTTCTACTGACTAGAATATAAAAAGGGGGTACTATCTGAGACAGAGCTGGGACTGCAAAGATTCCATTTCAGTCTCAATCTCAAGGGAAAAATCAAAGGGTTTCTTTCTCTCAACAGTTTTGGTGAGATCATATGCTGAGATGTTGACAGCTACCACACTACAAAAACAGTAAAGCAACTTTTCTCAATGAAACTTCTGTTTTTGTCCACAAAATGTTTCTGTTTGTTCGGTCCTTTATTCTCTTAATAATTTTTTTCAGTGGATTGAGGTCTAAGAATGCCATTCTTCCCAGCCAGGAAAGAGCAAGCCAGTGTTCCATTAACTATTCATCAAGCCATGCTTTCCCCCAATATTCTATTTATATATAGTTTTACTTGCTTGACGATAGCCAAATGCGAATTAACATGAAAGTCTGATTTTTATGCAAATGGGACATTACTGGAGAACTCTCTAATCCAATGGAATAAGTGTTGAGTAATGAAATTCTGATATTGTGTTTAATGATATATTGCACTATTGAGAATATTTGTGCTTACCTTCGAGTCTATCTTCTAAAAGATACCAAACCCCCTTACACAAAGTAGAAAACAAAGTCAAATAGCTAAATATCGTGTCTTAATAATGTTAAAACATTAAATGTTTCAAATATTCCAATGTTTAGAATTATTTAAACAAATAAAACTTAAGAATTGTTTTACTGTCTTGTTGTTATTACCCAGCAGTTTGGAACTCAACTTGGTGAGTATGGGGTAGTGGAAAACTTGTGAATTTCAGAGACAGACCGAACTTGGTTCATAAAGTCAAGATTTTACTAGATATTAACCTTGGGTGAATTATTAAAAATATTTCAACCTTGATTACCTCATCTGCAAAATATGAATAACAATACTACTTGCTTCATAGGATTCTGAACATCAAAACAGAAAACATATATAATGCAAATATCACAGTGACTAAAACATAGAACCTGATGAGTCAATGATAATTATTATAACTATTATTGTCATGTCTGGCTTTTAATTCTACCAATAACAGTATCTTTTAAAGAGCTATGTTGATTCCTGCTTTTTTCATTTTATCACACCATTGAGAAGGTGATTAACTTGTTTATCTTTTCTCAAATTTTATTTTAAAATATTGTTCAAAGGAGCTTTTCACTGAAAAGATAGTTGACTGCTAGTCATACTACATTTTATCTTTAAAATGTGCTTTAATTCCTTGACAACTGACAAATATGAAAAAAACATGTGCTTTTACATGGATGGTGGGAGTGTAATTTAGTTCAACCACTGCAGTGTAGTGATTCCTCGAAGACCTAAAGGCAGAAATCTCATTTGACCCAACAATCCCATTACTGGATATATACCTAAAGGAATATAAATCATTCTATTATAAAGATACATGCACACGTATGTTCACTACAGTACTATTCACAATAGCAAAGACATGGAATCAACCTAAATGCCCATCAGTGATAGACTGGATAAAGAAAGTGTAGTACACCATGGAATACTATGCAGCCATAAAAGAACAAGATCATGTAATGTGCAAGGATATGAATGGAGTTGGAAGCCAATATCCTCAGCAAACTAATGCAGGAACAGAAAACCAAACACCACATGTTCTTACTTATAAGTGGGAGTTGAATGATGAGAACACATGGACATATGGGGGGATCAAAACAACCACCATGGCACACATTTGCCTATGTAACAAACCTGCACATCCTGCACATACATGTATCCCTGAAGTTAAAAGTTGAAGAAAAAAAGAAAAAAAAAACATATTTGGGGTGGAGAGAGACAATATGATTTGGACAATGACATCTTACATAAACCTGGCCCATGAGTGTTTAGGCATATTTTGGTTTTTTTTCCTGAAATACTAAGTATAGGAAAGTATTATGTCTAGGGCAATTTTGGGAAATAGGTGTCATACTTTCCCTTGAGGAAAAGGTTTTTCATGGCAGTGAGGAGGGGGTGAGGGGTTATTTTAAACATTAGCAAATATCTGAACAATAGAAGTGGAGATACCAGAAGGATGAGGTCTTTAAGGAGGTTTGAGCTCTGAATCCTTTAGAAAGCAACTTTATTACTTGTCCTGACTGTACAAATGAAGGTTTAATGAAATAAGACTTATTTTTGCATTTATTTTTTGGCTTTTGCTTTTGAAATTATTCAAGACCCAAAAAACTTGCAAAAGTGGTCCAAAGTGACTTTGTATACCTTTGCCCCAGATTCTCCAAAGGTTAACATATTACATAACCAAATTACAATTGACACAATCAATAAATTAACACTGATACATTACTTTAATCTCCAGACCTGTTTAATTTTGCCAATTGTCCCACTAATTTCCTTTTTCTGATCCAGGACCTAATCTTTGATTAAACATTGCATTAATTTTCCTGTCTCTTTAGTCTCCTTAAATCTGAAATCGTTTCTCATTATTTCTTTTTATTTTAGGATGATGCATTTGAAGAGTAAAAGCTAGTTATTTTGTGGAATTCTTCTCATTTTTCTTTTGTCTAATATTTCTTAAAGATAAAATTTAGATTATAAATTTTGTGGCAAAAACATCATGGAAACAATGTCTGTCTCCCTCTTAACACATCATAGTAAGAGGCCTATGATATTGGTATGTCTTGTTAATGGTGAAATTAACCTTGATAATTTAGTTAAACTGGTACCTACTGGGTTTTTGTGGTGCAAAGTTACTATTTTCCCTCTTGTAATTAACATTTCATAGAGAGATACTTTGAACCCACGCAATTTACCTGTTTTTATAATAGATTCTCCCACTAATTTTTATCCATTGATGATTCTTGGCTGAAATAATTGGTGTGGAGTTTACCCATGGTTTTTTTTTTTTACTTATTTTCATCATCACATAGTTTGCTAAGAATAATGGTCTTTAGTTCCATCCATGTTCCTGCAAAGGACGTAATCTTATTCTTTTCTATGCCTGCATAGTATACCATGTTGTACATGTACCACATTTCTTTATCCAGTCTACTATTGATGGGCATTTAGGTTGATTCCATGTCTTTGCTATTGTGTATAGTACTGCAATGAACATACACATGCATGTGTCTTTACAGGAGAAGAATTCATATTCAATTGGGTATATATCCAGTAGTAGGATTGCTGGGTCGAATGGCATTTCTGTTTTTAGGTCTTTGAGGAATCATCTCAGTGATTTCCAAAATAGTTGAACTAATTTACACTCCCACCAGCAGGGTAAAAGCATTCCTTTTTCTCCACAACTGTCAGCATCTGTTATTTTTTGACTATTTAATAGTAGCCATTCTGACTGGTGTGAGATGGGGGCCCTTTCAACTTGCATCCTGTAGACAGGTCTTAATTTTAATTTTTATATTTTTAGAAAACAAAAAGCAGTTTTATTTAACAATCTTTACATGCCAGCACCTATTTCTTTTTAAGATGGGGTCTCACTGCTGCCCAGGCTGGAATGCAGTGGTTTGATCATATGTCACTGCAGCCTCAAACTCCTGGACTCAAGTGATCCCCATGCCTCAACCTCCCAAGTAGCTAGGACTACAGGTGCACTACCATGCCTGGCTAATTTGTTAAATTTTTGGTAGAGATGGGGTCTCACTTTGCTGCCCAGGCTGGTCTGGAACTCCTGGTCTCAAATCTCCTGCCTTGGCCTCCAAAAGTGCTAGGATTACAAACACGAGCCATCATGCCCAGCCCCTATTTTTAATAGGGTTATTTTCAGGTGCCACAAGTAAGGAGAGATGATGCTTTTAACTATGAGTGAAGCAACCAGGATTCCATCCTGAGCTTATCTAAGAACAAGCTGTCAGTAAATTATTTCCCATTCCTTCACCTCAGCAGATTTTTTTTCAATAGCAAGTGGGTATTGGACTTTTAACAATAGGGGTATTTGGTATCCAAAAATTGTTGACCTCTATCTGATGAAAAGCAGTTCTGGTCATCAGTTGACTGATTTATTTTTCTACAATAACTTGATTAGCATACAAGCCATAAAAAAAGTAAAAGAATGGTTCTATTGGGTATCACATGTAAAGCAAAGTTAACCCAGAAGTACAAAAGCAGGAATAACAAGACTTACAAAGGAGGATTTTCAGTATATTTCTAATTTAGAAAGAGATAGAGCTCTTGGCCTTTGGTGGCTTGTGGGCTCCTGTAAATGTTACATTACCTCAAAAAGACAATATTAATAAAATTATGCTGTTCTGCTTAGGAAATAGTTGTAATGTTACCAATATAACAACTCTTCCTTCATATACAGAACCAAAGGGAAAAAACTCTTGAATTCAAGAAAAAATGTATCATTGATGAGTTGCAAAAGTGAGAATGCCTGAACACTTCTCAACAGGTGAGTAGGATTTAAGACTGACAGATATAAAAATCTTTTTAAAGTAATGCTTTTTCTGGTTACTTCTCATGGAATAAACTTTACTTATATTTTTGGCATATGCCCTTCGATATTTTCAGTTCACTCTCAATGAATGTACTTTTATTCTGTTCTTACCCACAAAGTATTTTTAGCAAAATTTTAAAATAGTAAACATACAAAAATATGTTAACAACTTTAGCACCTTGTGGAAAATAATAACATCATATTACTTGTAGAATTATGATTTTATTTCAACCAAGATACTATGGTTCCGATTCATAATTGGTCAACTTTAATTGTAACCAAGACAGCCTTTCATTAAGTCACAAAATATTTTCTTCATTATTGGATTCAGAGCAAAAACTTCTTAAATTATGGCCTAACACAACAATTTTTATTATTAAAATTATTTATATCAGAGCAATTAATTCTTCATTGGTTGTCAGAATATACACACACACACAATTTGTAGATTTTTCTTTTTCATCTATTTTAATGATTATAAAAATATCAACATCAATTGTTTTAATTAAAATGCACTCTACAATGTTCTCCTTATATTACAATGAAGGTAACCTATAAGACAATGACACTCTAGTATCTCATGTCAGCTAATTTCATGAAAAGTCTCATGAAAACTAAGATGTTCAATTAAATATTATTTTATGCAATGTTGAATTTTGCTAGAATATAAGGTGACAGCATCATTAATCAGCTTCTTACAGGACATAAAATTAATTTTTCTATTGAGGCAAATGTGTCATTTATGTGAAATCAGATCCTCATTTACACTTTATGGGGAATTTGAAATCACACTTATCCCTGAGAGTGCTCTCACAAAGTGGGCTGACCTGGTATAATTTTGAGTTATTTAAAGAACTACGTAATCCACTCTGAATTTCAAATGCAACTTAAAGCTCAATTCTCAAAGCTCTCAAGAAGTTTAATTTACCATAACAAGCACTGTTTCAACTAACTGGTTTTATTTTCAGATGCCAAGGAAGAGACGTACAGGAGCAAAAAGTGTACATTTGCCAGGGTTCAGTCCAGAGATAGCTGGCATTTTAATTTGTTCTTAGCATAAAGCAATAATGAATAGGTCCATGCCAGCTTTTCCCAAACAGAGGCGTTTTCACCTCCAAGGGTTCATAGCCTAGTAAACAACTGATAAGCGATACATGAAAAGCTTGAGTTTTCATAATGTAACTATTCAAATGCAAGTGCTGTCTTGTTATAAAGAGCCTACCACACATTTTTCTGTCTTGTAAACAGCATCTGGAGCCCAGGGAAGAGAAGAAGGGAACGATTTGCATCTGGCTTAGGCATCTCAAAATGAATGGATGAAAAATGCAAGAGCAGTAGCAAGCTGTGTACCGTCAGCAATGATGAAAATAACAAATGAGCATGTGTAGTCCATTATACATATTTTACAGTATCCAGCTCTCTTTGTGAACCAACATTCCTGTGGACTAGGATAGCTGATCATTTTCCAATCAGGAGGACTGAGGCATGAGTAAATTTCAACCATTTCCCTAAACATTTTTTATGGAAATTGACAAAGAAAACTATGCTTTATAGATGGTAATTCCCAGGACAATTCTGAGAGGGTGGACAAAGGAGGTGTGGGACTAATACTACAAAATTCCTAACAGATGTTTAGTAAGTTTAGTCAGAAACTGGAGATTATGAGACCTACAGCTCCCATTCTCCAACCCCTTGATCCTTCTCTGCTCTCTTGAAACTTTGAGCGACTATTAGGACATTAATAAGAAAACCAGAATAGGTAATTATTTAAATAGATTAAAAATGTTGAGAGAGCCCAAATTGTACTTATCCTTCAAAAATAGCTTCAATCCTGTCTACCCTGAGAAAGACTTTCCCAAGCCACTTTAGCCTAAGTGCATGTGTTGTCCTCTGAACTTTTCTAGAACCTATTGCCTTCACCACTCATTGTGATAAAGACAACTAATCACATTATCTTGTATCAACTCACCTTTTTCTAGATTTTTGTTCCTTTGTACATTTTTTTTAGCTTTTCACATATTTTTACATCTTCTCTAAGTCTAGACATTAAGGTCCTTGAGATCAGAGACTTTCTCTTGCTTTTTAATGTCTCTTCTGATACTTACTGAATGACTTTCACATATAGAAGTTCTTAGTATAAATGTGTTCACTAATTGAGAATAATCAGGAATAAAGAAATATGGAAACTACCAAAAACAAATAAATATTCCATTGGCACCCTAAAGATATTGAACGAGACCAGGAAAATGAAAGTACGTAATAAACAAGCATGGACTTTTGGGTCTCTATTTGATTACTTTCTTAAATATGTTCTCACTTTTAGTTACTAATGTTAATTATTGCCACATTCAATTTTAATTTAAAAGTTATTTTCCTTTGGCAGTAACCCTTAGGCAAGTTGTACATTCTACTAATTTATCCTAAACTCTATTTTAATCATCCTCATGTTCTTATTTTCTCCAAAATATATCAGCATCTTAAATATTCACTTTAAATGAATTTTTTTTCCCCGAAATGCATTATTCCTGGTATGTGAATATTAGGGTTATTGTTCAGAGAATCCTTTCTTTGTTAGAGAAAGGAAATTCGCAAGTCAAAACAACATTTATTTTCTGTTTCTAAATAATTATTCTTTTTCTGAAGATAGCATCAATTGTCAGACCATGGATACTAAAGACAGAACATAATCCGATGGAGTCCAATGTTCAATAAAACACTGAAAAGGAAGCAAAAGACATTAGTGTTGTCATTAGTGTAATCATTTTGAGTTATCATTATGTGCCAAGACTATGTTGTTAAGTACTTCAGCATATAAAATTATTTTAATTATCATTATAGCCTTATGAAAATAATTATTCTTGCAAATTTCATTTACAGTAGAAAAACTGAGCACAGGATCACACAACTAAAAAAGCACTAGAGCCAGAATTTGAATGTCAATTTATCTAACTAGAAATCCCAAATCTTTAGCTAATTTATCATCCTAGAAAGACGACACATGGATCATTGTCATATGCCACAGCATGGATATCCATGATCTTATTATATGAATAATTTTGGACAGGCTGAGAGGAGCAAAGACATGAAACCAGAACAACCACTAGTGGGGTGCCTGATGGTTAAAGGATTGGGAAAAAGGAGATAGACTCAGCTACAAGTGCTAAGAAAATCTAGTCTAGAAGCTGATTTTATATCAAGAATATGGTAACAGATACCAGGAAGTTTAGGCAAAATAACATTATTTACCTCAGGCCTGATGTGAGGCATAAGTAATTTAATACTTCGAAAGTTTATAGGCTATTCTTTGGCACATGGTTAGCACTCAATTCATGTAATCCATTATTATTCATTATTATTATTTATATCTAGCTAATAAAGCCAGCAGAGCAGAGATAGGAAATCTAACTGGCTGTGAAACTCTGAAGTCCAAGAAGGTAATTGGTTTGAGTAAACCCTGTCAGCATCTAGGCAGAGTCCCAGGTAGTCTTGTCACAAGGACAAGACTTTCGATGAAGTGAGCTGCCTTCTTTAAAGTCTAAAAGGGCAGGGGCACTAAAGTAAAAATTATCACATAGAAAATGAAGGCAAAAGTGCTAGCCAAACTAGGGCATAAAATTGGCACCAGATAAATGGCAAAGGGATTTGATCCCTGCTGAAGCTTTGTAGTTTCCTCCTATCTCAGCCCATGGTTGGTATTAGGGATTGGGACCACGGTTGAGTCCATGGACCAAGTAATTCATGTTATTGAGAGCAGAGAGATGCAGGGATTAGGAGTCAGTAAAACAGCAATATCTTAGGAAATTTTCTTCTCCACTATGTTTTTTCAGCATAACCAATCCCTGTAATTTACTATAGTCTAAACCAATGAGGTAAAGCTGCCACATGCCAGAGTCTGAGCTGAGAGAGCTACAGTTATTAATCAAGATTGTGAGGTGAAGTTCATTGTGAAAAGTCTGAAAGAGCAGTCCAAGCGGTAAACCAGAAAACTTGCCAAGTACAATATGTGTACAGAGGTCAGTCTAAAGCAGGCAAAGAAAGACAGTCCAACCAGGAGCCAGGAATTCAAACCAATCTTCAAAAGTCTTTGGAGACCAGCTCAAACAGACACTGGAAGATCTGAAACAACCCCGGGAAGGCGATATTTGTGCATGGAATTGCTAAAGCTGAAGTTTGTCAGATGGTGCTCTAGACAGTCACATAAGCAGAAAACATAGTCATAGGCTGGTGACAAATTTTACTGATCAAACAGGGACTGCACAAAGAAAGTCAATTTTACTCCTTGAAATGTTGGGCATAAAGGTTGCTACTGCAAATAATGAAGATTTTGTATGTGAAAGATTAAGTTATTTTTCTTCAAAGAGCGATGAGATTTTGCATAACACTCTGAAGATGAAATCAGCTCTCTTTTATTTGAGGAGAAAAGTAAGTTTATTTTAAATAAACAAGTGAAGGAAAATGAGAAAGGGGATCAACGGTCTGGAGGTCTAATCTCATCTTTGCTATAATGCTTCAACCTTGTGCAAGTCACTTAAACCTTTGCTTTTTTTGCTCAGAAATAAGGATAATAATACCTGAGAATTAAATTCTATTACAGGATATTATTTAAAGCAAAATATTTCATATATTTAATTTTTTAAAAAAGTCCAACCCTAATAAAACAAAACATTAGAATATTAATAATTGAAGTTATGTGATGATTACATTAAGAAGGAATCATTATACTATTATCTCTACTATTGTACAATTATTTTTAACAAAAATTTAAACACAAAAAGTCTAATGCTCACAGAAAATAAAAGGATTTCTGCTCCAACGGCAACATATATGCCCAAGGTATGGATATTCTGAAATAAATAAGTCAGGGAAAATAACCAAGCTTTCAAAGAACACCCAATACTGACTTTCTCAGGGCAGGAAGTTTTCTGCTGAAAACTACTTGGAGAAGTAAGTCCATTCAAATGCTAGACAGTAGTATGACTAAGGTGTGATTCAAGGATTATTAAGAAGAAAATAAGGATGAGCCTTGGGCATTCCTCCATAGTGGGATGAGCATAACAGTTTTGCTTTTCTAAGGTCAATACAGAGAATTGAGCTCATAATTCTCAAGCCTGAGACTAGCAATATTTGATCCTGGAGCCACATACAGCTCTCTAGAGGTTCATATGTAGCCATTGAAGGCTACATTAAGTAAAAATAAAAATTATAACTTTTATTTATATTTTGAATAAGAGTGATGCTATGTTCTCTGAAAATGCCAAAGCACTATTATAAGTGGAATGAAATATTTTAAATGTATTATAAGTGCAATGAAACATTAGAAGTGGAATGAAACAATTTAAGTAAATAATGTAGAAGTTTTTCATTTCTTCTCAATATGTAATAAAGTTCTCAGCTTGGGAAACTCATGGTGTTTAATTTAGGATTCAGGTATGCCTCAATGGAAGGTCTATGAGACACATTGACCCTGAGTCTACTCTCATGAGGGATTATAGAATCTACTGTGAGAAAAAGAAGGCTCAACCCAAGGAAAAACAGAGAGAAGACATAAAAAGTTGACCAAAGATAACAGACCAGCATAGAATGAGAGACAATATTTTATATCCAGCAGGGTGACTCATTCAAAGTGTTCCCCAGTCAATCTGAGTTTTGAGGATATGGAGTATCTTAAGAATGTTCTTCCCCACCCACTACATCAATCTATTTGTTTAATTTTATTATTATTATACTTTAAGTTTTAGGGTACATGCTCACAATGTGCAGATTTGTTACATATGTATACATGTGCCATGTTGCTGTGCTGCACCCATTAACTCATCATTTAGCATTAGGTATATCTCCTAATGCTATCTCTCCTCCCTCCCCCCACCCCACAACAGTCCCCGGTGTGTGATGTTCCCTTCCTGTGTCTATGTGTTCTCATTGTTCAATTCCCACCTATGAGTGAGAACTTGCAGTATTTGGTTTTTTGTCCTTGTGATAGTTTGCTGAGCATGATGGTTTCCAGCTTCATCCATGTCCCTACAAAGGACATGAACTATTATTTTTTATGGCAGCATGGTATTCCATGGTGTATATGTGCCACATTTTCTTAATCCAGTCTATCCTTGTTGGACATTTTGGTTGGTTCCAAGTCTTTGCTGTTGTGAATAGTGTCACAATAAACATACCTGTGCATGTGTCTTTACAGCAACATGATTTATAATCCTTTGGGTGTATACTCAGTAATGGGATGAGTGGGTCAAATGGTATTTCTAGTTCCAGATCCCTGAGGAATTGCCACACTGACTTCCACAAAGGTTGAACTAGTTTACAGTCCCACCAACAGTGTAAAAGTGTTCATATTTCTCCACACCTCTCAAGCATCTGTTGTTTCCTGACTTTTTAATGATCGCCATTCTAACTGGTGTGAGATGGTATCTCATTGTGATTTGATTTGCATTTCTCTGATGGCTAGTGATGATGAGCATTCTTTCATGTGTTTTTTGGCTGCATAAATGTCTTCTTTTGAGAAGTGTCTGCTCATATCCTTCGCCCACTTTTTGATCGGGTTGTTTGTTTTTTTCTTGTAAATTTGTTTGAGTTCATTGTAGATTCTGGATATTAGCCCTTTGTCAGATGAGTAGGTTGCAAAAATTTTCTCCCATTCTGTAGGTTGCCTGTTCACTCTGATGGTAGTTTCTTTTGCTGTGCAGAATCTCTTTAGTTTAATTAGATCCCATTTGTCGATTTCGGCTTTTGTTGCCATTGCTTTTGGTGTTTTAGACATGAAGTCCTTGCCCATGCCTATGTCCTGAATGGTATTGCCTAGGTTTTCTTCTAGGGTTTTTATGGTTTTAGGTCTAACATGTAAGTCTTTAATCCATCTTGAATTAATTTTTGTATAAGGTGTAAGGAAGCGATCCAGTTTCAGCTTTCTACATATGGCTAGCCAGTTTTCCCAGCACCATTTGTTAAATAGGGAATCCTTTCCCCATTGCTTGTTTTTGTCAGGTTTGTCAAAGATCTGATAGTTGTAGATATGCAGCATTATTTCTGAGGGCTCTGTTCTGTTCCATTGGTCTATATCTCTGTTTTGGCACCAGTACCATGCTGTTTTGGTTACTGTAGCCTTGTAGTGTAGTTTGAAGTCAGGTAGCGTAATGCCTCCAGCTTTGTTCTTTTGGCTTAGGATTGACTTGGTGATGTGGGCTCTTTTTTGGTTCCATAGGAACTTGAAAGTAGTTTTCTCCAATTCTTTGAAGAAAGTCATTGGTAGCTTGATGGGGATGGCACTGAATCTATAAATTACCTTGGGCAGTATGGCCATTTTCATGATATTGATTCTTCCTATCCATGAGCATGGAATGTTCTTCCATTTGTTTGGATCCTCTTTCATTTCATTGAGCAGTGGTTTGTAGTTCTCCTTGAAGAGGTCCTTCACATCCCTTGTAAGTTGGATTCCTAGATATTTTATTCCCTTTGAAGCAATTGTGAATGGGAGTTCACTCATGATTTGGCTCTCTGTTTGTCTGTTATTGGTGTATAAGAATGCTTGTGATTTTCGCACACTGATTTTGTATCCTGAGACTTTGCTGAAGTTGCTTATCAGTTTAAGGAGATTTTGGGCTGAGACAATGGGGTTTTCTAAATATATAATCATGTCATCTGCAAACGGGGACAATTTGACTTCCTCTTTTCCTAATTGAATGCCCTTTATTTCCTTCTCCTGCCTAATTGCCCTGGCCAGGACTTCCAACACTATGTTGAATAGGAGTGGTGAGAGAGGGCATCCCTGTCTTGTGCCCATTTTCAAAGGGAATGCTTCCAGTTTTTGTCCATTCAGTATGATATTGGCTGTGGGTTTGTCATAAATAGCTCTTATTATTTTGAGATACTTCCCATCAATACCTAATTTATTGAGAGTTTTTGACATGAAGTGTTGTTGAGTTTTGTCAAAGGCCTTTTCTGCATCTATTGAGATAATCATGTGGTTTTTGTCTTTGGTTCTGTTTATATGCTGGATTACGTTTATTGATGTTTGTATGTTGAACCAGTCTTGCATCCCAGGGATGAAGCCCACTTGATCATGTTGGTTAAGCATTTTGATGTGCTACTGGATTCGGTTTGCCAGTATTTTTGAGGATTTTTGCATCGATATTCATCAGGGATATTGGTCTAAAATTCTCTTTTTTGTGTGTGTGTCTCTGCCCAGCTTTGGTATCATGATTACGCTGGTCTCATAAAATGAGTTAGGGAGGATCCTCTCTTTTTCTATTGATTGGAATAGTTTCAGAAGGAATGGTACCAGCTCCTCCTTCTACCTCTGGTAGAATTCGGCTGTGAATCCATCTGGTTCTGGACTTTTTTTGGTTGGTAGACTATTGATTATTGCCTCAACTTCAGAGCCTGTTATTGGTCTATTCAGAGATTCAACTTCTTCCTGGTTTAGTATTGGGAGAGTGTATGTGTCGAGGAATTTATCCATTTCTTCTACATTTTCTAGTTTATTTGCATAGAGGTGTTTATAGTATTCTCTGATGGTAGTTTGTATTTCTATGGGATCGGTGGTGATATCACCTTTGTCATTTTTTATTGCGTCTTTTTGATTCTTCTCTCTTTTCTTCTTTA
Source organism: Gorilla gorilla gorilla (assembly GCF_029281585.2). Classification (NCBI taxonomy): domain Eukaryota; kingdom Metazoa; phylum Chordata; class Mammalia; order Primates; family Hominidae; genus Gorilla; species Gorilla gorilla. The sequence continues at coordinate 95,007,029 of NC_073247.2, forward strand.
ATAGTCTTGCTAGTGGTCTATCAATTTTGTTGATCTTTTCAAAAAACCAGCTCCTGCATTCATTGATTTTTTGAAGGGTTTTTTGTGTCTCAGTCTCCTTCAGTTCTGCTCTGATCTTATTTATTACTTGCCTTCTGCTAGCTTTTGAATGTGTTTGCTCTTGCTTCTCTAGTTCTTTTAATTGTGATGTTAGTGTGTCAATTTTAGGTCTTTCCTGCTTTCTCTTGTGGGCATTTAGTGCTATAAATTTCCCTGTACACATTGTTTTGAATGTGTCCCAGAGATTCTGGTATGTTGTGTCTTTGTTCTTGTTGGTTTCAAAGAACATGTTTATTTTTGCCTTCATTTTGTTATGTACCCAGTAGTCATTCAGGAGCAGGTTGTTCAGTTTCCATGTAGTTGAGCAGTTTTGTAGTTGAGTAGTTGAGCATGTGCCATGCTGTATGTGTGCCACATTTTCTTTATCGAGTCTATCATTAATAGGCATTTGGGTTGGTTTTAAGTCTTTGCTGTTGTGAATAGTGATGCAATAAACATACATGTGCATGTGTCTGTATAGTAGAATAATTTATAATCCTTTGGATATATATTCAGTAATGAGATTGCTGGGTCAAATGGCACTTCTGGTTCTAGATCCTTGAGGAATCACCACACTGTCTTCCACAATGGTTGAACTAATTCACACTCCCACCCAATAGTGTTCTTATTTCTCCACATCCTCTCCAGCATCTTTTGTTTCCTGACTTTTTAATGATCTTCGTTCTAACTGGCATGAGATGGTATCTCATTGTCGTTTTGACTTGCAATTTTCTAATGACCAGTTATGATAAGTTTTTTTTTCATATGTTTGTTGGCCACATAAATAGCTTCTTTTCAGAAGTCTCTAAATTTACAAGGAAATTTAGTATCTCGTTATTATCAAAACCCAGAACAAATTAGGCATAGAAGGAACATATTTCAAAATAATAAAAATCCATATAACACAAATCAACAGCCTATTTTATACTGAATGGGGAAAAGTTGAAAGCATTTTTTCCCTAAGAAATGGAACAAAAAAATGATGCCCAATATCACTGCTGTTATTGAACATAGTGTTGGACATCCTAACTAGAGGAATCTGACAAGAAAAAGAAATAAAAGGCATTTAAATTGGAAAACAGGAAGTCAAATTATCTCTGTTTGCTGATGATATAATCCTGTAAGTAAAACATCTTCAAAAGACACCTTCAAATACTTTTACATTTGATAAACAACTTCAGTAAAGTTTCAGGATATAAAAATCAATTTTAAAAATCAGTAACATTTCTATACAACAATAATGATCAACCTGAGAACCAAATCATGAATGCAATCCTATTGACAATCGCTACAATGAAAAGTAAAATATCTGGGGATAACGAACCTGGAAGATGGCTGACTAGATGTAGTTAGTATGAACTGCTCTAACGGAGAGAAGAAAGAGTGGTGAGTAAACACTAGCTCCTCAACTGGAATATCCAGGTGAACATGTTGGGATTCATTAAGGAACCAACAAGACCCACAGAGAACAGAGAAAATAAAAAAAACACAGCCACCCCCCTTAGGCTGGCCTAGAGTGAGGGGGAGGCTCCCCACCAGGAGGAAGTTGTGAGTGACTGAGAGCCCTAACAACATTTCTGCCACAGACTTTTGGAATTTGGAGCTTAGGAGATCCCCATGACCTGCACCCAAAGCTGGGCCTCCACCTGCAGACTGATAAAGAGAGCTACATGGAGTCTGGGCAGAGCAACTGCTTAGGCCCAGTTGGAGTCCCAGGTGCCTTGGATGCCTAGACATCCTGGCATCAGTGGCTGCAGCTCTAGCAACAGGTGAGGCCAGGCTCCTTCACATGACCCCAGAATAGGGGTTGAATTTACAGGGCTAAAAAGCAGACAGACTGCAGGCCTTGTCTCCAGTGCACCTTGCTGGATAAGGCCCACTGGCTTGCGATGCTAACATGGCCACCCCAGCCCCACCTGAGCTCTTGGGCCAGTAATAGCCCTGCACTTCCCTGGGATAGAGCACCCAATGGGATCAGACAGGTTCACCAGTTTTTCTGTCTCACAGCTCCCACTCCTGCCCTTGGCCTCGGGAAGGAGTGAAGTGATTACAGCATGGCACAGCTGCATTATGTAAAAGAGGCCAGACTATTTTCCATGTAGGCCCATGCCCCTACTACTACTCACCATGCCCATGCTACTACCTCCCAATCTGGAACCCCAGCCACCCCAACACAACCTAGGCTCTCAGGCAAGTCACAACTCTGCATTTCCTGGGATAGAGCTGCCAGTGGAAGGAGGGAGTGTTACAGGTAGTTAAGCAGGCATGAGCTGGGCTGGAGAGGGCTGTCCTCCACCCACTAGGAATGTCAGGTGATGGCTCAGCAATTATCACATTGACTCTCTAAAAGTGACAAATTGGCAGCCAGTGCCAGGGAGAAGCCATTTCCTGATGGTCCACACCTGTTGCACTAAAGTGTTAATTGAATGCAGATGCCAGGGAGAAGCAACTTCCTGGGCACGTGGATTAAGAGACAAAATGGCGGAATATGACCTTCTGGGGCACTCCACTGGAAAAGAGAAGAAAGCCTCAGATGGACTTGCATACAGCTTCGTAAACACACTGCATGTGCTAACCTCCCAAGGGTAAGAAGGGCACTGTGCATGCAGACAGCCCACCCTAAGGGGAGAATCATGAAAATGGGGTCAGCCTATGAAGTCCTAGGATCAAGGTTAAATATGGCATTTGACCTTCATGTGCCTACTGGGTTTTATCTAAGTGTATTTTCCTTTCTTTCCTGTTCTGAAGCCTTTTTAAATAAACTTCCACTCCTGCTCTGAAACTTGCCTCAGTCTTTTTTAAAGCCTTATACCCCTCAGTCAAATTCTTTTTTCTGAGGAGGCAAAAATTGAGGTCGCTGAAGACCTGAAGAGATTTGCTGCTGGTAACCTGGGCACCTTCCACTGGTAACAAGAGGATAATCATTTTTGCTGCTTTCCAGCTCCTTCTTCAACTGACCTGAAATCCAGCAGTGCCAAGCTGAGATCTGCAGCGAGCACTCAAGTGGGAGAGGAGCCCACACAGAACACTAAGAGGGAGAACAGGTGCAAATGTGAGAAAACACAGAAGAACCATGTGGCTAAGCAAAAGCCTACATACAGGCCATTAAGTGTAAGTGCCATCTACTGAATTACAGGATAAACTGAACCACCAAAAATACTTTGCTAATATACCTTCCTGTGAAACAAAGATAAGAATTAAGCTACAAATAAAGACCCAGCATAAATCCTCATGCTTTTGAAAACATCCAGATATGAATATCTGAAAACATTCAGATACAAAGTTAACTGACTGTACACAAATTCCACCACAGTTAAGGAACACCAGCCCACACAGATGAGAAAGAATCAGTGAAAGAACTCTGGTAACTCAAATAGCCAGAGTGTCTCCCTTCCTCCAAATGACCACACTAGTTGCCCAGCCATGGTTCCTAACTAGGCTGAAATGACTAGAATGCCAGAAATATAATTCAGAATATGGATAGGAACAATAATTATTGAGATTCACGAAAAAATTCAAACCCAATCCAAGAAATATAATGACTACAGTAAAACAATATAAGAGCAGAAAGACAAAATGCCCATTTTAAGAAAGACCAAACTTATCTAATAGAGCTGAAAACCATACTACAAGAACTTCATAATACAATCACAGATATTAACAACAGAACAGACTGAGTTGAGGAAAGAATGTCAGAGCTCAAAGACTAGTCCTCCAAACTAAATTAGTCAGACAAAAATAAAGAATAAATAATAAAAAAGAATAAACAACACCTCTCAGAAATATAGGACCATGTAAAAAAAACAAATCTAAGACGCACTGGTGTCCCAAGAAAAAAGAGAGAGAAAAAGCAACTTGGAAAACATATCTGAGAATATTGTCCACTAAAATTACCCCACCCTCAATAGAGAGAACAACATTCAAATGCAGGAAATACAGAGAATTCCTGCAGGATACTATACCAGACGACCATCCCCAAGATGTATAGTCATCAGATTCTCCAAGGTCAACATAAAAAAAAAAATGTCAAAGGTAGCTAGACAGGAGAGGCAGCTCAACTACAAAAGGGACCCTGTAAGGTTTACAGTGGGTGCTTCAGCAGAAACACTACAAGCCAAAATAGATTAAGGGCCTATATTTAGAATTCTTAAAGAAAAGGGTTTTTAGCCAAGAATCTCATACCCAGCAAAACTAAGCATCAAAAGTGAAGGAGAAATTAAATCATTTTCAGACAAGTAAATTCTAACGGAATTTGTTACCACCAGACCCAACTTACAAGAAGTCCTTAAGGGAGTGCTAAACATTGAAAGGAACGACTGTTTCCAGTGACTGGAAAAAAACACTTACACTTACGTATATAAACCATTGACACTATAAAGCAATTAAACAATCAGGTCTGCAAAACAATAAGCTAACAATACGATTACAAGACCTAATATGCACATATCAACATTTACCTTGAATTTAAACATGCTAATTGCCCCACCTAAAAGTCACAGAGTGCCAAGTTGGATGAAGAATGAAGACTCAACTGTATGCTGTCCTGAAGAGACCCATTTCAGATCCAATGACAGTGATAGTCTCCAAAGTAAAGGGATGGAGAAAAATGAACCAAGAAAACAGAAGACAGAAAAAAATATCAGGGTTGCAATTCTAATTTCACGTAAAACAGACTTTAAAACAACAAAGATCAAAAAAGACAAAGAAGGACATTATGTAATGGTAACAGGTTCAATTCAACAAGAAGACCTAATTGTACTAAATATATATGCACCCACAGGAGCACCCAGATTCATAAAGCAAGTTCTTAGAGTTATTTAGAGAGTTAGACTCCCAACAATTATGGTGGGAGACTTCAACACCTCACTGATAGCATTAGACAGATCATCAAGTCAGAAAATTAACAAAGATATTCAGGACTTGAACTAAACCCTGGACCAAATGGACCTAATAGACATCTATGGAAATCTCCACTCAAAATAACAAAATGTGCATTCTTCTCAATGGCACATGGTACATATTCTAAAAGCAACACACAATCAGGCATAAAACATCCTCAGCAAATGCAAAACAGTTGAAATCATACCAACAAGTCTCTCGTACCACAGTGCAATAAAATTAGAAAGTGGTACTAAGAAGATTGCTGAAAATTATACAATTACATAGAAGTTAAACAACTTTCTCCTGAATTACTTCTGGTAAACAATAAAATTAAAGCAGAAATCAAAAAACTAGGAAATTAATGAAAATAAAAACACAACATTCCAGAATCACTGGGACATAGCTAAAGCCAGGCTAAGAGATAAGTTTATAGTGCTAAATGCCCAGGTCAAAAAGTTAGAATGATCTCCACTTCACTTAATATTATACGTTGAGGACATAGATAAACAATAGCAAACTAATCCCAAAGCTAGCAGAGGCAATAAATAACCAAAATCAGAGCTGAATTGAATAAAAGTGAGGTGCAAAAAAAAAAAAATTCCAAAATACATCAAAACCAGAAGTTGGTTTTTTGAAAGAATAAATACAATAGATAAACCACTAGCTAGGCTGCTAAAGAAAAAAGACAAGATCCAAATAGACAAAATCAGAAATGAAAAAGTGGACATTACCACCAATCCCACAGAAAGACGAAAAACCAACAGAGAGTAATATGAATATTTACATGCACACAAAATAGAAAACGTAAAATAAAGGATAAATTTCCGGAAACATACCTCTTCCCAAGACTAAACCAGGAAGAAATTCAAAACCTGAGCAGACCAATAAGGGTTCTGAAATTGAATCAGTAATAGAAAACCTACCAATCAAAAAGGCCCAGGTCCAGATGAATTCACAGCTGAATTTCACCAAATGCATAAAGAAGAGCTGGCACCATTACGACTGAAAGTATTCCAAAACAGAGGAGGAAGGAATACACCCTAATTCATTCTATGAGGCCAGCATCATCCTGACACCAAAACCTGGCAAAGAAACAACTAAAAGGAAAACTTGAGGCCAATATCCTTGATGAACAAAAATGAAAAATCCTCAATAAAATACCAGCAAAGCAAATCCAGTAGCACATCAAAAAGCTAAACCACCACAATCAAGTGGGCTTTATCCCTGGAATGCAAGGTTGGTTTAATATATGCAAATCAATAAATGTGATTAATCACATAAACAGAACTAAAGACAAAAACCCCATTGATGTTCTCAATATATACTGAAAATTATTTAAATAAAGTTCAGCATCCCTTTTTGTTGAAAACCTTCAACAAACTATGCAGTCATTGAAGAAACATACCTCAAAATAATGACAGCCATCTAGGACAAACCTACAATAAAGATTATATTAAATGGACAAAAGTTAGAAACATATCTATTGAGAACCAAAACAAGCCAAGGTTGCCCACTCATACCATTCCTATTCAAGATACTAGTGGAAGACCTAGCCAGAGAAATCTGGCAAGAGACAAAAATGAAATGCATCCAAATAGGAATAGAGTGAGTCAAACTATCAATGTTTGCAGATGATATAATTGTATACCTAGAAAACCCCATAGTCTATGTCCAAAAGCTCTGAGATCTGATAAGAAACTTAAGCAAAAATATCTCTCCAAAATATTCATGCAGCCCTATCTCTTCAGAATTTACATTTTTCTTATCTAAACCCACACACAATAATAAACTATATTTTAATAGTCTCAAGTATATTAATCAGTTCATCCAAGCTAGAATATAAACATTCTGTGAATTAGAATATTTACTTACTGGTTTTCTCTATCCACCATAGCACTTTGCAAACTAATATTAATTGACTGCATAGTGCCTGCCAGACACTGTTATAAGTGCTTTAATTTATACACATATATTTTTGAGAAGGAGTCTTGCTTTGTCTCCCACGCTAAAGTGCAGTGGCATGATCTTGGCTCACTGCCACCTCCGCCTCCCGGTTTCAAGCTATTCTTCTGCCTCAGCCTCCCGAGTAGCTGAGATTACAGACACATGCCACCATGCCCAGCTGATTTTTGTATTTTTAGTGGAGATGGGGTTTCACCATGTTGGCCAGGCTGGTCTTGAACTCCTGACCTCGTAATTCACCCGCCTGGGCCTCCCAAAGTGCTGGGATTACAGGCTTGAGCCACCCCTGGCCTATGTTTTCTTATCTCATTTAATCCAGGAGAAAATCTGTAGGATAAACATTTTCTTTCGTTTAGGAATGAGGATTCTGTGGCTTAGAGAATTTAAATAGGCTCACCCAAATATATGTATATAGGCTATCTAAACCACAGATCTTTCAAAATAAAATGTTAGCTAAGGTTTAAACAAATGCCCATGCTTGCTTGCTCTTTCCACAATACCAGTAATTTTCAACCATTTCCTTAGTGGTGGACCTTTTTTTTTAAAGAACTATCTAACACAGGATGTCAATGAATAAAAGAGGTAAAAATAGGTCTGCCCTTATTCAACAGAGTTGATGACACAGATTCCATCCACTTAGCCGTACTTTTCCTCCTACTGAACTCCTCTACTGAATCCTACAACCTGCTTCCAAGATGGTTCTGACACAATATCATGGAATCTTTTTGAAGTCTGAGAAGCACAATCCAAAAATGACATCCTGCTGCTCAGCATTACTGGGCACACAGTAATTGCTCAGAAAAAAAAATACTGACTATATTTAGACCACCAATGCCCTAAGGAATAGTTTCAATACAGGGGCCAAAAAGTAAATATTTTTTCTTACAAAAGTTAGGGTAAAAAGAAAGAAACAAATAAGTAAAAAAGGAGTAAAATACATCATCTTAGGTTGGGCATGGTGGCTCATGCCTGTAATCTCAGCACTATGGGAGGCCCAGGTGGGAGGATTGCTGGAGCCCAGAAGTTTGACAGCAGACTGGCAACATAGTGAGACCTCATATCTACTAAAAAAAAAAAAAATAGCTTGGTGTGATGCTGTGCACCTGTGATCCTAACTGCTAGGGAGGCTGTGGTAGGAGAATTGCTTGAGCCTGGAGGTCAAGGTTGCAATGAGCCGTAATCACACCAATACACTTCAGCCTGGGTGACAGAATAAGACCTGGTCTCAAAAAGAAAGACATTATATTTTTTAAAAGGAGGAGGAAGTAGAGAACTAGAGGGGAAGAGAGAATGAGAGAAAATGTAAACCCCTTAGTGTCAATAATAAATGGCCTAGGTCCTAGAAACCTCTGGGATTAAACTCAGCCTTTGGGAAACCAAGTCACTCCAAGTATAAATTCTTGGCTTGGTCAGTTAGGTCAACAAGCTGCAGCCATCACATATTCTAGAATAACGTGGGGAAGCTCACTCCAGGAGATGCAAGCACTTCATGTCTAAAACACCAAAAGCAATGGCAACAAAAGACAAAATTGACAAATGGGATCTAATTAAACTAAAGAGCTTCTGCACAGCAAAAGAAACTACCATCAGAGTGAACAGGCAACCTACAAAATGGGAGAAAATTTTCACAACCTACTCATCTGACAAAGGGCTAATATCCAGAATCTACAATGAACTCAAACAAATTTACAAGAAAAAAACAAACAACCCCATCAAAAAGTGGGCAAAGGACATGAACAGACACTTCTCAAAAGAAGACATTTATGCAGCCAAAAAACACATGAAAAAATGCTCATCATCACTGGCCATCAGAGAAATGCAAATCAAAACCACAATGAGATACCATCTCACACCAGTTAGAATGGCGATCATTAAAAAGTCAGGAAACAACAGGTGCTGGAGAGGATGTGGAGAAATAGGAACACTTTTACACTGTTGGTGGGACTGTAAACTAGTTCAACCATTGTGGAAGTCAGTGTGGCGATTCCTCAGGGATCTAGAACTAGAAATACCATTTGACCCAGCCATCCCATTACTGGGTATATACCCAAAGGACTATAAATCATGCTGCTATAAAGACAAATGCACATGTGTGTTTATTGCGGCATTATTCACAATAGCAAAGACTTGGAACCAACCCAAATGTCCAACAATGATAGACTGGATTAAGAAAATGTGGCACATATACACCATGGAATACTATGCAGCCATAAAAACTGATGAGTTCATGTCCTTTGTAGGGACATGGATGAAATTGGAAATCATCATTCTCAGTAAACTATTGCAAGAACAAAAAACCAAACACCGCATATTCTCACTCATAGGTGGGAATTGAACAATGAGATCACATGGACACAGGAAGGGGAATATCACACTCTGGGGACTGTGGTGGGGTGGGGGGAGGGGGGAGGGATGGCATTGGGAGATATACCTAATGCTAGATGACGAGTTAGTGGGTGCAGCACACCAGCATGGCACATGTATACATATGTAACTAACCTGCACAATGTGCACATGTACCCTAAAACTTAAAGTATAATAAAACATAAAAAAAATTAAAAAAAAGAAAATAGCTAGAAGTAGCAGTCATTTGCTTCCTTTATGACAGCTGCTAGATCCTTCCTGGACAGATGTACATAGTTTGCTATTTGCCAGTTAAAATAACTAACCCTTTTGGCCATGTCAAACAAATGCTAAGTCTAAGTCACCATTTGAGCACATCGTTAGTAATATGTAACAGGATAAACTGATCCAACTTAAACTTTTACCTCTGCAAAGTATACCAACATGCTGGGGAAAATCCAGTAAAGTCCCAGAAAACTAATATCGGCAGCAAAGAATACGACTTTAGACTGGACTTCCTCTGCCAATAGCCTTTGATTTTACATGACTAGACCAGAATAGGGATGCACAATTCTGCATTTGATGGTCAGGAGTTGTTAGGTAATTATCCATTTTCATTCACTCCAATTTCTTTAAAAAATACATTTAATAATATGTTTTCATAGAGAGATGATTTTCAAAACATAAACATCAGGACATTAAACAGATTTCAGTGATCCAAAAGCGAGGTAGACTTGGTTTGTAGGTTAAGAGATTGTTGTTGCAATTAAAGTTTTTGGATGTCACAGTTTTGGCTTAAGGTTTCCATTAAGTCATTGTCAGTGTTGTAAATTGTACATTTTGGCATAATCAGTGATATGTTTTGGGTTTGAATAGTAAATGATATTAAGTTTCCCCCTACCTAATATTAGCAATGTGTTTATGTTTCCTTGAGTTATTCAAAATATAATGGCTTATCTGTAGTCATGCATTCAGCACTATTTTTTGAGTGAGTACTATGTGCTTAGCACTGTTCCAGTACTAGTGATACAGCAGAAAATGGAACAAAGTGCCTGCTCACAAAAAACTTTCATTTTAACATGGCAACAAAGGAAATGCGGTACAAGTCAGCTCTCCATATGCGAGAGTTTTACATCCATGGCGTCAATCAAATACAGATAAAAAATATTTGAAAAAATTGCAACTGTAGTGAATGTGTATAGGCTTTTTTCCTTTGTCATTATGCCCTCAACTACATAGATAGCATTTATTTTGTGTTAGTTATTATAAGTAATCTAGAGATGATTAGAGTAGTTTAAACTACTGGAGAATGTGCACAGGTTATGTGCAAATACTACACCATTTTATTTCAGAAACTTGAGCATTCATGGATTATAGTATCTGCAGGATATCCTGAAACCAATCCCCCATGGATATCAAGGAATGACTGTCTAGATAAATTTTGGATGGTTACAAATGTCAAGAAGAAAATTTAAAAAGGTAATAAGATAGAGAGTTGAACACTGCTATAGATGGTTACAGGATGTAACTCCACGTAAATGACATTTGCAAAAACAAAGAACCATCCAAGCAAAGATGTTGGTGAAGAGCAGTCTAGACAGAGGGAAGAGAAACTGAAAAGGTCACAAGGCAAGAATGAACTTCTTGCATTTGAGGGAAAACAAGAAGCATTTGTGATAGGAATATTGTAAGTTAGGGAGAACGTGGGATAAGATGAGTGAGTAGAGGTAGGCAAAGGTCAAATTATGTAGGGGGCCAGGCGCGGTGGCTCACGCCTGTAATCCCAGCACTTTGGGAGGCCGAGGCGGGTGGATCACGAGGTCAAGAGATTGAGACCATCCTGGCTAACACGGTGAAACCCCATCTCTACTGAAAATACAAAAAATTAGCCACGCGTGGTGGTGGGCGCCTGTAGTCCCAGCTACTTGGGAGGCTGAGGCAGGAGAATGGCGTGAACCCAGAGGCAGAGCTTGCAGTGAGCCGAGATCGTGCCACTGCACTCCAGCTTGGGCTACAGACCTAGACTCTGTCTCAAAAAAATAAAAAAATTATGTAGGGCTATGATATGCTGTTTACATTTAATTATAAATGCAATGGTTTTAAAGGCCAGTGTTTTAACAGAGGAGTGAAAAATATTATTTACAATTTTAAAATATTGGGTTGAATTCTTTGTGGGTAGGAGACTGCAGGGAGAAGAACAGAAGCAGGAATACCAGTTAAGAGGCTTTACAGCCATTCTGGAAGGGATAGTGGTAGTCATAGAGATGATAACAAGTTTTGAAGTTAAAGCCAATTAACTTTGTCTTAGTCCACTAGACTTAGGCTTTTAAAACAAAATATCTTACACTGGGCTGCTTTTAAACAACAGAAATTTATTCTCATGGTTCTAGTAGCTGTGAAGTCCAAGATCAAGGTGCTGGCTGATTCAATCTCTGGTGAGGGTCCAATATCTGGTTCAGAGATGGTGCTTTCTAGCTGTCTCCTCACAAAAGAAGAGAAGGGTCTCTCTCAGGCCTTCCTTAAAAATTTTAGTTTTTTAATTGACAAATATTAATTTTCTATATTTAAGAGGTATAATGTGATGTTATGATACATTTATACATTGTGGAATAATTAAATCAAGCTAATTAAGATATTCATCACCTTGCATACCTATTATTTGTGGAGAGAACAGTGGGAATCTATTCTTATAGCAATTTTGAAATACATAAGGCATTATTATTAACTATAATAACTATGATATGCAATAGATCATTAGAACTTATTCCTGCTATCTAATAGAAAGTGTTTCTTACCTTTGACTAACATCACTCCATTCCCTGTCCACTACCCCCAATATCTTCTGATAACTTCCATTCTACTCTATCTATATGAGTTTGATTTTTTGGATTCCATATATAAAGGAGAATATACGGTATTTGTCTTTCTGTGCCTTCTTTTTGTTCATATATGCAATATTTTTATCCATTCATTCATTATGGGCATTTAGCTTGTTTCCATATCTTGGTTATTGTGAATAATGCTGCAATGAGCATAGAGTATATAAACAGTGAAATCCCACTCAACTTTTAAAAAGAAGGAAATTCCGTCATGTGCAACAACATGGATAAATCTAGAGGACATTATGCTAAGTGAAATAAGCCATTCTTCTGTGGATACCTGAGTCACGTAGTGCTGTACTCTGCTTTCCTTAACACTGTGTTCTTTCTGTTTTCATGAATTATGATACGTTTTTGTTTGCCTGGGACAGTTGCAGTTTCTGCCTGTTGTTCCAGTGTAAGTATTAATAGCATCCCCTTTCAATCTCAAAAGGGTTCATGTAATAAATTACCTGGCCATCTGGCTTTCACCCATAGCAAAAAAAGTGGTTACTGAAAATTATAGAACCTTTTCCCATTTGAGTTTTCTCCTATTTGCATAAGAAAGACATTGCCAGAACATTTTGATATCAATTTACATCTTTTATTCTTTAACAAACGTTTCTCAAGTATTTCAGAAAATGGGACAGAGCATAGAAAGAAGAAATGGGCAAGGTGAGGTGGAGGTTGATGCAGATACACCTTGCTGACCCAATTTTGCTGAAGGCAAGAGCTCTAATTATATCTCTTGCCATTTATCCATTTCATGAGTTAATGTTTCTTTGTATGTTTCACCTGCATTTTGAAGTAATAGCAATGTTTTCTCTCTCTTATGTTATCAATTTAAGTGCCAATTTGGAATTTTGCTTCTTAAGCCAATGTGAATCTTATTATCTTCATAAAGAGTTTCATTAATTCACATCTAGATAGTAAACAAATGATATTGTTAAACAACAGGATTCTAATGAAAAAATTCATTACTTGTCAGTATAAGTTATAGTAAATGACATTCAGTAGGAGGCAGTATGGTCTGTGCAGTAGAAGGCAGGCTGCTCTGGAGTGTGCTAGATCTGGGATCCAGATCTAGCTCTACCCCAATTCTGTACATCCTTGAATAAGTCACATTCTTGCTCTGAGCCTTAATTTCTCCATATGTAAAATGAGTTTCAGGATTAATAATCTCTAAGCTCCCTTCCAGTTCAGACTTACTTTGGTTCTATTCACAAAAATTTGCTACATATTCATTCTCTAAGTGGAAATTATAATTTCCAGAGCTTTGCAAATTAACTTGAAATAATTCTACCAGAAGTAAAAGCTGGACTGTCTAGCTGATGGAAGGATGGGGGAGGTTGTGAGTAAAATCATGCAAACATGATTACCAGGGGCATATTTATACCCCTTAGAAGAACAAACTGTTTTCAAGCACTTATGGAGCATCCATTTACATACAAATCCATTTACATACAAATTCCTGGTGACAAATAATTCTCAATTCATTACACTTGCTCCCAGAGGCCCTTTACTTGGCAACACTTTGTTGGACTGGTTCGGGTTGCTGTAGCTCCTTGACTATAATAAAATTGCCTTTCAAATATTCTATCATTTTTAATTGAAAAAAGTTAATTAAAAAAATTATTCAGGCCCCAATTAGACTACATTAGCAAGATTTTGTGTTACTATATTTTTGTTCATTAAGCTCTGTTAAGGATCATGCTCCTGAATACTCATTTCCAGCTGCACCCTGCCTCTTCTCCAACTCAGTGAGTGTGAGAAGCACTGTTGCTCTTTGAGTGCCTGCTGTGCCAGAAGCAGCCCCATGGACCTAATTGGAAAAGGCCTGCTTCTGCCCTCCTTAAATCTTATCTTCCCTTGGTATCTATTAGTCCTTCCTCTCTATTCTGGCTGACTTTATGGGAATCTTTCCCAGCCTTTTCTTCTCATGGGTGTGACAGTTGGTTTGGGAGGAATTTGGATAGACATGGAAAAACAATCCAGAAAAATCACCATATTCCCAAAAGGCAACTGGAGAGTTTCCAGGCCAGACTATCTCAAAATGCAATCCAAAAATCATCTCCATCAGTACTCACATGATACCTGTTTAAAATTCAGATTCTTGAAAGTGACTTCTAGAACTATTAAATCAGAATCTTTGGACAATGTTCCAGGAGGTATATTTTTCACATGTTGCTCAGGTAATTCTGTTACATACTAAAGTATAAGAATCACTGTAAGCCTATGTCACCAGAAGCAGAATGGCCCACAATGGAATGAGGAATAAAGAACTATGGGAAATTTTCTGCAATAGCTAATGTTAATATTCATAATGTAATCTGAAGTAGTCATCTCAGGTCTCACAAAAGCTACAACCATCATGTATGTCAGTAATAATTGCTTATAACAGATCATAATTGCTGAGTACTTACTTTGTGCCAAGCATTTTGCTAAGTGCTTCATCATTGTAATTATCCATAATAACTCACTTCATCTTTTACCAGACCAGCTTTATCCCACTGAATTCTCTTAACAGACCTGTGAAGTAGGCACTATTATTATTCTTTTCCAGATGAGAAAACTGAAGCTCAGAGAGGTTAAGTGACCTACCCAATGTTAAGTTCTTAGTAAAGTGGAAAAGCCTGGAAGTGAGGTATCTCCCTTACCAGACCATGAGCTCCAGAAAGGAAATAATATAGCCTGCCTTGACTTCAAGCCCCACTGCTCAATCTGGACCTTGTACAGAACAGGGGCCTAGTTAGATTTGAAATGAGATGAGGCTAAGGTTGTCTTTGAATGCAAAAGAGGGAGGAGGAACCTCTAGGTTGGGGGCCTATGAAAGACCCAATGGCTCTGAGATCTACATCCCACCATGAGTATCCTCCAGGTTTCAGGCGTAAGTACTCTGATGCTTAAAATGTCTCTTCTACTCTCTCTCTCATTACTTTTGTGACCCCCAAAATCAGTGCTTTTCACATTTTCTTAATATTTCTACATGCTAAAGGCTCAAGACTCCATTCTAGCTACCAAGAAACCCCTATCTGGATCAACTGAGCAGGGTTTCACCCCACACCCATATTATCGGTCTCCATTCTGTATCATCATTTCCCCACTGGGAATGTGGAACTAATGTACTAAACTAATCTATAATAACTAAAGGTGTTATGGCTAATGAAGACAAAATATGTTAACCTCTTTATATGTATACAGAATATTTTGAAACCCTTAGTCCAAAGAGTAACTAAGGTGGGAATTCTGGATATTCTGCAGCCAGTAACATGGATACTTTTATTCCCAGATATAGGAGAAAGAGGCATAAACTACACTAACTTCAATAGAGGCATAAACTGCACTATGAAAATATTAACATCCGATTTACTTTCAAAGTTGAAAGGTTGTCTATATATGAGATTTAAAAGAGTAAAAAATACGATTTTTCTATGCTTCAGCATGTTCATCATTTTCTTAGTTTTTTTCCTAATTAGATAAAAAGGAGAAGTTGTCTGGAATCATTTGCTCATTTGTTTACATTCACTGAAGGGCTCTCACAGTGTTAGTAACTCACAAGTAATGTCTTTCACCTTCTGAGGCTTAAATCACCTAATGAACTCACACAGTAAATCAACAACATGAAGAGAGTGCACATTGTTGCAAGAAAAGAACACTCATCAGTTAAAGATCAATTAAGTAGACTAATTACACTCTTTAGGTACAACAAAAGCAGAATAAAGGAAGAATAAGCAAGAAATTCTGTCCTAGCTGTGGACTGAAAAAGCCATGTCCTCACTGACTCCTCCACACAACATCTGAGAGATGCATAGGTCCTGAAGTCACAAGGCTGTAATGTGAGGACAAGGTGAGAGATTAGGGACCATTTCTTTTGTTGTCACGCTTTGGCATTTTGCCCAACCTAAGATCCCTTGTAAGGGACCTCTAACTTTAGAAGATGAAAAGTGTTGATTACTGTCTAAACTTTCTGGCTTCCTCATTATTAAGAAACAAAACTTTACATGACTCAAAATTAAAATAAATTTCATTTTTTTCTGAACCACTATAGCACTTTAACCTGCTTCAACCTTTCTTTGTTAAAGCTTACATTATGTTAATTTTATTTCAACTTATTGAATAACTGCATCAGAAAAGTTTAAGTAGATTTCAAAATAACAAAGGGCACAATTGTTATCAGGTTGATAAAACTTTTCTTCTGTTCCAATTCTGTAAGAATTTTGATCAGAAATGAATGTTCCATTCTGTTAACTGCACATTCCTAATCTATTAAAATGGTTGTGTTGTTTGTGCACTTCATTATATTAATATGATGTATTATATTAATTTATTTTTGGATGTTAAACCAACCTTGCATTCCTAGGACAAATCTCACTTTATCATCATATGTAATCTTTCTTACGTGTTTTGGATTTGGTAAGCTAATATTTTTCAGGATTATTTTACATCTACATTTATGGGAGCTACATTTATGTAGTTATCTTTGTCTGGTTTTGTTGTGATGCTGATAATTGTCTCATAGAGTGAGTTGAAAAATGTTTCGACTTCTTACATTTTTGAAAGAGTTAATAAAATATTGGGATTATTGTTTGTTTAAATCTTTAATAAAATTCACATCTGGGTGTAAGTCTGTCTTTGTGAAAAGATTTTTAACTACTAACTAATTTTTTCATTTGTTACATTTTTATTCTAAATTCATATTTCATCTTCAGTGGGTCTTGTTAATTTGTGACTTACTAAGGATTTGTCTATTTCATCTTAGTTGTGAAATGTGTTGACATAAAGTTTTTCAATGCATTCTCTTATAATCATTTTAATTCCTCAGGGGTCAGTGGTAATGTCCCTTCTCGCATTCCTAGTTCCCAGCATCTGTGTCTTTCCTCTTTTTCTCATGGTTTATCTGTTTAAAGGTGTGTCAATTTTGCTTATCTTTTCAAAAAAACTAACTTTGATTTTATTTATTTCTCTGTATTATTCTATTTTAATGTAACGATTTTCTGTCCTAATCTTTATTACTTTCCTCCCATGAGCTTTGCCATTAGTTTTGTTAGCCTTTCTTTTTCTAGATTTTTAAGGTGATACATAATATTATTAATTTGATATAATTCTTCTCTTTTAATTTAGGCATTTAAATGTATAAAATTTCATCTAAGCATTTCAGCTGCACTCCAAAAATTTTGATATGTTGTGTTTTTATTTTTATGCGGCTCAAAATTTGAATTTCCCTTATAATTTATTACTTGACCAAGGAACTATTTAGAAATACATTGCTCATTCAATAAATGCAATACATCAGATTAACTATATGAAGCACAAAAACCATAATATAATTTCAATAGATGAGGAAAAAAGCATTTGACAAAATTCAATATTTTTACGATTAAAAACACTCAACAAATTAGATATAGAAAGACTGTACCTCAACACAATAAAGACCACATATGACAAACACATAGCTAACATCACAACAAGGAAAAGCTTTCTTTCTAAGATTCAGAACAAGACAAAGATGCCGACTTTCACCACTTCTATTCAACATTGCAGTGAAAGTCCTAACCAGAGCAATTAGATAAGAGAAAGAAATAAAAGTCATTCAAATTGGAAAGAAGTTAAATTGTCCCTGTTTAGAGACATAATCATATATTTAGAAACCCCTTAAAACTCCATGAAATAATTTTAGAACTAATAAACAAATTTAGTAAAGTTGCAGGATACAAAAGCAGCATACACTTCTTTTTCTCATTGACTGCTTCTGTAAAAAAGAACATGTGAGGAAGAGGCAGAGAAAGATGGCAGAATAGAAGGCTCCACTGATCATCCTCCCATGAGGACACCAATTTAACAACTATCTACACAGAAAATAAAACACACCTTCATAAGAACCAAAAATCAGGTGAGCACTCACAGTACTTGGTTTCAACGTTGTATCACTGAAAGAGGCACTCAAAAGGTAGAAAAAAGAGTCTTTAATCACTGATGCCACCCCTTCCCTATCCCCCTGGCAGTGGCAGCATGATGCTGAGACCATTTCTGTGCACTGGGAGAGGGAGAGAGTAGGAACTGTGAGGCACTGAACTCAGTGCTGCACTTGTTATAGCAGAATGCAAGATTGAAACAAACTCAGATAATGCCTTCCCACACACGGAGCATTTAAACTAGCCCTAGCCGGAGGAGAATCACCAATCTCAGAGGTCTGAACTTGAGGTCCCACAAGCCTTAGTACCATGGGCCAAAGTTCTCTGGGGCTCTAAATAAACTTGAAAGGCAGTCTAGGCCGCAAATACTGCAACTTTTAGGCAAGTCTTATTGCTGAACTGGGACCAGAGCCAGTAGACTGGGGTATAGGGTGGGATGGCACAATATAAAAAGACACAAGCTGGGGTGGCTAAGGGAGTGTTGGCATCACCCCTCCTCTAACTCCAGACAGCACAACTTGTGGCTCCAACAGAGACTCCTTCCTTTTGCTTGAGGAGAGGAGAAGAAAGGTGGGGAGGACTTTGTCTTGCATCTTGGATAGCAGCTCAGCCACAGCAGGATAGGGCATTTATCAGAATCACAAAACCCCTTTTCCAGGGCTTAGCTCCAAGATGATATTTCTAGACACACCCTGGGCCAGAAGGGAACCTACTTCCTTGAAGGGAAGGAACCAGTCCTGGCAGCATTCATCACCTACTAACTGAAGAGACATTGGGCCCTGAAAAACCAGCAGTAATACCCAGGTACTATATCAAGGGATTTGGGTGAGACTCTGAGACTTGCTGGCTTCAGGTGAGACTCAAAATATTTCCAGCTGTGACAGCTGTGGGGCAAGACTTCTTTTGCATGAGAAAAACAGAGAGAAAAGTAAAGGGGACTTTGTCTTGCGTATAGGTGCCAGCTTGGCCAGAGTTGGGTATGGCACCAAGTGGGCTCTTGAGGTCCCCAATTCCAGGATTTGGCTCTTGGACAGCATTTTTGGACCTGCCTTGGATCAGAAGGGAGCCGACTGCCCTGAAGTGTAAGACCCAGACTGGGCATCACTAATCACAAGCTAACTAAAGAGTCCTTGGGCCTTAATGGAACATCGGCTGTAGTCTAGCCATACTCCCCATGGGCCTGTGGAAATGGTGGCCACCAGGTGAGGTTCCTCTGCCTTTTAAAAGGGATGGGAAGAGTGGGAAGGACGGTATTTTGTGGTTGAAGTGCCAGCTCAGCTGCAGTACAAGAGAACAATGTAGAATTCTAAGGTTTTTGACTCTAGTCCATGGCTCTGGGACATCGCCTTGGGATTGCCTGGATCCTGAGGTAGCTCGCTGCTCTGAAGGGAAGAACACAGGCCTAGATGGCTTTGCCACCTGCTGACATAGAGCCCCAGAGGCTTGAGCAAACATAGGCAGTAGCCAAGGAGTAGTTACAGCAGGTCTTGGGTGAGATTCAGTGCCCTGCTGGCTTCAGGTATGATCCAGCGCAATCATAGTGTTGGTGGCCACGGAGGTTCTTGTGTCACTCCAACCCCAGCTTCAGGTGGCTCAGAACAGAGAGAGAGAGACAGACAGACCCCATATGTTTCAGAGAAAGTAAGAGAAGAAAACAAGAGTCTCTGCCTGATAATACAGAGAATTCACCTGGATTTTGTCCAGGACCATCAAGGTATATCTCTATGAGTCTGCAAGAACCACAGCATTACCGGGCTTGGAGTACTTCCTAAATCAGATGCAGCTCAGATTACAACATGCAAGTCCTTTAGAATAGCTGGAATATCTTCCAAAGAAGAAGAGACATAAACCAGCCCAGACTGAGGAGACTAAAATAAATACCACACTCTTCAATGTAGAGACCCAGACAAACATCTACAAGTGTAAAGACAATTCAGCAAAACTTGAGCTAAACAAATGAACTAAATGAGGCACCAGGAACCAGTCCTAAAAAACACGGAGATATATGACTTTTCAGAAGTGAATTCAAAATAGACTTTTTGAGGATACTGAAAGAAATTCAAGATAACACAAAGAAGGAATTCAGAATTCTATCAGATAAATTTAATGAAGAAAATTAGAAAATTAAAAAGAATCAAGCAGAAATTCTGAAGCTCAAAAAATGCAACTGGCATACTGAAGAATACATCATAGTCTTTTAATAGCAGAATTGGTCAAGCAGAAGAAATAATTAGTGAGCTTGAAGACAGGCTATTTAAAAATATGCAGTCAGAGGATACAAAAGAGAAAAGAAGAAAAAAACTGTGAAGCACACCTACAGCATCCAGAAAATAGCCTCAAAAGGGGAATTCTGAGTTTTTGGTGTTAAGGCAAAAGTAGAGAAGGAAATAGGGGCAGAAAATGTTTTCGAAGGGATAATAACAGAGAACTTCCAAAACCCAGAAAAAGAGACCAATACCGAAGTACAAGAAGATTATACAACACCAAGCAGATTTAACCCAAGGAAGACTTCCTTAAGGCATTTAATAATCAAACTCCAAAAGAAAAAGGATAAAGAAAGGATCCTAAAAGCAGCAAGAGAAAATAAACAAATAACATACAATGGAGCTTTTATATGTCTGGCAGCAGTCAATCAGTGGTAAATTTACAGGCCAGCAGAGAGTGGCATGATGTAATTTAGGTGCAGAAAGAAAAAAAAAAAAACTTTTACCCTAGAATAGTATATCCGGTGAAAATATTTTTCAAATTATTCTTGAAAATATTCTTCAAATGAAGGAGAAATAAAGACTTTCCCAGATAAACAAAAGCTGAGGAATTACATGAATGCCAGGCATGAGCTACAAAAAAATAAAACCAAAAATGCTAAAAGGAGTACTTCAATCAGAAAGATCAGAAAGTTAAAAAAAAATGCTAAAAGGAGTACTTCTATCAGAAAGTAAAGGACATTAATGAGCAACAAATATTCACCTGAGAGTACAAAACTCACTGGTAATAGTAAGTGCCCAGGAAAACACAGAGCATTATAACGCTGTAGCTGAGGTGTGTAAACTACTTTTATATTAACTAAGAATAGACGATGAAACAATGGAAAATAATGACTTCAACAACTTTTCAAGACATAGTCAGGACAATAAGGTATAAATAGAAACGACAAAAAGTTAAAAAGTGGGGGAATGAAATAGAATTTTTATTAGTTTTCTTTTTGCTTGTTTGTTTGTTTATGCAAACTTAAATCTAAGACCTCAAACTATGAAACTACTATGAGACAACATTGGGGAAAATCTGCAGGACATTGGTCTGGGTAAAAATTTCTTGAGCAATACCGCACAAGCACAGGCAACAAAAGCAAAAATGAACAAATGGAATAACCTCAAGTTAAAAAGCTTCTGCACAGCAAAGGAAACAATCAACAAAGTAAAGACACAACCCACAGAATGGGAGATAGTATTTGCAAACTACCCATTCTACAAGGAATTAATAACTGGAATATATAAGGACTCAAACAACTTTAAAGGAAAAGAATGTAATTATACAACAAAAAAATTGGCAAATGATTTGAACAGACATTTCTCAAAAGAAGATGTACAAATGGCATATAGGGATACATAAAGGTGGTCGCCATCACTGATCATCAGAGAAATGCAAAGAAAAGCTACAATGAGACATCATCTCGTCCCAGTTAAAAAGGTTTATATCTAAATGGCAGGCAGTAACAAATGGTGGCTAGGATGTGGAGAAAAGGGAACCCCAAACACTGTTGGTGGGAATGTAAATAAATATAATTACCATGAAGAACAATTTGGAGGTTGCTTATAAAACTAAAAAATAGAGGTACTATACAATCCAGCAATCTCACTGCTAGGTATATACACAAAAGAAGGTAAAGCAATTTATTGAATAGATATCTTAATTCCCATGTTTGCTGCAGCAGTGCTTATAATAGCCAAGATTTAGAAGCAATCTAAGTTTCCATCAACAGATGAATGGATAAAGAAAATGTGCTTCATGTAAACAATGGAGTACACTTTAGTCATAAACAATAATGAGATCTTATCATTTGCAGCAACATGGATAGAATTGGCGATCATTATGTTAAGTGAAATAAGCCAGGCACAGAAAGACAAACATCATATGTTTTCATTTATTTGTATGATTTAAAAATTAAGACAATTCAACTCATTGACCTAGTGAGTAGAAGGATGGTTACCAGAGTTTGGGAAGGGTCCTACTATTTGAAAGCACAAGGCGACCATAATCAATAATAATTTGATTGTATATTTTAAAATAACTAAAAGGATATAACTGGATTGTTTGTAACACAAAGGATAAATGCTTGAGAGGATGGATACCTCACTCTCCATGATGGGATTATTATGCTTTGCATGCCTATATAATACATCTCATGTTCCCCATATATACACTATTATTTACCCACAGAACCAAAAAATTTTAAAAAATAAAAACAAAACACAAAATCAACATACAAAAATCAGTAGCATTTTTATCACACTAACAGTAAACTATCTGAGAAAAATTAAAAACAATCTCATTTACAATAGTTACAAAAATATAAAAATTTTAGGAGTTAATTTAACCAAAGAGGTGAAAGATCTCTAGACTGAAAACTATAAAGTATTTCATCACCCAGGTAATAAGCATGGTACCTGAGAGGTAGTTTTTCAATCCTCAGCCTGGGATATTTAATTCATCTATAAAACAAGCCTGCCAATTTACCCCTAAAACTAAAATAAATGCTAAAAAATAACTAAAGTGCTGAGAGAGTAGATAACTCTTCTCACCAGAAAAATGATAACTATGTGAGGTAATGCATATGTTAATTAGCTAAATTTAGTAATTCCACACTGTATATATGCTTCAAAATACCGTGTTATATGTGATAAATACATACAATTTTCTTCCAATTTGAAATAAAATAATAAAAAAGAAATATGTTGCTTAATTTCCAAATAGCTGTGGGTTTTCTAAATTGTGTTTTGCTTTTTGAGTTTTTATCATACTCCATTGTGGCTATAGAGTTACTTTGTATGATTTTGATCATTTAAATTTATTGATACTTATTTTATGACACAGTGTTTGGTCTATCCTGGAAAACATTCCGTATTTGCTGGAGAAAAAAATCTATATATTCCTGTGTTGTTGGATGGAGTGGTTATTCAAAATACAACTCTGTGCTAACTTTCTGTTTAGTTTTTCTACCAATTATTGAGATAATGCATTGAAGTCTAAAAATATTATTGTTGATTTGTGTTTCTCTTTTCAATTTAGTTTCTGTTTGTATTTGGGGAATCTACTACTATATGATATGATGTATATATGTTCCTGCTGAGATGATCCTTCTATTATTATAAAATATCCCATTCCTTCTATGGAATTCCCATTATGGATGTGTTAGTACACTTCATGGTATCTCACAGGTATTTTAGGCTTTGCTCATTTCTATTCATTCTTTTCTTTTGTTGTTCCTCAAAAAAAAAAAAAAAGATAAACTCAACTTATTTTTAGGTCTGCTGAGTCTTTTTTTACCAGTACAAATCTGCTCTTGAGCCTATATAGTGGGTTTTTAAAAATTTATTTATTTATTTCAGTAACAGTACTTTGCAACTCTAGAATTTCTCTTTGGTTCTTTTTTAAAGCTTTTGTCTGTTTATTGATCTCTAGTAGGTGTGATGTTATCCTCATACTTTTCTTTAATTCAATGAAAATGGCTTCCTTTACTTCCTTAAACACATTGTAATATCTGATTTAATGTCCTTGTTTAGTAAGTTCAAAATCTGAGCTTCCAAAAGGACAGTTTCTATTGACTATTGGTTATTTTTCTGTGTATGGGCTATATCATTTCTTGTTTTTTTTCTGACTCATAAGGTTTTCTTTCTTGAAAACTGGATGTTTAAAGTATAATGTGGCAATATAATGCAGCAACTAGAAAAATTATAACACAGCCGTCAAATTAGTTGTTATTGATCTTTCTTATTCTTTTTGTTATTGCTGCTGTCTGTTTAGTGACTTCTTGGAATAATTCTATAAAGCCTGTATTCTTTATTGTATGTGTCCACTGAAGTCTCTGCTTGGTTAGTTTAGTGATCAGATAATGACTAAACATTTTCTTTAGGGAAAAAGGTACTCATCCCCCGGTTTCTGCATCATACACTTACATATTATTTTTTTTATTTAGCCTCATTAGTATTCATCCTGAATGTTTTGTACTTTTTGTCCAAAAGATACCTAATGACATTTACACATGTCAATTTACCATTTTATTATCTTTTAAGTGTTTGGTGAGAAAGATTCTTTATGATTTCATGTTCCTCTAGCAGAAAAGACTGCCAAGTGCATATTGACCCTTTTGAAAGAACAAAAACATTCGAAGATGGAATCAAGACATACATGTCGAGCTGTTTTTTAAGTGAATGATGAGCTTTATTTAGCCTCTTGGGAAGAATTACCAATTAGTCATTGTACTGATGTTACCCATCTGTAAGTCATGGAAGAAGCTGAAATATTCCTTTAAAATGTACACAAGTCTATGTACTATTTCAATGAAGATAACAATGGCACTGAATCTTGCAAAATTTGTTGGCATAAAGAAGTGAACTTGCTCCTTTGCCACTAAGCAACTCACCAAACTTAACAAAAGATGTATATTCTTTGAAAAGTTGAGGAATTATGGGAATCACAATCTGATAGGATTCACTTGTCTAGAATATACAAACCCTAGGATGGGATTCATAGTTTAGGTTTATTATTAACACTCTATAATTTGCCTATGAATTTCTAGCATTCACTACCTTTGGAGTTTTTGTTTACATGTCTACATTCCTCATTATGAGTCTTTTCTTTAAAAAGTGAATGTGCCATCTTTTTTTTATCCACAATGCATAGCAAGATACACATTACACAAAAGTAACCAATTAATAGTTTTAAAAAGTAAAGAGAATCATTATTTGATATGGTTTTGCTCTATGTCCCCACACAAATCTTATCTCAGATTGTAATCCCCATGTGTCTAAGGATGAACTGTAATCCCCATGTGTCAAGGGAAGGAAGTGATTGGATCATGGTGGCAGTTTCCCCCATGCTGTTCTTGTGATACTGAGTGAATTTTCATTAGATATGATGGTTTTATAAATGCTAGTTTTTCCTGCACTCACACATGCTCTGTCTTGCCTGCTGACATGTAAGATGTGCCTACTTCCCCTTCCACCATGATTGTTAATTTCCTGAGGCCTCCTCAGCCATGAGGAACTGTCAGTCAATTAAACCTCTTTTATTTATAAATTACCACATCTCAGGCCGTTCTTTATAGCAGTGTGAAAAGGAACTAATAGAGTAAATTGGTACCGAGGGTGGGGTACTGCTATAAAGATACCAGAGAATGTGGAAATGACTTTGGTAATGGGTATCAGAAAGAGATTGGAACAGTTTGGAAAATTTTCTGCCTGGTGATAAGATAGAAAATAAAAACCAATTTTCTGGAGAGAAATTCAAGCTGGCTGAAGAAATGTGTATAAGTAATGAGGAGCCAAATGTTAATCACAATGGGGAAAATGTCTCCAGGGCATGTCACAGACCTTCACAACAGCCCCTCCCATAACAGACTCAGAGGCCTAGGAGGGGAAATGGTTTTGTGGGCTAGGCCCAGGACCCCCGTGCTCTGTGCATTCTCAAAACTTGTTGCCCTGTGTCCCAGCTGCTACACCTCCAGGCGTAACTAAAAGGAGCCAAGGTACAGCTTGGGCTGTTGCTTCAAAGGGTGCAAGCCCCAAGCCTTGGCAGCATCTACATGGTGTTGGGGCTGTGGGTGCACAGAAGACAGGAATTGAGGTTTGAGAACCTTGGTCTAGATTTCAGAGGATGTATGGAAATGCCTAGATATCCACCCCAAAGTCTGCTGCAGGAGTGAAGGCCTCATGGAGAACCTCTGCTAGGGCAGTGCAAACGGGAAATGTTGGTTTGGAGACCCCACTCAGAGTCCCCACTGGGGCATAGTTTAGAGGAGCTGTTAGAAGAAAGTCACCATCCTCTAGACCCCAGAATAAATCCACCAATAGCTTGCACTGTGTGCCTGGAAAAGCCACAGACACTCAACACCAGCTGTGAAAGCAGCCACGGTGAGGGGATGGGGGTTGTACCCTGCAAAGCCACAGGGGAAGAGCTGCCCAAGGCCATGGGAGCCCATCCTCTGCATCAGTGTGACTTGAATGTGAGACATGGAATCAAAGGAGATTATTTTGAAGCTTTAACATTTAATGACTGCCCCACTGGATTTGGGACTTGCATAAGACCTGTAACCCTTTTTTTGGCTCATTTCTCCTATTTGGAATGGGAGCTTTTATCCAACGCCTGTACCCCCACTGTGTCTTGAAAATAATTAACTTGCTTTTAGTTTTTCAGGCTTCTAGGGGGAAGGGCCTTGCCTTGTCTCAGATGAGACTTTGAACTTGGACTTTTGGGTTGGTGTTGGAATAAGTTTAGACTTTGGAGGACTGTTGGGAAGGCATAATTGGTTTTAAAATGTGAACAGACATAAGATTTGTGGGTGGGCAGGGGCAGAAGGGTATTGTTTGACTCTCTGTCCCCACCCAAATCTCATCTCAGATTATAATCCCCATGTGTAAAGGGAGGGACTGGAATCCCCATGTATCGAGGGAGGGAAGTGTTTGGATTATGGGGACAGTTTCTCCCATGCTGTTCTCATGATAGTGAGTAAATTCTCATGAAATCTGATGGTCTTATAAATGGTAGTTTTTCCTGCACTCACATATGCTCTCTCTCTCCTGTTGCTATGTAAGATGTGACTGCTTCCTCTTCCATTGTGATTGTAAGTTTCCTGAGGCCTCCCCAGCCATGAGGAACTGTGAGTCAATTAAACCTCTTTTATTTATATTTTTACCCAGTCCGGGGCAGTTCTTTATACTAGTGTAAAAGTGAAATAATACAGTTTCCATGAATAAAATGTTTAACAAAAGCTAAACACCGGGATACTGAATGAAGAAGAAAGACTTATTGAGTGCTTACTAAGTACTAGACACTGTTCTATACACTTTACATAGACTTATTTATTTAATCCTTTTAGAAAGCAAACAAACAAATGACTAGAAAATAGACAATTTACATTTCAAAGTACTGAATAAGGGAGAAGCTAAATATCTTGCTCACAGTTCCCACAGTAGGTAATGGGTAAAGGATTAAATAAAAGGCAATTACATTAAGTATAGCAGTGGATCATTCACTTAAAAAAGTAAAATTCTATGGTAAGCTTCTTTATTGATTAAGGCCCAGACCAATAATTTATAAATAGCCCTTTCTGTAGCCTTGGACACCCTTCAAATGTATGCTGTGGAGGCTGCAGAGGAGTATAATCTAGCAACCATTTGCCTAGTTCAGGTGATGGTATCCTAGAAAAATAATTAATGACAATGGTAATGCATATATGATTCTAGAAAAAAATTAACTGGTTCTAATATTCACTTGAATAAAATATCTCCCACACCATATGGGAAAAGCCTCATGAATCTCAATCACTGGCTTTACTGGATAATTTGATAACTTTATTAATTCTTTTGAATTTGACATAGAAAACTTCTAAGTGGAATAAAAATCATGCCATGGTTACATAAGGAAAAGAAGAAAGGGAAGTAATTACTGTAATAGCTGCCTGACTATTGTCCCTGTTGCCACTCTGTTTCCCTATAATCCATTCTCTACAGAATTCTTAGCTGCTTCTCTCTCTCTCTCTCACCTTCCTACCACACCCTACCTTACTCACTGTACTCCATCTACTCTGGCATCACTGTTGTTCCTTAAGCACGTTAGGACATAGCCTGAAAGGAGTACATCAAGTTTTGCTGCTGGAAACAGAACCATTTACAAGGAGAACATATGGTCAGTTACAAGACAGCTTTGATCCAAAATTAATAGTAATCCAATGGTGAATACCAAGTACTATTATAATTATTATCATTGTTATTTTAAAATATTAAATGCAATAAAATGTTTTATCTGGCACAAATCATATTGTCTGGTATATACCATATTACCTGATACAAATTAAATGATTTCATTTGATTATTAAAATAATCCTGTAAGGTAGTTACACATTTTCCGAATTTTAGGTAAGGAAACAGGTACAAAGATTATGATTGGCCTAGAAAGTTGGATCTGAAACCAAGAAAAGTTGGATGTGACAAACCTGTGCTAAAGCCACATCTAAAACAGTAATAAATGGTAGATATCTAGGTAATATCCAGTTGAAGTGTTTCTTATTACTCTGGCATAGTAGTTGAGCATTTGGGTTCTAAAATAAAATTACCTGATTCACATACTGTCTTAACCACCTACAATTGTTATAAGCATAGACAATTTACTTAATCTCTTTGAGCCCTAGTCTCCTCATTTGTAAAATGATGAAGTGTGAGTATTTGCTTTATCAGGTTAAGATTGTAATTATACTATCATTAAAATGTCCATACTGTCCAAAGCAATGTATAGATTCAATGCTAATCTGATCAAAGTACCAATAACGTGCTTCATAGAACTAGGAAAAAACTATTTTTAAATTCACATGGAACCAAAAAAGAGCCTGAATAGCAGGGCAATCTTAAACAGAAAGAACAAAGCTGGATATATAACATTATAGGACTTCAAATGATACTACAGGGTTACAGTAATTAAAACAGCACGATACTAGTACAAAAACAGACACAGAAACAAATGAAACAGAAGAGAGAGCACACAAATAAAGCCACAAACCTACAGCCATCTGATCTTTGACAAAGCTGACAAAAACAAGAAATGGGAAAAGAACTCCCTATACAATAAATTGTGCTTGGATAACAGGCTAGCTGTATGCAGAAGATTCAAACAGCAAACCTCCTTTACACCATATACAAAAATCAACTCACGATGGATTAAAGACTTAAATGTAAAACCCCAAACGGAAAACCCTGAAAGACAACCTAAGCAATACCATTCTGGAAATAGGACCTGGCAAAGATTTCATGACGAAGATGCCAAAAGCAGTTGCAACAAAAGCAAACATTGGTAAGTGGGATCTAATTAAAGAACTTCTGCACAGCAACAGTAACTATTAAAAGTAAACAACCTACAGAATAGGAGAATGTTTTTGCAAACTATGCATCTGACAAAGGTCTAATATCCAGCATCTATTAGGAACTTAAACAGATCTACAATAAAATAAATAAAACATACAACCCTATAAAAAAGTGGGCAAAGGACATGAACAGACACTTTTCAAAAGAAGACATACATGTGTCCAAAAAGCATATGAAAAGAAGTTCAACATCACTGATCATTACAGAAATTTAAATCAAAACAACAGTGTGATATTTTCTCACACCAGTCAAAATGGCTGTTATTTAAAAGTCAAAAACTAATAGGTGCTGGCAAAGTTGTGGAGAAAAGAGAACACTTATGCACTGTTGGCAGGAGTGTAAATTAGTTCAACCATTGTGCAAAACAGTTTGGCAATACATCAAAGACCTAAAGAAAGAACTACCAGTATCATAATCTTATTGCTGGGTATATACCCAAAAGAATATAAGTCATTCTATCATAAAGACACATGCTGCATACATTCATTCTATCACTATTCACAATAGCAAAGGCATGGACTCAACCTAAATGCTCATCAGTTGTAGAATGGATAAAGGAAATGTGGTACGTACACACCATAGAATACTATGCAGCCATAAAAAATAATTATATTCTTTGTAGGAACATGAATGAAACTGGAGGCCATTATCCTTAGCAAACTAATGCAAGCACAGGAAACCAAATACCATATACTGTCACTTATAAGTGGGAGCTAAATGATGAGAACACATAGACACATAGAGGGGAACAACAGACACTGTGGCCTGCCAGAGAGTGAAAGGTGGAAGGAGGGAGAGGATCAGGAAAAATAGCTAAGCAGTCCTAGGCTTAATGCATAGATGACAAAATAATCTATACAACAAACACCCATGATATGAGTTTACTATATAACAAACCTGCACACGTATCCTTGAAGTTAAAATAAAAGTTGAAAAAAGATTGTAATTATATATGGAAAAAAGCCTAGTATAGAGCCAGGCACATGGAAAGTGTTCTGGGAAGGTTAACTATTAAACATTATAAATGAGAAATACACAAATCCCAAGTACTATGACTTTAAAAGCAATTATCTTTCCAGGCATATTTTCTAGGTTAGAATCATAACAGGTTGACTTTGCACACAAAACTGACACACTTGGCCCACCCAAAGTAAAACATGTGCTTTGAATATTTTTTCTCCAATAGTAGCAATGTGTTTGCAGGAAACCACCTTCATTGCCACATCTAGTCTTCTAAATAAGGTCTTACTTTATCACATGACCAGCCAGGATCAAGAGGGCCTACATGCCTCTTCAAACCCTTGACCTCCTGAATAAAATATGTGTGCATTATCTTAATGAGCTATGGGTATAAATAAACAAAAACATAGCCTGTCAAATTGACTTAGCCTGTCTGTTTTCAGAGCCATTCCAAAACTTGGGCTGAGAAACTGCAAAAGGAGAGGGCACAAACTGGTAAGAGGCTGACAAGTAACATGTCTGTATAGAAATTTTGTTACTGACTAAAGCATGCCTGTGGCTTAATGGAAGAAAAGGAATGGAAATTAGATTGAGAACATACTATATGTCAAATACGTTGCTATGTGCTTTCATATATACAATCTCACTTATACTCCCAACAACCCAATAGTATAGGTGTTATCACTCAACTCCACTTCCATTTTAGATTACGAGAAAAGTATTGGTCCAAATAGGTTAAATGACTGTTCTAAAGTTACACAGTTAATACATGGTAGAGCCTATATTTGAACCCTCTGAAACTCTTAATCCTTCTGCTTCCAAGGGGGGTTGGGGCCTGGGAAAATTAACATTAATAGTAGGGGTCATATTTATCTAACGTGTAGGTTGGTTTTTTGATCCCAACATTTAGAATAGGACATTAAAAGTGGTATAATGCATTTCAAGAAGCATAGTTGTGTTCTACCCTTTCAACCTCCTCTCTCACAATTTCCCTGTATATGTTGTATGTACCAACAAAACCATCCTCTTTTCCAATTTTGAAGTTTTCCTACCTCTGAGTATGTTTGATTTTTAAAAGAGGCTGCTAAGAAAATGAAAAGGCAAGCCGTAGACAGGAAGAAAATATTTTTATGACATATATTAGGCAAAGGACTTCTATCTAGAATATAAAAAGAGCTCCCATAAATCAATAATGAAAAGAATAACAACATAAAACAGCCAGTGCCAAAATTCTAAGGTGGGAGCCTGCCTAGTATGTTCAACGAGCCTACCGTGGCAAGAGTAAAGTGACTGAGGGATAGAATAACAGAATAGAAATTAGAAAAAAAGAGTAGATCATATAAGGGCTTATAAATCCTATTAAAGAAGTTAGCTTTTACTCTGAGTGAGATGGGAAGACACTAGAGCAGAGGTTCTTCACCCTGATAATATTTTTTGAGAGACAACTTAATATTTAAACTGTATTAGGAATTTTTACATTTAAACTTATATATTCTCAGAAGCAAACTTAAAGGGAGTACTTATGACCTTCTTTTGGAATAAGATGAAAGCTCAGAAGACCTGAGGAATATTCTCACCATTGGGCAACCAGTAAGCAGCCAAGCACGATCAGAATTCAGAGCTGCTGTGGGGTTTCCATCACCACTCTCTCGATCCATCACATTGCAAAATTTCCTCCCTGAGAGTATTTGAATAAAATTCAGGAGGCCTGTGAACCTTGGCAAAAAAACAATTACTTCTTTATTTTCACTAACTGCAAACTTAAATTTTGCATTTTCTTCTATTACAAATGTAGCAATAAATCACAGTAGTATTAACAGTACCTGCAATTTTGTCATCAAGAAAAATCACAAATAGTTTCATATCATATTTTATACAGTTTTTATAGACATCTCCACATATTATTCACACTTATTACTACTTAAAATTATGGTAGTTATTAAACTTGCCTCTAAATCTTGTTAATTAATGTATTCATTAAGAAACACATATATTAACTAAGAAATCTATGTAGATATTTATTGCCTCCAGTATGTTGTTTGTTCTAACCCAAATCACCCTTTCCAACCCATTTCTGAACCCATGAAATTTGTCCAGCCCAGAGTGGGTGGATCATGAGACCCTACCCCCATCATGCTTTCTCAACTCATTCTTGTATACACACCTGTTCCCTTTTCTTCTTTGTTTCCTCTCTCAACTCTCTTTCAGCACACCCTATATTATTTTCAACATTCTCTTACTTCTAAGGAGAAAAGATAAAATTATAAATTTATTTTTAAAAATATGTTGGCTACAGTATTTCAAAATCTTTGGTTATTTTGAATTTTTAATTGTATGCATTTTAAAATATCCTGAGAAGGGATCAAGGAGTTTCACTAGACTACCAAAAGGCTTCATGATATAAAAAAGGTTAAGAACCCTTGAACTAGACAGTTCAGAGCACAGCAATAATATAATTTACATTTTTGAAGTATCACTCTGGCCACTGTGTTGAGAATAAACTACTCGGGGCAGGGGTGGGGGGTGAGGAGAAAAATGTAGACCACTCTGTGGTTTATTGATGTCATCCAGAGAATAGATTATGGTGGCTCCGACTAGAATTGCAGCAGAGTAAGAGATGAAAGTGGTCAGATTCTTGATATATTTTGATGATATAGCCAACAGGCTTAGCCGATGGATTGGGATGTGGACTATGAGAGAAACCAAAAGAATATGTCAAAAATAACTTCAAAGTGTTTCTGCAAATCTTACCATCTCCCACAGATTAGTATTTTAAAAACAAAGCTGGAAATTCTCAGACAACTCCATGCCACATACTTCCACAAAGATAGGGAAATTAAATATGAGGACAGCAAAGGGGATTAAATTAATATTGCAAAGTAATATCCAGCCATGCCTATTTTGGCATTTTATTCCCTTCAGAAATTGTTATCTAAAGGTAAAGAACAACAAACTACTGTGACAATAAAAAATAATTTACAAATCTGCTCCTCAGAGCTACAAAATGTCCATGTTGAGTCCTGAAATCAATTAGTCAGGGAATCAAAATTTGAAGGAGAAATAAGTACCGGGAAGAAATTGTTTTAATCAATGAATATAGTGTACTTAATATGTGGTCTACTTAGGTGTTGGATCAGTTCAAATTTAGGTTTAAAGCAGTAAGATCATCCAGATTTTTCTATAAAATGACACTGAGATAAATGCTCTTGTCAGAAAAATAATTCTGGCCTTGATAAAACATTGTACTAACAATTTCCATATCTAGCATATCTATTATTAACAAGGGATAAGACAAGTTTTGTTGTGGTTGTGTTGCTTTTTTAATGGGGAAGGGAGGGTACAGGAAGGTGACAGAAATGTTATTTATATCAAAAAAATTAAATCTAATGAAATTCAAAACAATTTCAAATGGCGAGTTTGTTTTCTAACCAACTATTGAAAAAATATTATTCATCTCAATGAAGTATTTAATGATCAATAAGCCATTTAATTTCTAACCTCTCTACTTTATAAATACAGAATACTTGACTTTTATGAGAAGCTTTGGAATAATCGAGAATATATAATCAAATAATTATTTCATTCAGAAGAATAGTAAGGCAAAAAATGATTCATTCTTCTGTTATTCTTAGCATCATCCTTTCCTGGGCTCATTTTCATCAATAATATTATATTTTCTGAAAGATAATCCCCAAATGGGATAAATTGAGATAGAGGTGCCTGGAGATATTTATTTTTAGATTTGGGATACTTTCATATGGCCATGGTTCCCAGAGAGGGCAATCAAGACTTACTGTGGGTGAGTGTTTGCTGAGAACTTGATACCTTTGGTGTTATTTGCTTTTTAACTTAGTCTGACTGCTACTTCCAGGCCTTTTGAAACTTGCTAGTAGAAAATAACTTCAAATTTATGAGTGATACTTTTCAAGAGTTCAGTCAACGTAATTGGCCTTAAACCACCCACTTCTGTCAATCCCAATCTTTTAAGATTACAGACATCAATAGCTAGCATGGGAGAACTGAGTTAGCTTCAGTGATAGGTGGATTCTTATCTCGTTTTGGATTCCATTTGTGGGTTCTATTAACTTGTAAAATAAACTTACCACACCACCAGCACTGACAAGTCTGAGTTCATGTACTCATGGAGGGGGCAATAGACATTACTCTCTTCTCCCAACACTTCCACAGCACTTAGAGGCTAAACCACCTACAAGCAAGTATTATTATGGACTGTTTTTATTCATACTCTAATGGTTTTACTGTATGTCTCACCTTTCCCAAGGGCACTGTAAGTAATTAAAAATATGTCTGAAATACAAGTTATTCCTACCCACCTCCTCCACAAGAGAAATATTCCATCTTTTCCAGTACGACCCATTTCAAAAACCACCTTTGTAGTTTTAAAAGCTTAAACTTTGCCTCCTAAATATCTCTCTAATATGTGCACTTCTCTCCTCCACTGCCAGTGCATTAAAACTGCCATCATCTTTCACATGGACTACTGCAGTAGTATGTTTTATTTTCCTGCTTTCATTTTGGCACCCACCTGTCAACTCTTTACACATAAACCAAAGTTACATCACCTCACCAATTTCTATTTAAAACCCCTTAAAGGGCCACCTTTGTACCATATCTTCCTCTCTTACCTCATTTCCCGTGTCTTCCTCACAGCCTTTGCACTCCCTCCACAGTAGATTTTCACTTTCATAAAACTGCCATTTTTCATCTTGATACAGCCCCTTTCTCTACTTACCACATTCTTAACCTTTCATCTTAAACTCTACCATCTACTTTCCCTCAGATCTCATCTGAAAGAAGAGAGCTCTTACTTCCCAGACCACATAAAATTATCCTCTTAAATATTTTCACAGTACTGTAGACCTCTCTACCAGCTGGAATATGACAGTTATTTATGTGATTATTTGATTAATGTATGTTTCCTTGCTGCTACCAACAATGTTTAAGCTCTGTGAGAGAAAATCAAGAACTGGTTTTGCTAACACATTGCCTTGCATATAATAAGTGCTCAGTAAATATATGTCAAATGAATGAACAAATAAATGGTTTTATCTTTATTTTCATAGTTTTCAGCATTGCCTAGCACAATGCTAAAAACACATTAAAGACATTATCAATTCTTTTTGCTTCATGGGTTGATATTGGACATCAGGTTTAATGACAACAACAAAAATTGACCAGAGTCTCCACATTTACTATTCAACTAACTGGGATCCTCAGTTGGAGGCCGTAAGTAAAAAAAAAAAAAAAAAAAAAAAAAAGGGGAGAGATTCAGGAGAACACAGTGTCTGGTTTCTTTAAAATGCAGAAGGATTGATGAAAATATAGAGAAATAGAAACATTATATCAAATGCAGTGGATGTCCTTTTACACAAAGGAATTGAAAAGTGGAATAGTCTGGTTTAATATAATCTTGGTTAGCAGTGAGTCTACACTTTTATCACACCTGAACTCCCAATTTTCAATGGCATAGAATAAGAGAAATAAAACAAACAAAAAAATGCAATGCTAAAACTATGCTGAGCCTACCAACATTTTATTTTGAAGACTTAGAATGCACTTTAAGATCTTACAGTGCCCCAGAATCATCACTGTAAACACATTATCACTGCCTTTCAGACTGTCTATAAAGAGCTGTTTAATGAAATATTCCAGTTAGAAGAGCATATCTTAATGTTTTCCCATAGCAGTAGGTCTACTTATGACTGGAAGGAAGGATCTGTAGGTGATCTTCATTCATATACATGCATGGTCCCTCAGTAGCGGGTGTCAAAACAGAATATAACTGGATGTGAATTTGTACAAATTTATATTTGCTTTTAGCATAAGCATCAAAACCCTCCAGAAGTCTGGTTTGCCTATGGATATTCCATTACAAGTTGTCAAACCCTAGCGGCCGGGCATTGTGGGAAGTCTTTTAATGTCTGTCTCATATTCTGTATAGTACTGAGGAGTCAGTCCCCTTTCACATTTACTACTATAAAGTAAATCACATAAAACATGGGAATCGAACAATGAGAACACATGGACACAGGATGGGGAACATCACACTCCGGGGCCTGTTGTGGGGTTGGAGGAGGGGGGAGGGATAGCATTAGGAGATATACCTAATGTTAAATGATGAGTTGATGGGTGCAGCACACCAACATGGCACATGTATACATATGTAACTAACCTGCAAGTTGTGCACATGTACCCTAAAACTTAAAATATAATAATAATAATAATAATAAAATATGATTTAGTTTAGTAGTCATTTCCAGTCCTGCTAATTGAGAATGTGAAATGTATCAACTGAGTTATGGATATGAACAAAAATGTAAAGGGAAGACCAATGTTTAATTAGGAATAATTAGAAGACAGAAGAAAATCTAGCACAGTATCTTTCATTTGATATTCATTTAACATACAACGGTGTGTAGAAGCATTGACAAAAGAAAGTATTTTGAGAAAGAAATGGTGTTTCAGCAAACACGTATGAAAATCCTATTATACAGACAGTTTTCAGTAAATGGGGCCACTGTTTTAGCAACTCAACTATGACTGCTTAATGAAATGTTCAGATTCAAATGAGTTGAGAAATTCATTTTGTTCCATTACACAATTGGTCCTTAAAGAGTTAAATAGTTCATCAAAAAGTCACAGTGATCTATCTACCTGATTTTTCTTTTTGACTCTTCCTGACCGTGTGCCTCTAAATCTTAGCAAGTCCACATTTTTTTTTTTTTTTGAGACGGAGTCTCACTCTGTTGCCCAGGCTGGAGTGCAGTGGCGCAATCTCAGCTCACTGCAACCTCCACTTCCGGGTTCAAGCGATTCTCTTACCTCAGCTGGGACTGCAGGCACGCACCACCATGCCTGGTTAATTTTTGTATTTTTAGTAGAGACGGGAGTCTCAGTATGTTGGCCAAGCGGGTCTCAAACTCCTGACTCAAATAATTCACCTTCCTCAGTCTCCCAAAGTGCTGGGATTACAGGCGTAAGCCACCGTGACTGGCCCAGCAAGTCCACATTTTGAGCTAAGCCCATATCATGTGTTGTGGTCACAAATCCCAGAACCCAAAAAATGTTTCCCCATTGTGCCAATATCTCCCAACCCATTCTCTCATCTGACCAAATGGTGGTCTCAAAAAGAACAGTGATGAGGTGCGGGATTGATATTGGGCTATCAGAGTGGAGAGAGGCATAAAGGAGTTAGATTAGAGCCAGAGAGTAAGAGTAGTATTGGCAATGAATGGTAACAAGAGTAATTATCTTTATTTCTAGGGAAGTAACACATCCAAGATTTCCACATAAAATGCACTGAATTGTTTGGCTAATAACCTCTAATAACCACAGAGACTGCTAATAACAGTCTCTGTGTCTGTCTGTCTCTCTGTCTCTCTCTCTCTCACACGTACACACACACACACACACACACACACCCTGCTGAAGTAACCTATTAGCTTTTTGTGACCCTGTAGATTCATGAATAATCTATATTCCTTTTTCTGTAATGGTTACAATAGCTTCTGATACATTGGGTTTGATAATATCAGAATTACGATCTTTGAATTCCCAGACGGGAGTTATCACTTTGTTCTTTAGAGCATGCTAAAAGCTGTGAGAAAGATTTTTGGCCTTATTCATAATGCCACTATTTTTTAAAGTGTAGTAAAAGGAAGTCATACATTAGAGTCACCTAGAAGCTTGTTAAAATTCAGATTAGTGAGCTCTACTCCATGTTATGAATCAAATTTTGGGGGGTGGGGCCTAGGCATCTACATATTATAAATCTATTTAGGTGACACTGATGCATAATAAAACTTAAGTACCTCTTCTTGACAATGGTAAGAAAGGAATTAGAAGGTTTCCACCCAGATTTTGGCTTTAATATGAATAATAAATTAGAATGAGGAGAAACTGGAATCATAGAGACTAGTTAATATGCTATTTCAATAATCTAAGTAGGAGATGATAATAAGGGTATGAGTATTTTAGGGGCAAAATTAGCAAAATTTTATAATGCAATTTGACCATGATTCAAGTTTCCATATAAATAACATATTGTGTTATTTCAAATTAGTGAAAAACAGGAGGCAAATTTAATTATATAAAATAAAAATATTTTATTGCTAATATATCAAAAGTTAATATCCAAAGCTACTTTTGAAATTTTTGTTTTTCATTTTTTATTTCAAATAATGCAGAAAAGCAACCATCAAATAAAAAAATACTGAAACATATTATGGAGGCTTCATGGAGTACCTTTTCAAAATTGCTCTCACACCATATAAATGCAAACTATCAGAATTAAAACACTATCTCTATAAAGCAGAATTGGGAAAATATTTTTAAATTAAATCCTCCTTAAGTCATGCATCATTTAAGTATAATAACAATTGCACTTAAAGTACAATAACAGATCAAATTCAAAATACTTAAAGTAGAAGATCTTAAATCTCACCCTTCTACAATCTACTATATTAATTATAAGACTGGGTCCACAGATGGCCAGTAAAACGAGAGCAGGACATAATTAAAATGTCCACAATCTCCATTACTACTACCAGTCTTGAGTTATACAGATCACCAGAGACATTTTAAATAGACTATGGTTAATATCTACCCTTAAAATACCTTACAGATGACACTATAGTTCTAGTCATTCTAAAGACAGTTTTTAAAACTAGATTACTACCTTACTGGACTTGCTAAAATCTCCTTAAGTTTTAATACCCGAGTGATAAAATAATCTGTACAACAAACCCTTTTGTCACAAGTTTACCTGTATAACAAACCTCTACATGTACCTCGAACCTAAAATAAAAGTTTAAAAAAGTACTCACATTAATTTTTAGTTGTATAAAGTAAAAAATACAAACATTATTTTAAAAAAGGATCAGTGGACTTTCTTAGAGAAAAACTCATGGATTATTACAGATATGTAAGTCTCTTCTATTAATCCTAGTCTCTTATATTTTACATACCTTATAGAAAGAGGGGCAGTAAAGTAGAAAATAACTGCTGCTTATGACAAAACCACTGTAGTACTAGATTTCAAGTGGTAGTACCGAAATCCATTAAAGAATATTCTTTATTTGCCTCCAATTCCGTTTCCCTGAAAAAAGTGGCCTTCCTGAGAACCCACCGTGGCAGTGATAAACGTTGCCACTTCCCCTCCAAGACTGAGAATCTCTCTTCCAAATCCTAGTCTTTGACTACGGCTTTGGTACCTACTGATTGCCATCCTTGATGCCATATTTCTGCCTGCTTATTTGGTTCTCCAAATGTCACCTGTTCCTGACTTTCCCACTGCTATGGTCAGATAACCTGTCAAAATAAGTTGTTCTTCCATGTTGTGTCTTCTTGTTCCAATTGCTATAGTAGACTCTTCCTCCTTAAACAAGTTGTGCCAGGAATCTGGACCTTCTCTGAATAATTATTTCCTCTAAATTATAAAATAATGGAAATTACATCAGCAAAGCCTGTATTAACTGAATGAACATTATGCTGATTTAAAATCAATAAGCAAAAAAGAATTTTTTTCTAAATAGGAACTGCAAGTTTGAGACACTAATAATAATAATAATAATAATAATAATAATAATTAAAGTTCTGATTAATTTCCCTATTCAACTCATAAAGAATCCTATGATGTAGGTACTCTTATTCAAAAATTATAGAAGAGAAAATAAGACATAGTGTTTAGTCATTATAAGGTGACAAAACTAGGAAACAGTCTGATTTTAGCGTCTATATTCTTCTAGTCAACCCCATTCCATTGTGGTAACTAAA
The DNA here is from genome assembly GCF_029281585.2 of Gorilla gorilla gorilla. NCBI lineage: Eukaryota > Metazoa > Chordata > Mammalia > Primates > Hominidae > Gorilla > Gorilla gorilla. The sequence goes on from NC_073247.2 coordinate 95,046,950, forward strand.
GCATAACAATCATTGTCAAAGTTGTGATGGACAGTTGTTAAATCTAAAGTGTACATTTTAATATCTACAGGCATTCCTAACCTGAATTACACATACATATATGCACAAACACATGCACATGCACACACTCCTCCGAGTTCTTCAGCTTAAAGGACTAATCAGAGCATTCAGCCTTTGTTCCATCATGGAAATTGGGACCTCACTGCTTTTTAGCTGCACATTTTACATGAAGAGTTCAATCTAAGTCTCCATTTCTGGAGAAACAATAAATGACCTGGCTAAATAGCAAATGTGTCTCAAGAATAAATGTTCATTACTCTACAGGAAATTCAACTGTATAACTGCCATGAATTAAAAAGATGCCTAAACGGATCAAATCCATATACAAACAAGTATATCGGTCTCCAAATTAAAAATACATGCATATACCAATAATACATAAATGTGTATTTGGGTGAGTTCAAGAAACGAGGATTTAAGTTGGCATGCATGCACATATGGGAAGGAGGGCTCTGTTTCTGAAAAACAAACTAAACTCAAAGGCCCACTGAAATTGAAAAAGTCACATTTTAGAGTGGTCCTTCAAGTTTTGCATTCTTCTAAATTGTGCTTTGTTCACAGCTACATCCTAGCACTCGAATCCTGCCATTTATTTGGCCTAGTTATTTTGTGTGACTTTTCTTTTTAACGTGAAAAATACCAATTACTGTCATTTTTTCAGCAACGCCTGACAAGTGTATGGTACTTCTAGACCAAGATTTTCAACAGTGTCAGTATTGACATATGGGGCTGGGTAATTCTTTGTTTTAAGAAGTTGTTTTGTTCATTGTAGAATGAATGCACAGCATCCCGGGCTTCTACTCACTAGATGCCAAGTAGCACCTTGCCTTCCCAGTTAAAACTAAAATGTCTCCAGACATTGCCAAATGTCACCTAGAGGACAAAGTCATCCCCAATTGGGTACCACTTCTCTAGACACAAAATTAGTTACCTGCATGTCTTAAATTATTCTCTCAACAAATGGAGTTTGTTACCTCTAATAAAATAATTGGTTATCTAGGTTTGGAAATTTTTGAGTATAGTCAAAGAATGGAAGCTTTGCCATTCTGTGGAGCTGATCTTAGCCATTAATTTAACGTGAGTTATAAAGAAAGCCATGGATATTTATTTGAGTATTTATTCTGTGTTCCCATACATGAAAACGCATGCACACACACACACAGATGAGTCAGTAAATATACAGTTTATGTGTTCTATCTGCACAACCACATCTCCATTCATGTCTGCATATGTGTGATTCAAAAATAATTGCTTAATAAACTAAAGCATATAGAATAGTTTTCTTTGATTCATTTATTTCTCTTCTTATTATTTTCTCTGACAAAACTTCCCTAAGGTTCAACTGTGGCAGGGAATGGATAAGGGAGTCCCTCATGGAGAACTCATTCAGCTGCCTAGCCCAACAGCATAAATTTGATCTTGTAATTAGTATTCAACTCAGCATCTTGGACAGAAACCAGTGTTACAGCCAAGAGGTGGTTTAAATCACATAAATCATAGATCAATGACAGAACTCGAAGCACTGGATAGATTATAAAAGTAAAGCTTTAGTTAAACATAGATTAACTGTTTCCCTGCAGGAACTCTTTAATCCCCCTGAAATATATAAAACAAAATTATATCTGGTCATTTTTGTAGCATAAGCATATGATGTTGAAATATAGTTTCCCTCCACAGTCACGTTGATGTCTTGAAAATGTAGAAATGTATAAGCAATCTTTCCCATGAAAATCTTCCATCCTTCTCATACTTTATTTTTGGGTGAGGTTATAAGAACCATAAAATAAATTTGTTATAAATAGCAACTGTGCATTATTGATGTGAAAGCTGTTTTAAATGTATGAACATCAGATTTTTAACTTAAAATGCAAACTGAAAAATATGTTCCTCTTTCTAAAACCAATGGGTATTTTTCAGTCCAAATCTTGTAATTATTACAGTGCATGTGGATTTTAAGCTTATAGTAAATAAAACTCCTAAAAATGAAGATTGCATGAGTTTTATAATGAGAAATTACCCCATTATCAAATAATAATCATCTCATTGGCCTTCTACCCTTATTCTTCTTTTCAAATCTAGAATTATTCAAAATTATGCAAATATGATTTGTAATCATTTAAATATATGTATCTTCAAATGTGGTGTACTATAATGTTCTCGATAAAACTGACAATTCAATTTTAAGTGCCACTAAGCACTGCTTTTTTTTCTTTTGAAATCTAAGCCCTTCAACTTTAAACTGGAAATGGTTTTCATTCCTGACACTGAGGAACATATCAACAGTAAAAAAAAAAAAAAAAAGTTTTTCTAATATAATTTCAGACAGCTAAAAAAACATCAGGCAAAACGTAGACATAGTTTAGACACATAATCCTTTCACTTTAGATGCTCTTTCTTGAAGTAGTTTAATAAATTTGCAAATTAAATTTAGTAGGAAGATGATCAAATATAATGAAATAAACAAAAACTATACCACTGAATTTTACAAGTGTTACTCTAAAGGAAAGAAGATTAATTTAAAATAGTCTGCTATGTACCACCTACAGAATTAGTACCAATATGTTAAAAATGTCTTTGTGTTAAAATAAAGACAACATGAAAGTAAAAAAAAATACTGGCTGTTCTCTCAAGATTTATATTTATGAAATATTTGTGTGTCTCCCTTTTGTGAGAAAAATACAAATACCTAGAGATTATAATTACATTACTAAACAAAAAGGTAAAAAAACCCACCATTTTTAGCAATACAGCTTTTTAATGTGTATTTTTAAAATAGGGCTACTCGAAGGAGGAAATTCAACTTTATTTTTTTTTTACATTTTTTTTTTATTATACTTTAAGTTTTAGGGTACATGTGCACATTGTGCAGGTTAGTTACATATGTATACATGTGCCATTCTGGTGCACTGCACCCACTAACTCGTCATCTAGCATTAGGAAATTCAACTTTAAAGCGTTGCTGCTAATGACTACATAAAAATAACATGTCTATAAATCAAGATTGATGAAGATAGTATGCGGCTATTACTTCAATATATACTGTTGTCTACCTAATCAAGTTAGATTTTATTAAGTTCTATTTTTATAAGTTTCAGAACAAATTATGTAAAATCCAGAGTTGATTTCTGATGCTGATGTTGAATTATCTAAATCTACAATTAGTAAATATGAATCTAATGCTTATCTTAATATAAAATTGTTTTTTTGAACTGAAAATTCCTGAGCCTGCCTGTTAATTTGCTCCAAATTATATCAGTTTCTACTCTATGTCTACTATAACCAGAACCTTAACATATGTCTAAGAGTACAATACATGTAAATAGATTAATTATATTAGAAAAACATTGGTCACATTACTAGAAATCTATTTAAGGAATATCATTCACAAGGTGCTCGATCATGCTCCACCAATAGGTTACCATTCACAAAGCCTTCTTTTAATACTTTTAGATGATAATTTATCAAAGTCTTAACTGTTTAAATATATTTAATGGACAATGTAAATAACAGGCACACTCAAGTTCAAAAAAATTAATTTTCCAAAAATACAAGTCACACCTAAGATAAGAAAAAAAAGTTCACAGTAGAATAGAAACTATTTCAAGTAGTTCCAAACTGACATTTAACATATTTCTTTTCAACTATTAGGAGTGAATAGTGTGAAGTAAGATAGGTTTATAGCAGTTAAGTCGACTTTTTATAAGGAGTAAAAGGATGCCACACTGCCTTCAGTATTCACCTGATAAAACATGTGAGACATTAAATGGATGAAGCAGTAAATATAACGATAAAAGCTTATTATTTTATTCAGTGATGCCATTATGTCAGTTTCTATGTCAAATTTTTCATCCAAAATAAAAATAGCTAATATATAATTGAGAAAATATTTTAGAGGGATTCAGACACAAATATGTATGCATTTTAATGAGTCTGGATATCAAATGTTTCATAAAGAAAAAAATAAAAGAGAGAAGAGTTTGGGAAACTCTACCGGATCTGTTGCAAACTAATGGAATTTTTAAATACAACCAATTGCAAAGCGCACTCTATAGCTAGTCATACAATTAAAAGCTTTTCAAGTTGCTATCTTGGGAAATTTCTTTGAAGGAAATTACATAAAGCCTTGTTTTAGTAAGTTCCCCTACTGTGCTTCCCACTGTGTTTTTTTAATAAGGAAATCTATCCATCCATAGAGGTGTATCCTGTTCTCCATGCTTCAGTGTCTAGCAGCAGGCAGATACAGTAGATATTCGGGTGTTTGACTCTTTAATTTTCACTCCATAATGTAGATGCCTGCTTTTACTGACTGACGCATGTAGTTTCATTGTTGTTTAATTATAAGTGGGCCCAAATTTCCCCCACTCTATAGCATCCCCATTTTACCATCATCCTCAGCCAAAGCAATATACAATCTGAGGTGTAAATAAGGTGATAGATGTTTGGTGTAATCATAACAAAAAAACAACCTGTCTGGTTCAAATTATTGAAAAACAGGAGGCAAATTTAATTATGTAAAATAAAAATATTTCATTACTAATATATCAAAAGTTAATATCCAAAGCTACTTTTGAAATTTTTATTTTTCATTTTTTATTTGAAATAATGCAGAAAAGCAACCATCAAATAAAAAATTATTGAAAAATATTATGGAGGCTTCATAGAGTACCTTTTCAAAATTTGCTCTCACACCATAAAAATGCAAACTATCAGAATTAAAACACAGAAAAGGAAAAAATTGTTTTTAACAGATGAAGGATCTCTTTATTTGCTATTTGCTATTTTAAAATTAAAATGCCAATCATCTCTTTTTGTACAAAAATAAGTACATAGAAGCACGAAGACTTTTTTATGAACGAACATCACAAAGTGGTATTTTATTCACAAAAAGTACAAATAAATACATACCCACAAATAAAGAGAGGACATATTGGATATTATACTTTCTAGGCAATCAGCTATAAATTTGGCTATTTTCTTAAGCATTTACCCCGTCCTTACATATACTTTAGGTTATTAGATAATGAAAAGTAAATTTCTTATAAATCCTAAAGTTCCTGCCTTCTATAGAGTTGCATATTGTTTTTCTAGGTCCAGTTATGGCCATCAGCTCTGAGACAAGCATTCCTGAGACCAATTTTTCTCCACTAACATGATTAGTTATCAAGCAAATGTGTACTTCTTTTGACAAAATGTGTTCTTTAGAAACGATGGTATATAGCTTTTGTAAAAAAATATGTTATGAACATGGTGCAATTCTCCAATAATTTAAAAAAGTGTTATTTCTATAATTTATTTATAGAATACTACTACTTCTCCTCATATAACATAGACACAAAGAATATATACCGAATAACTGACTCACTTAAAAAAGACGTTCTTCCTTGTATGATGTTATATTTTTCTTGATTCTTGTTTCTGATTTTCATAACTGACAGTGACATATATATATTGCTTTAAAAATCATTTTTAAAGAAACTTATATTCAAAAATAACCAATAGATTCTAACATTTTAATTCTTCAAATATCAAATAAATCATAACTTTTTTGGTATAGTGATTGAATTTTACATGTAATGAAATTAAAATTAGTAGATAAAAATGAGATTGTACAAAGGCTAGTGGTATAGTGTCACCAGTATTGGGCTGTGCTGCATCCATGACAACAGAATGGAAGTTGCTTTTAATACTATTATCTTACATACTCACAGCTGAATGCTAATGCAGCTATACTGAGAAAAATCAAGTTTCAGACCCGAAGCCACTGAACTTACATACACTATGCACAAAGTTGCAAATTCAGAAAAGAATAGAAATATTAATATTAGAATATAAGAATATTTCAAAAGGTCATTACTTCAAAATGTACATAGATGGACTAATTGTGAAACATTTAAGGAATGTATATTGACGTGAAAACAAATTCAGTAAAAAGAAACATTTTGCTGCTAATTTTAATAACATAAACAGCAAACTAAGAGATTATTGCATTTTCCTCTGCAGTGAAACTGAAAATTGATTATTTCATTCAATTAAACTTTGATTCAATAGAATAGTGTCTGATCTACCTTTGAAAAAGAGACAGAAAAAAGGAAGCAAAACACAAATATAAAACTCTTACTGATTTGATGAAATAAAGCCTAGCTTTTTAAAAAATAAAGCCAGAGGAATGCAGTACACAAATTTCAGACTCCCCTGTTTTCTTGTTTTAAAGATAAAAATATATTACCAAATATAGATACATGTTTAGAGAGATATATAGATAGATACATAGATAAATGGATAGATGTCAATGAATCTCTTGTCTGAGGCATCCCCATATTGAACCCAAAGTATCTAGGTGGCAGTAGCTTAGTAAAGTTCATGACTATACTTCGCTGCGTCATAATAGAGACTCTAATTACATTCCTTGAGCTTTGTCATGTCAGAAATGAAGATAGAGCTTTTGGAAATTCCTCTCCAACACGGTAACTTATTTTTCTTCTTGCAAATTGAGTGATCCCTGTGTCTACACATAGGCAGTGTGAAATAGAAATTGTGGCTAATTCTATCTGTTATGAAATAAAAGGGAGTCTTGGAAATTAGCCAGCTCACCAGAATAATGTCCATTGTCAAACTAGAAAACTCAATACAGATGGACAGAGAGAAACACATACAAATAGTATGAGGTAAAACTTGAATTATGCAGTATAGAGCAATCCGTCTAAACAACAATCTCATGGATTAGTCCAGAAAGTCAAATGTTTAGTTCCTAGATTCCTTTCCACCCCATCTGCTTTGACAGTGGTTATATTATGACTTTCTTAAATTTTCTCTTCTCCATGTCTGTTGGCATCTTTAGTAATAAATTTAGGTTATACTGGTCCGTGGAATAATTTGAAATGTGAAATATTGGTCTTGAGTTAGATACCAAATTTATCTGATACTATACCTTCTTCTTTTTGCTTTGTTGTAGGAAATTCTCAGTGAATGGTTTAGGTAATTATAATAGCTGGTCAAAAAAAGAAGATAATATTGAGTCATAAATGAGTGTTTGACTTGGCCTGGTCATTAACATGGATTAAGTGTAATGAATAATTACCTAGTTTTCTTCTTTATAACAATATTAGCATAGTGAGATTGTCCTACAAGTTTAACCCGTATCAACATTAATTCATTCATTCTCATTCATTCAATAAATGTTTATAATGAATTTATTATTTGTTAGGCAATATGATCAGTGATTGAACTTTCTAATAGGCAGCAGTGTAATGTAGTAAAATAGAATCAAGTGCCAAACTGTCTAAGTTCAAAATCCAACTATTACCACTTAGCTATGTGTCCTTCGATAAGTTACTTGTCCATTCCGAGCCTTCATTTCTTCATCTGTAAAATAAGGATGAAAATAAGATTACCTTATGAGGTATGTAATGAGGTAATTGATCTAAAGTACTAAGTCCAGGAATTGTTGCATAATAAATGCTATTAAGCAATTGTTATCATAAGTGTTATTCACCCAGATATCACCAATTAACCATGTAAAGACTCAAAATACAGACCACAGATGTCAAAGATCACAATTCTAAGTAAAAGTTTGATAAAGGACAGAAATTGAAAAAAATTACAGAGACGGACATGAGGCATCCCATAAAAGAGTGACCCTAGTAGATTCAGGTGGCTGATGAGTTCAACCTTTGAATTCAACTCTTGTAACTATATGTGGCTTAAAAAAGACTACCTGAGGCCGGGTGCCGTGGCTCCCACCTGTAATCTCAGCACTTTGGAAGGCCTAGACGGGTGGATCATAAGGTCAGGAGATCGAGATCATTCTGCTAACATGGTGGACCCCCATCTCTATTAAAAATACAAATACAAATACCTGTAGTCCCAGCTACTGGGGAAGCTGAGGCAGGAGAATCACTAGCGCCTGGGAGGCAGAGGTTGCAGTGAGCCGAGATCGCACCACTGCACTCCAGCCTGGGCAACAGAGAGAGATTCCATCTCAAAAAAAAAAAAAAAAAAAAAAAAAAAAAAAACAACTACGAAATAATGACAAACTAAAATTATGACATTTGATTGGCAATGCGCTAAATTACTACATGGAATATTTTGTTTATTATAATAAATCAGGTCTTAGTGTTCACATAACAGTCGTTTGTCTTTTTGTATGTGTCGCCTCTTGTTTTCCTATCTATCCATGTAATTCATATTTTCCTTTCTTTAATTCATTGTTCAAGATCTATTTCCTCTAGGGTTTTTTCTTGTCACCAGTTTTGTCCATTCTCTTAACTATAAGCTCAACTCCAAACCCTCCTTTTGCCTTAATGTATTATACAATCCTTATATTGAATTATATAAAGATATGTTTTCTGTTTATAATGATATTGTAGCTAATATTCATGGTGCACTTCCTTTGTAGCAGGATCGCTAAACAATTTACAATTATTTTACTTAATTTTTATAACATCTCAATGGGGTAGGTACTGTTATTTATTATCATTCTCATTTTATAGAAAAGGAAACAGAGGCTCAGTGGTGATGAGTGACTGCTCCTTGCGTGTAGAGAACATGCTCAATAATTAATAATTTTATGTGCCTCAGTATGGTGATCTGCCTTGTGGAGCGTTAAGAAACATTTAAAGAGTGACTGTATTACTGCTTTGTCTTTTGAAATATATTTTAAAATATTCTTATCTACATGTTGTTTTTTATAATGAACCCAGTAAGCTTTAGTGTTGCCAAGATTAATTGTTTTAGCTTTTGGTTTGCTTGTGAGTTCTCAAACCATGTGTTAGGTGAAGGAGAGAGACATGAATAGAAAGAGCAACATATCCAACATATCATATTCTAATGACACCTAGGGTTCATCTATAAAACACCAAAATATCTGGCCCATGTAAATAATTCAATCTTTAAAATGTTTTATCTATAAAGTAAGCAGATAAACTTTTCCCCCCCTCCTCAAAATAGGACACATGTTCCTACAGATATAAGCGTAATTACGGGGACAATGAGACAAACTATTTGAAATTAGAGTCCTCTTTTTAAACCCAGGGCACATGGTCACATATAACAACAACAACAACAGCAACAACAAAAAACAGTAAGTAAGACGGAACTGAGCAGACATTTTAGCACCATGTAGACATAGGCTTAATTTGTAAATATTGTATGCATGTTTGAGGAAAACACTGTGTAGTTGTGTTTTTAAATGATTCTGTTCTGTCTGTTCAAAGATGTTTAAAATATTCCAAACAACAAAAGGGCAGAGCCCCCGTGAGAAGCAGTAGAATTCTGAGAGGAAGCCACATTGGAAAAGTTTTGTTGGAAAAGTTTTGTTAAAAAAGTTTTTGGTAAAAAGTTTTGTTGAAGTGATCCCTTATGATGCAAATGACCTATAAAGATAAGAAAACACTCCTTGAAGTTACTAGAAAACTCCTCAAGCAGGTAGTTTGAAGAGAAGACTTTATATGTTTTTGGAAAGAACACAGAATAACTGTGTCTTAAGTTCCAAGACATTAAGTTTGCCAAACTGACTTACCCTAGCGTAAATTATCAAATACCCAACAAGTGATTGTTCTGACAGAAAAGTACATCTAAGGATTTATACTTTGTGACTCAAGTGGAAACAATAACCAAGATTTAGAATTGATTTACTAATAGGCAATCCCCAAATTAAGTAAAACTCCCTTTTTGGAGTTTCCTTAGATTGATAAACATTCTTTTTCTCTTCATAAATTAGAAATAATTCCTCATCCCTTTGACCCATCAAGGCATATTATCTGTATCTCTGTTTTTAAACAGATTAGGGTCCAGTAGAGTTAATTATATTACATTCTTCTTTTTTTGAGACAAGGTCTCACTCTGTCACCCAGGCTGGAGTGCAATGGCACTATTTCAGTTTACTGCAGCTTCAACCTCCTGAGCTCAAATAATCCTCCCACGTCAGCCTCCTGAATAGCTGGGAATACAGGCAAGCACCACCACACCCAGCTAATTTTTGTATTTTTATGTAGACAAAGGGTTGCATCAAGTTGCCCAGGCTGGTCTGGAACTCCTGGCCTCAAGTGATCTGCCTGTCTTAACCTCTCAAAGTGCTGGGATTACAACCATAAACCACTGTGTCCAGCCTATTTTACAGTCTTGTTTTCTTTACAAGACAATGGGTGCTTTAAGGTCAGTAGTTATCTTTTCATCCCATTCTTCTCTAGTAGATGTTCAATCAATAATTGTTGAATTAATTGCAGGATGCTATAGCCACAAGGTAGCTTTATTTTAGCAAGGTACTTGACAGTTTCCTGTAATATCCTTGTGAATGACATGGAAAACATAAGCTATATGACAGTACTATAAGGTGATGTTGCGCCTGGTTGGATATTTGTATACAATATGAGGCAATAAATGTATATCAACCTGGAAGGCTTTCCCTGTCCTGTCCAATATTTATAGATAATTTAATTAAATATGTTAATGGCTTGTTAGTTGACACTATAAATGACACATCTAAGAGATAAAGTAGTATTCAAAAATTTAGATGGTTAGAGCAATACTTTCAGGATGAAAACTGGAAAAGAAAAAATGTAATTGTCTACTAGCAATTGATTATAAGCCCCATGTACAAGTACAAACTAAATTTTATTGTTATTTGTGTGAAATGGAATAATTTAAGATAATGTACTATATATATATTTAGAGAGAGAGAGAGACGGAGTCTCGCTCTGTCACTCAGGAGAGAGTGCAGTGGCACGATCTTGGCTCACTGCAGCTCTGCTTCCCTGGTTCAAGCGATTCTCCTGCCTCAGTCTCCAGAGTAGCTGGGATTACAGGTGCACAATCACGCCCAGCTAATTTTTGTATTTTTAGTAGAGACGCTGTTTCACCATGTTGGCCAGGCTGGACTCGAACTCCTGACCTCAGGTGATCCACCCACCTTGGCCTCCCAAAGTGCTGGGATTACAGGCATGAGCCACTGTGCCCGGCCAGATTATGTACAATATTAAAATGAACCAACAGTAGGAGGGTAGGCAAATAAGCCACTCAGGTGGTATAGTAGGCAGCATAAGGTAGCAGTCTACACTCCAGTTTTGAAAGTTAAGAAATCTTGGGTTCATGCCTGCCATTTATTAACTATGAGCCATTGAATAACTAACTCAATGTATCTGGTTCTTGGTGTTGTCATTTATGACGTGAAAATAATGAAAGTACCTAACTCATGGGGTAATGGTGAAGATTAAATTCAATAATTCGTGTAAAGTGCATAGCAGTTTCTGACTCATAGTAAACACTCAAAATACTGATTGCCCGTGATAGAAAAAAAATATATATATATATATATCTGGACCAAAGTTGTCCTGCATTCTGCACTCCTCAAAATAAATCTGTAAATTGTCATCCATTTTGAAGAGGAATATTGACCCACTGGACACCATGCAGAAAAAAATCCATGGGATCTTGAAAGATCTGGAAATGCTCTCATATAAGGAATCGGGAGACATTAGAAGGTAAGAAAGGCATGATTAAATTTGCTTAAGTGTAGAAATGCTGACACATGAAACAAATAAAATTGGTTCTGTATGGTCCTATGTGGAAGAAAAGTAAAGAACTATAGATGCAAATCACAAAGAGGCAAATATTAGTATAATATTTTAAAACTTTCTAACAATATTATCAGATAATAAAATAGCATTCCTTGTAAAAAAAAAAAAAAAAAAGAAAAAAGAAAAAACGAGCTCCTATTCTGAAGTGTCCAAGCAAAAACTAAATAATTCTCAACAAGGTTACAGAAAAAAGGATTTCTATACTCAGCGCAAAGTCTTTTCCAAATCTAACGTTCTCTGATTCTTATAGACCAGAGACTGTATTCATATGATACGAATAAACTATTATTTTGACCTACCAATTTTTCAAATTGCATATTGCCTATAAATAAAGCAAGCAAGCAAACTAACAAATAAGAGGTCAAGAAGAGGAGTGGCTGAAGATAAGACAGGGTAAACCTATACAATTTGCATAATGTAGTGGAAGGAATCATAGGTCTGGGAAACTACATACTAATAACTTTTCTGTCTTTAATTAGATGATTACTTTTATTGAGTCTCCATTTTCTTTCCATTGAATAAGCAGTTGGGCTAGATGGTCTCTAAAAGCTCTTTTATGTCTTATAGCATGCTACTATTTACTTCTTTGAGTGTCACTTACCTATGTATCATTGAGAGAAACCAAAACTATAAAAAATGATAAAAATTGGTCACTCTCCTTTCATACCAACACAGTCATACAATATTACCTCCTGATTAATTATTTTGTCTGGGCTATATTCTTCATTAGTGCTGAAACCATTTGTTTCAAACCAACATTATGACAAAGAGTTTTTCACAGTGAGTGGTGATTCCAAATATTCACAGTCCACATATTTGCCAAAACTTTGGTTTGCATTAATGATATGTCATGCACCATTTTGTGTTGGTGGGGGGTGGGGGGGCGGGAGTAACTTCTTCTCAGTCACAACACATCTCTGCCAGAGTTCAGAAAGCAAATATGAAAAACATAAATGCTTCCAGTATTTGTAATATGAATCAACAAACAACATGATGATAAACATAACAAAACATATTATTTTATACTTAAAAAAACATAAACTTGAAGACACAGCCCATTGGATATTCTATACATATTTGTTTTCTTTAATTCTCTCTCATGTTTGTTAAAACATATATTTAACTGCAATCAGTTCTGCCCCACTGTTCTTTTCTTCTTTCGGAAAAAAAAAATGACAGCTTTTCTTGTCCCTCACCCACATTTAGTGGCAAATTAATCAACTACAGGGAGTCAAGAGGGATTTTCATTTTCCATTTTAAAGGCCTTCAACCTATGGAATTAGCACTTTGAATTGTTGCCAAGGGGAAGCCAGTCTCCAGGAAATAAAAGAAGGCCTAAAGGTTGGAAAGAAAGCTTTAGTTTTTGCTAAATGGCCCAAGGTGACACAATATCTGACCTTTTGATGACCCCATTGAGGACAGATGGGTTTTAAGTGAAGGCATCTTCTATGTACACACTCTTGCTACACTCATATTTCTAAATGAACACCGTGAAGAAATGCCATTATTGTTAATGTTCTTTTTTCAGATCTACATTTCAGATAATACCCATCCTTCCGCTTGATCGGTTCTACAAAGAGAAATTTGAAGCAGGAAGCTGGTGAGCTCATTTTCCAGTTCAGAAATTCTTAAAAGAAATTAGCCTCTAGTTAGATAGATATTTTACTGTAAATTAATTTTAGATACTGTAAGAAATGACCTCAGAAACTGCCCCATCTGTTTCTTTTGACAACAGTGTTGCTGCTTGAAGTTGTTCTTCAAATTTCACCGACTCAAAGAGGAGAATAGTATTTTTCCTCAAGGGCTCCCGAAAGAATCCTCACTTCAACAAATATTGTTATTAGCTCTCCAAGAGGCATAAAAATTCATCAGGGTTTCCTCCTTCCAGCTGGGTAAAACTTGGGAGGTGCATATATTAAAACACTGCCAAGTCTCTCAAGCTATACATTTTTATTAAGTTCCAAGCACATTTGAAAACAACTTTCTGTATGATAAAGTTTCACTGTCAGACTTTTTAGAATCTGGAAAATCTTCAGGGGCATAAATATACTTTTTTTGTGAATATAGTAAAAAATGTAAATGTGAGAAAGCTGAGAGTGTGGGAAAATTATGCAATGGGAAGTTAGTAGCTTCATCGTTGAGTTCGTTGCTGCTTAGCTCTGTTGGCTAAATCATGGCATTAATGGGACCAAGGCGACAAGACTTATCTCCACACGGACCAATTAGCATCACTTATTTTCAATAACACAAATTGCAGCCATCACCCTAGTGAGCCAAATGGCAAATGCCTAATTTTGTCACAAGGGAAACCAGGTAAGTGTGACTGGCTCATTGCAAACCCAGGCTCATGACAAGAAAACTTCCTTGGAAGGAGAAGCTCTCCTGATAATATCTCTCCATGTACAAGAGCCAGCATAAATAAGAGAAAAACATAATTAAAATTTGTATAAAATCTTTTTCTCTGTAAAGCATATTTACACATATTATAGGACTTAATCCCTACTACAATCCTACTACCTTCATTTTATACAGACAGAAACAGTTGCTATACTTTTTTCAGGTTGTGATGCACCCTATTAAGTCCTACAAGGAATAAGAGGTTTAAATACTAAAAGGAACAAAAAAGCATTTTGCAGCTTTTGAAATTTTTTATGAGAGTAAAAAATGTATTTTTATAGAATTTGCATAAAAACAAAGGCTCAAATATAAAGTTGGCTCAAATCACAACAAGCATTTCCTTTAAAAATATCAAATAAAGAAGACTAAAGTGAGTTTCCTACCCAGATTCTCTGGACAATTACTTCATTTTACCCCTTTGTTTTAGATCTATACAAAGGCTTCCAATCAGATAGGACTTAAAATTCTTTCTTCCCATTCTAACATTCACAATAACCGTATTAATAGATATTATTCGCTCCATCTGTATAGGTAAAGGAACAAATTGTGAGATTGTGTGACTTATTCATTTTCTTTAGGCACAACATTCATCTGCATTTATGAGTTAATTAAAAATTGAAAAATAATAAAAACCCTCCTCAAACCACATTAACTTATCGGTCATTAAATAAGTCTTTTCTGTCTGGTTGTTAGCTCCACTTTGAGTCACTCATAATTTCATAAACAAGGCCTAAACGATAAATACCATAAAATAAGTAAAGAGTATGCTCAGATTTTTTCTTAACCCTCTTTTTGACTAGCCTTCCCTTCTGTAAAACTTAGTTCTAAGTACACAGCTATTCTAATATCTTCTCCCATTGTCTAAAAGTAAAAGAACATTTTCTTCTTCATCTCCAAATAAAAGAAAAATGAGTAACAATTATTCTGGGAGCAATACTAAAGGCTGGACAGTTTTTCCTAGTAGTTGGTTAGATTTTTTTTTCTTTTCTTTTTTTTCTTTTTTTTGTTTGTTTGTTTTTACAAAATAGATAGGTTGTTTAACCAAGTTAACAAATACTGAATTATTTTGGTGTTCCAAAATTTAAAACAAAAAAAGCACATGATTTTCTCATAACACTACTTTTGACAGCATCTTCCAGGTAAGACACTAAAGGCTTTTATATAGTAAAAATGCAGATCCTAGAAATATTAAAGTATTGTAGATTCTAGAAATATTAGTCGTCTCTATTCTGTAACTCTATCTCATTAGCTTTATTTTGTGCCACAATGGGGAAATTTGAAAAGAGAAAAACATTTTTTGAGGAGGAAGAAACTCGGCAAAGTTATAACAGCACACCACTTTTTTTTCCTTTCCATAATTTTGCAAACCAACACATAGCAAAATTCATCAGTTTTGTTTCACATAAAAGGCTTTTTGCTCAGTACAATTTCCTTATAATCCATTTTGATTAAGTCTGCAAAGGCCTGCCAGTGCATCCTCAGATAAATTGCATTGCAATTATCACTGTTAGTGTAAGTAGGAAGTCTTCAGAAGATTTTATTAGAAAATTAGTATAATAACTGCTGGTGATTTATTAATTTTAGAGAGTTTAAAATACTTTTTCCAGATTTCCCTGTTAGTAATAATCAATGAAGTGAAACTTTAGTCTCTTCTTCATCCTCACTGCCTTCTTCTTCAGCAATATAGTTGGTGGAAGCAGAAAAAGGAAGAAATCTCTGTCCTACAACCAAAAAAATCTCTGAATAACATTAATTGTATATAGTCAAATGAAAAGAAATAAAGATTGTCTTACTGGGAGGCAATTGTCTCAGGGAGTAATAAAGTTACTAAAGGTTGACCCCATATTGTTAAAGCATCCAAGTGATTGTTGCAAAAATTAAGTATACTTAACAGAAATGTTTTTTATAAAGAAAGCTAATCAATCTTAAAGGAACATCTTTTTAAGATTTGTTTATTAATTTAATTTTGCTTTTAATCTAGAAAAAGTAGGGTAAAAACAGCAAAAAGGGGATGAATTAATATTTAATCAGGCATTTTTAACTATTAAAATATTGTCTGAGAACATACATAACAACCCACTTGAAGTATTTCTTCACAAGAAACTGTCCTATGTTGAGAGTTAAAAATTCTCGTTTATAATCAACTGCTTCATAATAAAAGGAATTTCTGCTTACATCCTCAATTTCCAGCTAAGTGTGTATAGAAACTAGTCACTATTTCTATTTTTTTATGGACTAGAACATTTGATTATAGAAATTCTGCATATTTCTCCTCATTTAGGTCCCCTACAAATTCTATATACATAAAGCCTTCTTTCAATGTTCTGCTAAAATTAATCCTCACTGTAAGCCAAAATAATAATTTGAATATCTTAATACCCCATAGTTGTTTTAACATTCCCTATTTTTCAAATTTCAAAATTCTATTATGAAGTGAAATACAGGCAGAAAGCCAAATCATAAGAATAAAATGAAACATTCATCTAATTTTATAAAATTGTATTTACAGAGCCTACCTATCAATGCTCTGATGCTAAGTGTGTATGTGTGTGCAATGATTAAACATTTTCCAAAGCCATGAATGCCATTTAATTCCCCCTTCCTTTGACTAACCTTCACCTGACCTCACTCCCTAAGGCAATTTTAGATTCTTTTGTTTCTACATTCAAATCTTCAGTCAAGTAGGTGAGTTTATTAAAAATCAGTCATTAAAAAAATTCCTCAGAAGCAATTTTTGTGTAATTTTTTTCACAGATGCTTGTTACAAAAATTATTTCCCATTAAGCATACCTGCTTATGACCCTTCAATTGATAGAGCAACTCAATTAATTGAAGACAAACCTGAACTAGCCCGTTTTGCAGTTTTAGCAGTCCTTCCTAGGCCAGTAAAATTAGCACATACAATATATAAATATACAGAGAAAAAGGATATTTATATAATCAGGTGAGGTACTCTGCGGCAAATGAGCTGAAAAAATATATGTAAGCATACATAAATCTCAATACTACACTGTGAAAGAAAAAAAGGTTAACTTAAAAAAAAAAACTTGTTTTCATGGAATTTTGCAAAATAAATTCTGTCCTATACATGGTCTTGAAAACCATTGTTTACTATTAAAATTGTTCCTTTAAAAATTAATTGCTAGGTAATTTCTTCTTATTATTATTAAAATCAAATATTTGGATTTTCTTTACAAGAACATTTCTTAAAATAATATATCACCAGATACTTCCCATTTTTTCATAGAGAAAGTAAGAGTATAATAGAAGAGAAAGGACGATCTTAAACACCATTAATTTAAAAAGATTTGTGGAAAGAATTAGAAAAGGTAATAAACCACTTTTTGGGGTCTTTTTAATATAGTTTTTATCCTTACTATTTCAGACTTCAAAAATGTCACGGTCACAAGTATCACAGTACTTGCCAGTTTCAAGGGAAAATTAAAACTTTACAATGTAGGTACAAAGTTGTAACCACCCTAAACAACAATTACTTATGATCACTAATAGTGGATAAGCAGTCAGTATGAGCCTTTTGATAAAATGCAATATGAAGTATGAAGCAGCACCCATGCAATGTACTTGTCAAAAATCTCATACAGCCTTTTAACCTAACTTTCACTTTACAGGAAATTCAGGGATGTGAGGAATGAATTATATACTACAAGAAACGAAGCAGTTAAATCCAGAAGATCAAACATTCTGTAGAATCACGGTTCCCATCTCTTTAAAAACTCGTTTATAAAGAACAAAAAAAGGTGTGGGTCTATTACATTAGACAAAAATTATTCATGATATTTGATTGAATCCTGATTTGAATAAGCAAGGAGAGTCACTAATTCTAACCTAACTTCCTCCTTTTAATCTTGTTAAAGATAGAAAAACAGAGTCCAGCAATGGGAGAGGAATTGTCCAAAGCCTCACAGCTGGTCAGGGACTAGAGTTTAAGTCTCCTAACTCTTAATTCTCTGTTCTATTCCTGAAGTCGATTCTAAAGCCCATTTTAGAGTACTGTCCTGTCACTGTGTTATTTTAGGCCTTGTCATCTTGAGGAGCCGTCTGACTCCACATGGTTTAGAATATTCTTAATGTCTTCCAGCCAAGCTACAGTTTAAAATGAAGAAACTCCTTGCCTTTGCCGTGGTGAATCATATTCTATTGGTCTTTGACAACAAAGATGTTGTCCTTTTCTATATTGTACAAAAATTCTTAGCAACAGTGAGGTGAACTTTATTTTAGAATTTCTGTGAAAGGGCCATAATCATCGAGGGGAGGTAAGTAGAGTATGGTGATTTAACATAGGAGTCTGAAGGTCTAGGTTTCTTCTTCATTCAGACACTAAAATATAGGACAGAATCACTGAGCTGGGTAATTATCTTGAGGCAGTTATTGAACCACTTTGTGACTCAGTTTCTTTCTCTGGAAAAAGAAATATTGATTCCAGAATCATCTACATATGACCCTAAGACCCACTAAAATTATTCTATCTATAAAAATTTTCAAGATTTTTCAGGCAAAAGTCACTTTATCAGTGATAAAACAATAGAAAGGAAACGTAATCTAATATGATGTCTCCTGTAAAGCAACATCTCTGTTATTTATTCTTTTCTTTGACTTCATAATCCAAAATTTCTCTTGGGAATTTTCTTCTCTGGGTCTACTTTCAACTTATCTCCCAATAATGTCAAGGAAAATTGAAATAAGTTCTACAAACAAATCTACAAACTAAGATGTTCTTTTTTTCCCCTTTTTCTATAATGAAAAGGGTCTTCTATTAGGAATTACGATAATGAAATACGGCAGTAGATCTTAAAGTTTTCCCTTCCTCAGGCTGCAGTTATGTAAAAGGTTATATAGTACAACAGTTATTAATCCTTCTTCACTTTGACAATTGATTTGAATACAACGTCTGTTGTAGACTCTATAATACAAGATCATAGAAGTTCAAAACTAATTTATTGCTCTTTGTTCCACCCTGCAAAAAGTGCACCTTATCAAAACTGTTACTGTCAGATCGATATTATGCTGAAGCAAAAAAATGCAGATTAGCTGTTAAACGCTTCTCTTTTTAGCTACATTCATGAATTACTTTGCAAAATGCAGGCACTGTGGTGGAGGAAGGAAAACTTCAGTAGAGAATTTTAAAATGGAGTGGAGAAGCAAGTCGGAAAAGAGGTCCCATAAAGGATCTATTCCTAAAATTCACTAGTGTAAATGTAATACATTTACATATTTAAATAAAACACTGATTGTACTTGGTATGTGCAGATATTGAACTTGAAACTGGAAACTGGTAGTGGAGAAGACATCTGTTCCCATTTGGACTGGTTTCCCTTTTCCAGTTCAATATTACCTGCACGTAGGGAACACACATCCCAACAAAGTTCTTCTCAGATGCCAAAATCAAAAGTATTTGAGCAGACTGTAATGGTTTGATTCACATTAGTGATGCAAACTTATTGAATGTAGAGGCTAATAAATTCCCAGTTAAAGTACAAAGTGCTCATTGATTTTACAAGGAAAAATCTGTGATTCCACTCTGTTCAAAGAATGTTTACAGCAAATGATAAAATGTAACTAGCTTTGTTTTTCAATTAGGCCTATTCGAAAATTCATCAAGCATTCTCCCTGCTCCCCACAAAGATCTCTCCATTATCACTTCATCTCTGGGGTCAGAAGGGTATACAAACACAAACCGGGTTAGAGGTAACAAAAGGGAGGAAAAATAAGGCATCTGAATGCAAGCATATTTGGGTAAAACTGCACAATTTCTGAAAATAGATGCTGAAATAGATGGTAGGTTTATATGCTGCCCTCAGGCATTGATACCTTCAACTTGCATGCTTATTTATATTCGCATATTCTGCTATTAGGTGGGAAACAGTTACCACAGCAACCTCTAAATCACCTGGCAGCTTAGCTGTTTCAATAAAGCCACAGTATTCTAACACTTAAAAAAAATAGTTGTATATAACAATAAAAAACAATGTCTTGTATGTGATGTTTTTAAAGTGAAGGGCATTCATCTTCACATCGTCCTTGTTCCATCCATCCAGCTAGCTAGTAGTGGAACTTGAGAATGTATATCAGGTGTTCCAAATCTGAATTTCTTCTCTTTTTTCCACTTTATTCCACCGAGTTTATAAGATTTTCAGTGAATTAGCATTGGTTAAATTTTTTCTAATTCTCAGTACACATTCGAGTAGAAGGCTTATACACGTGCATTCCATTTTTCACTTGGGCTTTTCACTTTTACTTTACCATTATGGAGCTGCTTCCTTTAAATATTACATATGAGTGAACAACGGTGCATTTAGCATTAAAGTTTACATAGGAGGGAGAAAGAAAAAATAGGCTGTTATAAGAATAATCTAGTTTAGTGCATTTATTACTATGTATAGGTTTCAGGTAACCTTAAAAAGTGAAGACTTTTTTTTTTTTTTTTTTTTTGAGACGGAGTTTCGCCCCTGTTGCCCAAGCTGGAGTGCAATGGCGCAATCTCGGCCCACTGCAAGCTCTGCCTCCCGGGTTCAAGCCATTCTCCTGTCTCAGCCTCCCGAGTAGCTGGGATTACAGGCACGCCACCATGCCCAGCTAATTTGTTGTATTTTTAGTAGA
Source organism: Gorilla gorilla gorilla (assembly GCF_029281585.2). Lineage (NCBI taxonomy): Eukaryota > Metazoa > Chordata > Mammalia > Primates > Hominidae > Gorilla > Gorilla gorilla. The sequence goes on from NC_073247.2 coordinate 95,067,598, forward strand.
AACTGGGTTTCACCACTTTAGCCAGGCTGGTCTCGAACTCCTGACCTCAGGTGATCCACTCGCCTCGGCTTCCCACAGTGCTGGGATTACAGGCATGAGCCACCATGCCCAGTCAAAAACTGAAGACTTTCAAATGTAAAATATATCCACTAGCAGTTTTCTGTTAGCTCCAAGTATATAATTTCATCTTACTGGTGCACAAATACGACTGCAATGGCAAGTCAAAATTTCTCATTTCCTGAGAATTTTGTTTTCTGTTTTTATAAAACTGCTTTTAATTTTTGATGGTGAAAGTTTGTTTCTTTGTGCTTTCATTATGCAAGATATAATCTTGTAACAGTATTTGCATTTCCAGTCTGCAGTGCTAAAATCTAAGCATCTCCTTATTCACTTCCTTTTGGCAGCTAATTTAGAATGTACACCAATTAACTGGAAGGTGAAAATAATTGGAAAGGAGATTCCAATTTCCAGCTGATTTTTGGAAAAGGGGATTAATCCTTATTGTTAAATATCCTTCTAACACATATTGAAATATGAAAGGGTAAAAGTATATTTTTTTCAAGAATATACTTAAAATACTCTAGAAAAAAAAAGGAGAATGAGAATGGTAAAATGTTGATAATTTTTGAGTCTGGGTACTAAATACATGGCATTTTATTGTTATTATTTTCTCTACCTTTGTGCATATTTGAAATTTTTATAATAAAAATTAAAAACAGTCTAAAATGTAATAGCTTCAAGATTTTGGCCCTATAGTATTTAGTAAATATAATTTAATCTTCTTTTACTTGATTGAAGAAAATGACTGATAACTATATGTAAAACACTTTCCACATATTATCTCATTTAAATTCTATATCAATCAACTTAGGTAGGTATCTTAATTTTAAAGACAAGAAATTGAAAGTTGAGAATTAGTGGCAGACAAATCGGTCTGACAATAAGATCAACTGTGCTCTGAATGTCTCCACTTAAATAAGTATCTGCCTCTCACCGTTTAGGACTGGAAGACTGCAAGTATGGGAGAGTAGGCTAGATGTGTGTTAAGGTCTGGAATGTATTTGTTTGTTTGTTTTGTGTTTTACTTATTCTATAACAAGAATTTGTTTTGCTCTTTTCTGTTATTTTTAATTTTTCACCTTTTATTCTAAGGCAAAGAGTAATAGTAAAGTTCGGGCTATAAAGTTGCAAATTAAAATACAGGATGATATTTGAGGCATGCATATACTGAGAATTAACTAATTTAGCTGGGCATCCTGTATTTTTATTTTATAAATCTGTCAACCTTACATTAGTAAAACGTTTTGCTTAGTTGAGTTATAGTGAATTGAGGTTTCAGTAGGCACGGACATGAATATGTAAACATTGTCTTCGTTGCAATGGAGAGGCTCTTGCAAATCTGAAGTATTGCAGAAAAGCATGACTTTCTTCCAATATTAGGTTCAAAATACTGAGTACATTATTACTCAACATTTCTGTAATGAATAGGTACTGCTTTTGTGATTTAAAAAAGTCATTTTTAAATTTTAAAATAAATAGATTTCCACTTTAAAAGAGCTGACTGAATACCTCTGAATAAATGCAAGGGTTTGTTTTATTGTTTTATTTGTTTTGGGAGTGACATTTATTTTTCTCAGCATTGAGGGGTCACAGAGATACTTACAAAGAACTTTTCTTCTTCTTTCTTCTTCTTCTTCTTCTTCTTCTTCTTCTTCTTCTTCTTCTTCTTCTTCTTCTTCTTCTTCTTCTTCTTCTTCTTCTTCTTATTTATTTTTTTTTTTTGACAGTGTCTCACTTTGTTGCCCAG